>NC_073380.1:18369442-18699011 GCF_028641065.1 Leucoraja erinaceus
CATATTATCTCCTAAATTTCAATTATCCAGGGGCAATAGACAGGGTTGCGCATTATCACCCCCTATTTGCCCTTGCAATCGAACCCTTAGCGGAAAGTATAAGAATACATCCAAACATTCACGGTTATAATACCAAACATTCCAATAATAAAATATCATTATATGCAGATGATGTATTATTATACATCACCAACTCTCAAGTTAGTATTCCAAATATATTAAATCTTATAGAGGAATTCGGTTCCTTCTCAGGATATAGAATAAACTGGAATAAAAGTGAAATTATGGCAATAAAACGTCAAGAGCTGACACACCTTTTAAAATTCTCTTTTAGAACTGCTACAGAAAAATTTAAATACCTGGGTATTCAAGTAACCAGAAAATTTTGAGATTTTAAAAATCAAGTGTGCAACTAGTTAACTACCTAATTGTAGCTAAATACAAAATTGACCGTTGTGACGGAAATAGTAATAAACACCCAGACTGCTGTGAAAATTCAAAAATGTGATATTCTCAAGATCAGAACTTTAATATTATTGAATTATATGCTGTAAGTCCGTAACAGATAGGTAAATAATTTACAATTTCTATCAATAGACCAAGTCTTTATGGAGAGGATCACTTGCTAGCTGGTACATTGGCATACCATAATCAGTAGCATCATCGTAGTCCTCAGATTGTAACCAATAAACAACTGTACACCTTGTTTTTCCTCATCTTTTCAATTTTGGCATTGTAAACTACAAGTTTTTGGTCTTCACGCATGACATGCCTTTTTCAAAAAGAACGCAGACGGAAAATACATAAAATACAATGTGGACATTACCTGAGAGCAATAAGTACTTAAAAAGACCAATAATTAACAATTCAAAATTTAAAAAATGTGAAAACTGCATCCCCCTACACCCCAGCGACCCGAATTATAAAATCTAATGGCTGCAGGGGTAAAGGATCTCCTGAACCGCTCCATTCGACAGCACAGGGAGAGGAGTCGGCTGTTGTTCCGAGTGCTCTTTTGACTCTCCAGAATTACATGGAGGGGATGCCCAGGGTTTTTCGAGATGACCTGCACCTTGCGCCTCATACAGGGGCGGAAATCCAGGGGGGTACAGGGGGTCCCCTTGCTTTGAAAGGTGGGGGACAATCCCCCCCATGTTTTGTCATCCGGACTTTATCAGCCGCTTTCTAAGGGCTGAATCAGCCCATTCGCGGGGCCTTTCAGCGCCCGTCGAGGCGTAACATCAAATTATTGCATCGAGACGATCAAGGCTCCCAATGTAGAAGCCTCCACCGGCCGATGAAAGACCCTGTGAATGGGTCGATTTAAGCCCACGGCCGAAACCTCGCACACATCTCGCTCTCTCCTCCAGCCCAGCGCGCCGCTTGACTCAGGGGTGATTCGGTACAGCATGGAGTTGGCGCCTGATGAGCAGAGGGAACTGGGACCGGGTCACCGCCAGGGATGCGCTTCTCAATCTGGAAGGCGGAGGGTCTGCTGCGGCTGATGGCAGGTACAGAGAGAGAGAGAGAGAGAGGCCACTCTGCCCACGTGTTGCTGCTGCCTCACAGCACCAGGGACACGGGTTTAGATCCTGACTCCGGGTGATGTCACAATTATCTTTTACTCCAATCTAAGAATGACCACGGTACGAGGTTCAGGTTGCAGTACTGTTGGAAACACTTCCTCTGGCATCTGGTTCAGTAGTCTCAATTATTACATGTTCATACATCACGGAAACGTAACTCAGCTAACTTGATAAGCAATTGGACAACATTCCATTGTAATTTAAAGTTTACTACATAGTATCAGTCATTTTATATTTTATGTGTTTGTAAGTTCAATCACCGATGCTATTACTGTGCTAACTGTTGTACTTTGTGGACGATATATACACAAGTAGGTCCTTCCACACAAGTACAAGGCTATTTTGATGATATTAGAAAGGAACTTGCAAAGATTGACTGGGAGAGCCAGTTAACTAGTAGAGGGGTGTCTAGCAAGTGAGAGGGTTTTAAAAGTGAGCTAGGAAGAGTTAAGGTCATCATGTTCCTGTTAGAGTGAAGGGCAGGGCTGGCAGGAAAGGATTCTGTGGGACCACATTTAGTTGCAGTTGGAAAGGCAAGGATTGATTTAGGATAGTCAGCATGACATTGTTCATAGGCGATCACATCTCACAAATTTGACTGCGTTTTTTAAGGAAGTGACCAAGAGAAACTGAAGGAGGAACTCAGTGAGTCAGGCAGCATACATATAGGGAAATGGACATACGTAATCTCGGGTTGGGACTCTTCTTCTGACCCAAAATGTTATCTGTCCATTTCCTTCCACAGATGCTGCTTGGCCTGTTGAGATCCTCCAGCTGTTTGTTTTTTACTCATGATTCCAATATCTGAAGTCAATTTGTAAACATTGCATAAAACGTGAGAGGCACAAAATATTGACAATGGGATGGAACAATGCTGGTATAGTTTAGTATAGTTTAGCATGGAAACAGGCTCCACGACACACCAAGACCACAGCGACCATTCACACTCGTTCTATGCTATCCCACTCCCAACACACTAGCACCAATTTACAGAGGCCAATTAACTTGGAATAATATAGTATAAATATATATATAGGATAAAAACGATTAATATCTGTTCTTTTCAAGATCATGTTATTTCTCAGACTATTGTTCTTCATAAAACGGTGTAACAGAATTAACCAGAATCCCATGAAAAGGAGTGTTGATAAGCTACTTTTAACAAGTATAAAGAGAATGTAGATTGTAAAGAACAATGACATTGTTGCAGCCAACTCTGATCTCTACTGCCATAAAATAGTCAGCGTGTCTGTCTTACTCATGTAGAAAAAGGCAAGGAGTTGTAAAATGTGTTTGGTCTCAAGAGTCAAACAGTTTTGCCAGTTAATTTTACATTGCTGTATTGCAACCAGTTAATGTTGCAGCTGTATAGTTTCATAATGCAGCATTGTAAATTTTAGCAATTTTTATCTTGTGTTAAATCTCCTTTCAAGTTGCCTGTTGCAAGAGAAAGGCAATGCATTTTTGTGTGGCATCAATACATTTTCGTATGTGATGACTTCAGACCATAAAACACTTGATACTTACAATTGGTGTGTTACCAGGAGATGGCACTATATCTCTTACTGTGGCATTGGTGCATCAATATATTATTATTTTGAAATAATATCGCATTTGTAGTGGTATATTTTCTTACTGCAACAAAACATTTAGATAGTGCAGTAGGATAATGTTGTTTTATACTGAACAGTCCCTCAGCATAGTCTATGGGTAGATTGAATCATTGGCTTAATCTCACCTGCAGCAGTGTATTATCGTGGGTCAATATTTATGTGTGGTGCAGCAGGGCAGTAGTAAAGTTGCAGTAATGCAGCCAAAGATTTCATGGTCAGGAAAGTAAGAGTACATATATATATTTACATTGCTCAACAACTATGAATTTTCATATTTCATATGGTCACTAGTATGTGGTGTAAGAAGTACTTTTCCATATATATATTGCATGGCAATATATTTTCATGCAGTTTTCGTACAGGGAATTGACATCTAAGCATTGTTATTTTGCTGCAGAAAGAACTATATGCACTTGTGATCAACAATAACAGTGGGGTTATAATAATAATAATACATTTTATTTAATGGGCGCCTTTCAGACATCTCAAGGACACCTTACATAGATTAATCGGAATAAAAACATATAATCAGAATAAAATAAGTAATAAAGACATCACAGAGACACAAATTAAAAACAGAATTCAATCCAAAAACAGAAAATCAAAAACACATTGTGAAGAGAGAGCAGTGGCAGCCAAAGCACGCCAGCGTCCACTCTCTCTTCACGGCAGCCATCTAGGACACAGACTTACAGGACTACAATTAGACAACAAAATCATCCCCCCACAGTGGATAGCACTGTGGAGGAAGGCACAATGTCCGTTCCCACCCCTAAAAGTCCATATCCCCTACAAACAGAAAACAAGACTCACTAAAAACTATAAAAAAACGAATTTAAACAGACGGCTGCTGGCTAGCAGCCGTTCACCAAGATGGCTCCTCCTCCCTCTAGAACATGTTATGCTTCTAGAACATCAGATAACTAACTATAGCATTGCGCAGTATGTGCAAGTATTTTAAAGTGTTATCACAAAAGGAAAATGTTAATCAGAAATAATTCAGATGTTGTAAATTTGAAATCAAAACAGAAAATGCTGGAATAACTCAGCATGTGAGACAGCATCTGTTGCAGACCTGAAACAGTGTCTATGACATTCCACGGATTAGTTTTTCTGTCGTTTTCTGTTTTCATTTCAGGTTTCCTGCAGTTTATTGATTAATAACTTGTCACAGTCTTTGCTCTCTTCAGCCGAAGATAACTTTACATTGCCTGGGTTTTGCAAGCATTTTGGTTTTATTTGCTACAAATGTTAATCATCCTTATATTTAAATCATTGCTTGAAATAAGCCATATACTTAGCATAAATTTCAATTGTGCACTTTAGTAACATTTTACATAATATGCAATAGTCCCACTAATTTTCAAATGGCACAACTATCTATTTAGGGCGGCACGGTGGTGCAGCGGCAGAGTTGTTGCCTGGCAGTGCCAGAGACCCCGGTTTGATCCTGACTACGGGTGTTGTCTGTATGGAGTTTGTATGTTCTAACCATGACATGCATGGGTTTTCTCCGGAATCCTCCCACACTCCAAAGACGTACAGGTTTGTAGCTCAATTGGTTTGGTATAATTGTACATTGTCCCTAGTGTGTGCAGGATAGTGTTAGTGTGTGGGGGTACGCAGACTCGGTTGGCCCAGCGGCCTGTTTCCGCTCTGTATCTCTAAACTAAACTAAACCAAACTATCAAGGCCATATTGTTAAATAAACTTCTTAGGCTTTAATATGCCACAAACTGCCCCAGACCCATTGATAACACAAAGCAGATGTGATTAGGCACAATTATATGCCACAATTCTGGGCAACAGACTTGGTCCAGTGAAAGAATCAGACAGCAAGTCACAACACATTGGAAAAATGAGAGTGCACCTCTTTGTTCGTGTGAATGATTACATTCTACTGAACATGAAAGTGAGAATTTGGACTGCGACAATTGTAATTTCTGTACGTGCTACAATATCTAAAATGCAATGATTAAGAACATCCCCCCTGCCCTCCCCTCAGTCACATTAGGGACAGAGTTCCCCTCACCTTTCACCCCATCAACTGTCGCAAACAGCACATAATCCTCCGGCATTTTCGCCACATCCAAGGGATCCCACCTCTCGCCACATCTTCCCATCTCCACCCCTTTCCACCTTCCTCAGAGACCGTTCCCTTTGCAACTCCCTGGTTAACTCATCCCTTCCCACCCAAACCACCCCCTCCCAGGGACCCTTCCCCAGCAACCACAGGAAATGTAACACCTGTCCCTCGACTGTCCATGTCCCTGACAGTCCTTTCAGGTGAGGCAGAGGTTCACCTGCACCTCCTCCAACCTCATCTATTGTATTCGCTGTTCCAGATGTGGACTCCTATATACCGGTGAGACCATGTGCAAACTCGACGATCGTTTTGCTGAACACGTTTACTCAGTCTGCCTGGGCTTACGTGATCTCCCAGTTGCCAAATACTTTAACTCCCCCTCCCATTCGCATACTGACATTTCTCTCCTGGGCCTCCTCCATTGTCAGGGTGAGGACAAACATAAATTGGAGGAACAGCACCTCATAGAAACATAGAAACATAGAAATTAGGTGCAGGAGTAAGCCATTCGGCCCTTCGAGCCTGCACCGCCATTCAATATGATCATGGCTGATCATCCAACTCAGTATCCCGTACCTGCCTTCTCTCCATACCCCCTGATCCCCTTAGCCACAAGGGCCACATCTAACTCCCTCTTAAATATAGCCAATGAACTGGCCTCAACTACCCTCTGTGGCAGAGAGTTCCAGAGATTCACCACTCTCTGTGTGAAAAAAAGTTCTTCTCATCTCGGTTTTAAAGGATTTCCCCCTTATCCTTAAGCTGTGACCCCTTGTCCTGGACTTCCCCAACATCGGGAACAATCTTCCTGCATCTAGCCTGTCCAACCCCTTAAGAATTTTGTAAGTTTCTATAAGATCCCCTCTCAATCTTCTAAATTCTAGAGAGTATAAACCAAGTCTATCCAGTCTTTCTTCATAAGACAGTCCTGACATCCCAGGAATCAGACTGGTGAACCGTCTCTGCACTCCCTCTATGGCAATAATGTCCTTCCTCAGATTTGGAGACCAAAACTGTACGCAATACTCCAGGTGTGGTCTCACCAAGACCCTGTACAACTGCAGTAGAACCTCCCTGCTCCTATACTCAAATCCTTTTGCAATGAAAGCTAACATACCATTCGCTTTCTTTACTGCCTGTACCTGCATGCCTACCATCAATGACTGGTGTACCATGACACCCAGGTCTCGCTGCATCTCCCCCTTTCCCAATCGGCCACCATTTAGATAATAGTCTGCTTTCCCGTTTTTGCCACCAAAATGGATAACCTCACATTTATCCACATTATACTGCATATTTCGTCATATTTCGCTTGGACAGCTTACAACCCATCGGTATGAATATTATTTTCTCCAACTTCAAGTAACCCTTGCATCCCCTCACTCTCTGTCCCTCCCCCACCTTAGTACTAATTTTGATGTTGTTTCCTCTGTCTGTATACTCGTTGTCACCAATCCCACAGATACTCGTTGTCACCAATCCCACAGCCACCTATCGTGTGCCCCACAATTCATTGATTATCTTTGCTTTTTGCATATCTTCCATTCATTTCTCTAAGTCCCATCTATATCTCTCATTTCCCTTTCCCCGACTCTCAGTCTGAAGAAGGGGCTTGACCCGAAATGTCACCTGTTCCTTTCGGCAGAGATGCTGCCTGACCTACTGAGCTACTCCAGTGTTTCGTGTCTGTGTTCGGTTTAAACCCGCATCTGGACTTCTTCCCTACATTAATGACTAAGAAAGGTAATGGCCTACATTTTATAGGAACATATAAGTTCCACAAAAGGGACATTAAGAAACAATCCATAATATTTACATATAACAACTGATTAAGTCAGGAATGGTAATTTAGCTTAGCCAACTTTCAAAAATGTTAAAAATAAAGTAATGCCGTCTTCTGTGCCAGATATTTCCAGTGAGGGTCAGGATAACGTCACTGAGGACTTGACATTGGAGAATCCACAAAAGTAAATTCATATTTGTACTGCTTGTCATTATTGGGAGATCGATAGGCAGGGGTGGTGTAGATCAGTGTCACTCATGTTATGAGTCATGCTTTTGTTGGTGAGTTGCCAAACTATTGCACACTGCCCATGATCCCACTTCTGACACCATGTTGTGTTGTGGCTGTCCAAATAACTGAAGCCTAACACCATAATAAAGGTCCAAAGACTTAATTAATGACAGAGCACAGGTAACTTAATGCTAGCATTTATTTCTAATAATGTGGGAACCAGGCAGAGGGTTACTGTAAATCTAGTGGGCGTAACTACAAATGCATGACTCATAACATGAGTGACACTGATTATCAGGTGGTGAATGGAGTACAAACATGAAAAAAAAAATTAAACTGATCTCCACCAAAATCTAGCATGTAACTGCTTTAATGCTGTTATTTACAATGGTCTTACTAAACATGTCTTCCTCTCCACCTGACACCATGTTCTATCACCAGAAGTCAATTCAAAGTCTTTGTCAGAATAGAATAGAATAGAATAGAATAGAATAGAATAGAATAGAATGCATTTATTGGCATTCAAACCTAGGTTTGAACAAAATATAATTTCTACAGTTTTTTACATTACAAAACAATCCAAGACCCACACTTAACACAGTTTACATAAACATCCATCACAGTGAGTCTCCAACATCTCCTCACTGTGATGGAAGGCAAAGTCTTTATCTCTTCCCTTTGTTCCTTCTCCTGTGGTCCAGCAGTCCAACTGCAGTGTCGAGGCGAACTGGGGCTCCAATGATAAGTCCTGAGGTTGTTTAAGTCACGCGGGGCAATGTTAGGCCCCGGCTCCATGTCCTTTAAACCCACGATTCCAGCGGGAGAAGTCGCCGTTGCGGAGCTCGGAAAAGCGGTCTCCCATCAGGGACTTGGAGCTCTCGATGTTCCCGTTCACCGGGTCTGCGGCCGGTGCCTCCGAACTCCAAATTCGGGTCGCAGCCGCACGCAACCACAGCTCTTCCCACTCCGAAGTTGGCCAGCTCCGCGATCTCAGTTCCGCAGGCTCTGCAACTGGAGCCCTCAGGTTAGTCCCGGCCGGAGGTCGCCGCCGGCTCCACGATGTTAGGCCCAACGACATCCGAGACCCGACAGGGAATAGTCGGGTCCCTGCACAGGGAAGAGATTTAAAACGGTTTCCCCCACAGCCCCCCCCACCACCCCGCACATATACACAACTATAAAAAAATAATAAAAACTAACCCAAGACATACATTTAACAAGATGAAAATAAAAAAAGACAGACGACTGTAGTCGAGCCGCTGCCGTTAGGCGCTGCCACTCCCACAAGCTTTAGAAGGTTTGAATTTTAACACTATGGGAAGATAGATGTTCAAACGTGTTGAAAAAAACTTTTCAAAATTTATCATCCCAAACCTTCTGAGAGTTTGGGCTGCTTGTCAGATGTTTCCTCAAAGATCTCTGAACTAGTTGTCCAGAAAGTCTTCTTACTGGGTGACAAGGGCAGGCAGGAATACCTCTTGTTCCTCATAAGCGTGACAGTAATGAATTCAATCATGCACCTCAGCTGTTGCTGCTACCGTCTTCATCCCACTGCCTGACTGAGTGCTTCCAGCTTTTCCTAATTTTATTTCAGCTTTTCAACAGCTTTTTGAATTTTGTTCCAAGTTAATATTTAGTTGGGTCATTGGGGAAAAGCCAAAATAATTCGTTTTAATTTCTGCTGAATAGAACAAGGTTTTCAGTTCACTTTTGCAATGCTTGGCCGGCAGCAGCTGCTGCCACAGGTTTCTAGGTCTGTTTGACATCAACTGAAACCAATCAGCCTCTGGATCAATGGAAAGAAAAAAATGATTTTATTCTGAAACTTTGGATTATTGTGAAGATATATGGGCAAAAAGAAAACTTTTCATTAAATGTCTTGCAACTTACAAGATTTGTTAGAATTCATACAACAGATTGTAATTTTCATTAATGACCCTTATTACAAACTTATTTTTGCAAAACAAAGTAGTTTAATGAGCAGGTAGACAAAAATGCTGGAGAAACTCAGGTGGGTGAGAAAGCATCTATGGAGTGAAGGAAATTGGCAACGTCAGTCTGAAGAAGGGTCTCGGCCCGAAACGTTGCCTATTTTCTTTGCTCCATAGATGCTGCCTTCAACCGCTGAGTTTCTCCAGCATTTTTGTCTACCTTCGATTTTCCAGCATCTGTAGTTCCTTCTTAAACAAATAGTTTAATGAGCAACCAGTTTGACCATTATGCATGGAAGTTAATTAAAAATATATAAGCCAAAACTGCAACAGTAAATCTAATCTTTGAGTCGTATAACCAGAGTCAAGATAGTAGCCACATCAACTAAAATACAAATATAGCATTGGAAACATGCCGCTCATGAGTGAAGTGAGATTCACTAAGCTTTGCAACTGGCAGCCCGATTAGAAGTAATAATTTGCACACGTGCAAAACAAGTGCTCTATGTTGTCGTTGAAAATCCTTTGAAATAGCTCTGGAGCCTAACACCCCTGTGAGCAGTTAGTGCATGCAGATTATCAACGGACTAGCAAATGACTCCCTGCAATATTAACCCAGGTTAATTATTCGTCAAATATGATTATGCAGTTCTAATGTAAAAATCAAGATACGCTGGATGGAATTTTTCACTCCAGCGATTTGGCAGCTGGTGGAACAGTTGCAGTAATTACCAGCCCATTGCAGCTGGTGGGTCAGAATTCTGGTCTCTGAAAAAAAAGCAATAAATCACCGGCAGAGCGACAATTTGAGCTGTGCCGATTGACGAGGGAAAATTCTCCAGCTGCTGCAGGTGATAAATGAGAGTCAGTGGTCCTGTTTCTAATCAATACATGTAAATGCTACTCATTACAGATTTCATACATATTTCTCAATTAGCCTTTACTCTGACCGGTAACAAGGAATGTCATGCTTCCTGGGGTGTGAAAGTTGTACTTTCCCCATGCTCACTTGCAAACAAGTACAGAAATAAGGCCTTCCTGCATGTAATTGACTAAAGGCAGCAGGTGCCAGCAACCAACAGCTATCAACCTTCAATTAAATTATAAGTTTGATGACCATGCTCAGACTTTTTAAATCAAAAATGTCTTCAACCAAAAATATCAGAACAGATATTTCCAAATCAGTTATCACAGAACCATACAGCTCAGAGGGAGGCCATTTGGCCTTTTGTGGCTGACTGAAAAAAACTGTCTAATTAGTCCCACTCCCCTTCTTTTCCCTCACATCCCTGTAAATAATTCTTTTTCAAGTACATTTGCAATTCCCTTCAGAAAAAATGTTTTCACCAACCTTTCAAGCAATGTGTTCCTGATCATAACGCTGCATTAAAAAATCCCCTCCTCTTGCTCCTCTCACCCTCCCCTCGGTTATTTAGCTGATTATCATAAACAGGTGTAGGAAAGAACTGCAGAAGCTGGTTTAAATTGAAGGTAGACACAAAATCCTGGAATAACTCAGCGGGACAGGCAGCATCTCTGGAGAGAAGGAATGGGTGACGTTTCGGGTCGAGACCCTTCATCAGGTATAAACATATTGTCTGGTTACTGACTGTATTACCCAAGGATCAGTTTGCAATATAAAAACTCATCATAATTTTGAATACCTACACTAAAATACATTTAACCTTCCATGCTACCTTAACTTTAAATTTACTGGATATATTTTGATATGCATTTTAAGGAAGGAGGCATGGTACAATGAAAAATACATGGATTGAAAGCTGAATTTGCAATAATGCCAATGATCAGTGTTGGACAATTTCTGCCCTTAAGCAAATAATATCTCCCAATAAAAATGTCAGTGATAATTATATTTAATTTTCTGCAGGAACAGATACATTTTACACAAAAATTAAATTATAAACCATTAAACATTATTTGCACCAAATGGAAAAGGACTGCTCTGTAATAGCCATGTTGCTCCACATGAAGGTTCTTGTTAACTTCCCTCACTTCCCTCATGACAGTTTTAATATATGACCAATGTTCAGTAGATAAGAGAAAGTATGCCTTAGTTTAAAATAAACAATTCCTCATCGTCACCTTTGCTATAAATGGAGTGAATATCAGGAGCTCACTGTGACATGTACACCAAGCTGACGGGAGCAAAAAGGGCTTATCATTTGGGACAAAATGAATATTGCCATATGTGTAAAGAAATGACAATATATCGGCAACATTACCCCACTGATATACATTCTCCTAAAAGTCAAATAAATTGGTTCATGAGGTATAGATGAGCAAAGCTGAAATTGTTATTTTGAATTGTGTTTGTACAATATAACAAAATTATAAACAGCTGATGGTGGACTATCCAGTTTAAGTCATTAGCCATCAGACCTGACACAGTCCAGTGAGGAAGAGCAAATGCCTGGGTCATGCTCTGGAAACTTTCTCCTATCCACAGGGGATCTATCGTTGATGTAGTTTAATGCCCGACTTCTTTGCATATCACAGGGGCATGAATTGATTTTGTTTTTGGCCTATACCCATATTTTGAAGGCAAGAAAACAAAAAAAGCAAGTGAGGGAAAGGCGCAACAGAATATGCTTGGTGTGCATGTTGAAGGAGAGTTTTTTCAATTTAAACATACAAGAACCTTCAATAAATGAGCTTCTTTCCTCTGAAGAATTCGGAAATTAAAGTACACCCGGCACATGTCCTGAAAGAAAAACTAGGATATTAACACTCCACAAATTCTCATGCTTGTGCTCCCATATAATGTCTTTTGAGTTTCCAAATCAAAATCATTCAGCAACAAGGACAAAGCATTGTATATCAATGCTGGTCAATGCTCAGGGAACGCGTGATATAAATAATATAAATGGCCAGGGCAGCGGGCACTCAAAACTACCTTTGGATCAAATCTGAGCAATAAAAAAAAAAATCAAATTGTATATTAAGAATCTAAATTACCATTGATATACTTTGCACATTGGTTAAGTACACTGGTTAACTCCAAATGTGCTAGTTGCAGAGAGCACAAACAATATCTGCAGAAATCAGATTATTGGAGGTCGTGTTCGAAAAATAACTGAAGCCATATTAAAGCCTCTCCTCATCCTCTTCAGACCAACCATGAAAATAAATGAAAAATTGTGAAAATTGGTCACTTATCTTTAAAATGTTTCTTTGTGCCATCCAAATATATTTGTGATGTGCAATTATTAAACATTTTATTCTTTAAATGATGTCCCAATTTAAAATCTCCTCTGAATTAGAAATGATGCATAAAAAAGTGTTAACTCTATTGTTTACTTGAGCTTGGTTCTGTCTTGAACTTAACTCATGTTAGATATTATGCTGCATTGGCTATAAAAATTCTCCCACGCACATTGTACTGAATGTAACAATGCACCTTTTGTTCCAAGGAACAAGTGGTGCAGCTAACAAAAGATTTCACCCAGCGTTTGAGAACTGGAAAAATATTGTACTGAGATGGAAAGATTTATCATCAGTAATGTGTCCATAACTCAAGTAACTTTAAAGGGGGAAGTTATTTGTTTTAATAATCGTATGATGCATCAGTGTTTTGTAAATTAAGATAGCGATGGGAAATTAGAAGGTTCAAATTGAATACTTTGTAAGAATTCAGAAATACTGAATTAAATAAACTTTTTTTATTTTTCAGATAAATGTTACCTCGTCTGATTTTTTCTGGTTAACTGCATTTGTCATTCCCTTTCAGATGATGATTCTTATAATCGACCACTTTACATGCTGAATAAGACATATTGCTAAATAAACAGACAAAATTCACAGCAAACCAATGTAAACCTGCTTATATGATGTCTCCTAATCATACAATCAATACAACTCTCTTTGCCTGTGCATGACCTTTTTCAAATTATCCCTCTATTTTTGTTGACTGAATGAGATTGTCCTCTTTCATAAAACACTAAGTGCATGAAATAAGTGCTCTGGTTTTTTTACAGCCAGGCTCCCCTTGACGAAATGATGACAGATGCATCACATCCCTTGAACAGTAAATGCAAACTGACAACAGATGAGCCTTTAGATGTTGAATATAATACTGAATTGTGGTTGAAGTGCCTTATTATCTTGTCTTTTGATGTCTGGAGCTTGGTTCTTCGATATAAAAAAGAGAACCCACAAACTGATTTGGCAATCCAGCATTAGCCAACCTTTAACAATCAGTTTCCAGCTAATGCCTATCCTTACTGAAAATAAATATAGCAGGTTAGAGGGAAGTGACAACAATTTACTTATGTGCTGAGGTTTTATTTTGCAAGGCGAGTGAGGTTGATTACTATTGTGGAAAGCAGGTCTTCAAAATACTTGAAAAAATGGGTAGAAATTATATTTCACGTACCTTCTCTGATGTTTTCCTTTAATCTTTACACTTGAGTTTATGCAGATTGAGACCGTAAAAAAGGACGTAGGACAGTTTTTAACTTATTTATTCTTTGGAGATGTGTTTTTTTTCTCAGTCAAAAGGATTTCCCATTTACCAGTATAAATGAAGTTAGAGAATCTTAAAGCACAGAAACAGGCCCTTCATTTCACTGAGTCCATGTAGTCCATCAGTATCCATTTACATTAATCCTCTTTTATTTTTATTTTTAGTCTCTCTGCATTCCTATGAACCCCTGTAGATTCTACCTTTCATCTACGTGCCAGGTACAATTTACAGTGGTTAATTATCCTGCCAAGTATTTGTGTAGAAGTGAGCATATCTGGGGAAACATGTGCATTCACAAGAAGAACATGCAGGCTCAACACAGACAGCACAATATCTGAAGTGAACCAAGGTCAATGGATTGCAATGCAACTGGCCTTTCAGCTGCTCCATTGTGTCGCCCATAAATATCTTTATGTTATAAAATATAGTACTTCTTTTGAACAAAATCCTAAGGAAGGAATGGTATCAGATTTAAAACCTACATAAATTCATAAAGTAAAAAAACTATAGGAAACATAGCAATACAAAAAGTAGATTATAGAAAGGGCAAATGGACTATGACGTCTCCGACAGAACCATCTGACACAGTTCTGAAGTGAAGATAGACACAAAAAGCTGGAGTAACTGAGCGGGTCAGACAGCATCTCAGGAGAAAAGGAATAGGTGATGTTTCGGGTCGAGACCTTCCTTTTCTCCTGAGTTCTGCCTGACCCGCTGAGTTACTCCAGCTTTTTGTTTCTATTTTCAGTTTAAATCAGCATCTGCAGTTCCTTCCCACACATTTCATCTGATGAAGTGAATACTGTTGTAATAAGAAAGATTTAAGGTTGGGCTCCAATCACACAAGACAATAATTCACAAAGGGTCCCAGATGAATGTCGGGTAAAATAGATGAAAATTCTCCCGAACAGTAGCAATATTATAAATGTGAGGTAGAGTCCTTAAAATGAAGGACCATGCAAGATTTCTGTGCTGGATTTTATTTGGAGAATTTGAGAATTATTTACTTTGTTAAAAACCTTCATGATTTTAAACATGTCCATTACAAAACCATATAACCACATCCAGCACGGAAACAGGCCATCTCGACCCTTCTAGTCCGTGCCGAACACGTATTCTCCCCTAGTCCCATACACCTGCGCTCAGACCATAACCCTCCATTCCTTTCCCGTCCATATAATTATCCAATTTATTTTTAAATGATAAAAACGAACCTGCCTCCACCACCTTCACTGGAAGCTCATTCCACACAGACACCACTCTCTGAGTAAAGAAGTTCCCCTCATGTTACCCCTAAACTTCTGTCCCTTAATTCTCAAGTCACGTCCCCTTGTTTGAATCTTCCCTACTCTCAGTGGGAAAAGCTTATCCACGTCAACTCTGTCTATCCCTCTCATCATTTTAAAGACCTCTATCAAGTCCCCCCTTAACCTTCTGCGCCCCAAAGAATAAAGCCCTAACTTGTTCAACCTATCTCTGTAAGTTAGTTGTTGAAACCCAGGCAACATTCTAGTAAATCTCCTCTGTACTCTCTCTATTTTGTTGACATCCTTCCTATAATTAGGCGACCAAAATTGTACACCATACTCCCAAATTGGCCTCACCAATGCCTTGTACAATTTTAACATTACATCCCAACTTCTATACTCAATGCTCCGATTAATAAAGGCCAGCACACCAAAAGCTTTCTTTACCACCCTATCTACATGAGATTCCACTTTCAGGGAACTGTGCACAGTTATTCCCAGATAACTCTGTTCACCTGCATTCTTCAATTCCCTACCATTTACCATGTACGTCCTATTTTGATTTGTCCTGCCAAGATGTAGCACCTCACACTTATCAGCATTAAACTCTATCTGCCATCTTTCTGCCCACTCTTCCAACTGGCATAAATCTCTCTGTAGACTTTGAAAATCTACTTAATTATCCACAACCCCACCTATCTTCTTAGTATCATCTGCATACTTACTAATCCAATTTACCACACCATCACCCAGATCATTGATGTACATGACAAACAACAGTGGACCCAGCACAGATCCCTGTGGCACCCCACGCGTCACTGGCCTCCAACCTGACAAACAACCATCCACCATTACTCTCTGACATCTCCCATTCAGCCACTGTTGAATCCATCTTGCTACTCCTCCATTAATCCCCAACCATTGAACCTTCTTAACCAACCTTCCATGAGGAACCTTGTCAAAGGCCTTACTGAAGTCCATGTATACAACATCCACTGCTTTACCCTCATCAATTTCCCGAGTAACCTCTTCAAAAAATTCAAGAAGATTAGTCAAACATGACCTTCCAGGCACAAGTCCATGTTGACTGTTCCTAATCAGACCCTGTTTATCCAGATGCTTATATATATTATCTCTAAGTATCCTTTCCATTAATTTGCCCACCACTGACGTCAAACTAACAGGTCTATAATTGCTAGGTTTACTCTTGGACCCCTTTTTAAACAATGGAACAACATGCGCAGTACGCCAATCCTCCAGCACTATTCCCGTTTCTAATGACATTTGAAATATTTCTGTCATAGCCCCTGCTATTTCTACACTAACTTCCCTCAATGTCCTAGGGAATATCCTGTCCGGACCTGGAGACTTATCCACTTTTATATTTCTCAAAAGTGTCAGTACTTCCTCTTCTTTGATCCTCATAGTTTCCATAGCTACTCTACTTGTTTCCCTTACCTCACATAATTCAATATCCTTCTCCTTGGTGAATACCGAAGAAAAGAAATTGTTCAATATCTCCCCCATCTCTTTTGGCTCTGCAGATAGCTGTCCACTCTGACTCTCTAATGGACCAACTTTATCCCTTGTTATCCTTTTGCTATTAATATAGCTGTAGAAACCCTTAGGATTTATTTTCACCTTACTTGCCAAAGCAACCTCATATCTTCTTTTAGCTTTTCTAATTTCTTTCTTGAGATTCTTTTTACATTCTTTATACTCCTCAAGCACCTCCTTTACTCCATGCTGCTATAATTATTGTAGATCTCTCTCTTTTTCCAAACCAAGTGTCCAATTTCCCTTGAAAACCATGGCTCTTTCCAATTTTTACTATTTCCTTTCAACCGAACAGGGACATAAAGATTCTGTACTCTTAAAATGTCCCCTTTAAATGTCCTCCATTTCTCTTCTACATCTTTCCCATAAAACAAACTGTCCCAATTTACTCCTTTTAAATCCTTTCGCATCTCATCAAAGTTAGCCTTTCTCCAATCAAAAATCTCAACCCTAGTTCCAGTTCTGACCCTCTCCATAATTATATTGAAACTAATGGTATTGTGATCACTGGTCCAGAACTGTTCCCCAACGCATACCTCTGCCACCTGACCCGTCTCATTTCCTAACAGGAGGTCCAGCACCGCCCCTTCTCTAGTAGGTACTTCTATGTATTGCTGCAAAAATCTATCCTGCACACATTTTACAAACTCCAACCCATCCAGCCCATTTACAGAATGTGTTTCCCAGTCTATGTGTGGAAAATTGAAATCTCCCACAATCACTACCTTGTGCTTACTACTAATATCTGCAATCTCCTTACATATTTGCTCTTCCAATTCACGCTCCCCATTTGACGGTCTATAATACAGCCCTATAAGTGTTTCTACCCCTTTCCCATTTCTCAGTTCCACCCAAATAGCCTCCCTAGACGAGCCCTTTAATCTTTTCCTTACATTTCCTTTAAACTTTATTCTTCAAATCTCAGCTTCCTACGTTCTGCACACAAGTGCAGTCAATCAGTCCTGAGAGGATTCTAATTCTGTTCTGCACACTCTCTGAAGCATGACATCCTAGAGTGTGGTCCCAAAAAGTGAACGTATTACTCCAGATGAAGACTGACGGAGTCACAGAGCATAAAGCATGGAATCAGGTCCTTCAGCCCACCTTGTCAATACCTTCTTCACCCCGTTCCTGTCCAGCAGTAGGTGCAGCAAATTGAAAGTGCGCACCGCCAGACTCAGGATCTGCTCCTTCTCCAGGAATTCTGAACAGTCCTTCCATAAGCTAGAGGACTGTCTGATCACCTCTACTCCATTGCAGACATGGGACTTTATCTCGGAACAATGCTGAGAACTCTATTCTGTACTCTGTATCTTCCTCTTTGCTGTTACTATTGTACTTGAGTTTGACATGATTGTATTAATGTATAGTATTATTGATCAGATTGGATAGCATGCAAAACAAAGCTTTTCACTGTATCTCGGTACACATTACAATAATAAACCAAAACCTAACCTAAACCAATCAAATTTGCATACTGGGCCAGTCATATCTCCTTGGATTTGGCAAAGCCTTCTAAACATTTCCTATCCATAGACACAAAATGCTGGAGTAACTCAACGGGACAGGCAGCATCTCTGTAAAGAAGGAGTGGGTGACGTTTTGGGTCAAGACCTTTCTTCAGACATATACAGTGGCTTGCAAAATGTTTAATACCCCTTGAACCTTTCCACATTTTGTCACGTTACAACCACAAATGTAAATGTATTTTATTGGGATTTTATGTGATAGACCAGCACAAATTAGCGCATAATTGTGAAGTGAAGGAAAATGATACATGGTTTTCAAATATTTTTACAAATAAAAAACTGAAAAGTGTGACGTGCAAAAGTATTCAGCCCCCTTTACTCTGATACCCCTAAATAAAATCCAGTCCAACCAATTGCCTTCAGAAGTCACCAAATTAGTAAATAGAGTCCACTTGTGTGTAATCTAATCTCAGTATAAATACAGCTGTTCTGTGAAGGCCGCAGAGGTTTGTTAGAGAACATTAGTGAACAAACAGCATCATGAAGCCCAAGGAACACACCAGGTGGGTCAGGGATAAAGTTGTTGAGAAGTTTAAAGCAGGGTTAGGTTATAAAAAAATATCCCAAGCTTTGCACATCTCACGGAGCACTGTTCAATCCATCATCCGAGAATGGAAAGAGTATGGCACAACTGCAAACCTACCAAGACATGGCTGTCCACCTAAACTGACAGGCCGGGCAAGGAGAGCATTGATCAGAGAAGCAGCCAAGAGGCCCATGGTAACTGGAGGAGCTGCAGAGATCCACAGCTCAGGTGGGAGAATCTGTCCACAAGACAACTATTAGTCGTGCACTCCACAAATCGGGCCTTTATGGAAGAGTGGCAAGAAGAAAGCCATTATTGACAAAAAGCCATAAGAAGTCCCGTTTGCAGTTTGCCACAAGCCATGTGGGGGACACAGCAAACATGTGGAAGAAGGTGCTCTGGTCAGATGAGACCAAAATTGAAGTTTCTGGCCTAAATACAAAATGCTATTTGTGGCAGAAAACTAACACTACACATCACCCTGAACACACCATCCCCACTGTGAAACATGGTGGTGGCAGCATCATGCTGTGGGGATGATTTTCTTCAGCAGGGACAGGGAAGCTGGTCAGAGTGGATGGGAAGATGGATGGAGCCAAATACAGGGCAATCTTGGAAGAAAACCTGTTAGAGTCTGCAAAAGACTTGAGACTGGGGCGGAGGTTCACCTTCCAGCAGGACAACAACCCTAAACATACAGCCAGAGCTACAATGGAATTGTTTAGATCAAAGCATATTCATATGTTTGAATGGCCCAGTCAAAGTCCAGACCTAAATCCAATTGAGAATCTCTGGCAAGACTTGAAAATTGCTGTTCACAAACGCTCACCATCCAATCTGACTGAGCTTGAGCTATTTTGCAAGGAAGAATTGGCAAAAATTTCAGTCTCTAGATGTGCAAAACTGGTAGAGACATACCCCAAAAGACTTGCAGCTGTAATTGCAGCGAAAGGTGGTTCTACAAAGTATTGACTCAGGGGGGCTGAATATTTTTGCACGCCACACTTTTCAGTTTTTTATTTGTAAAAAAATTTGAAAACCATGTATCATTTTCCTTCCACTTCACAATTATGCACCACTTTGTGTTGGTCTATCACATAAAATCCCAATAAAATACATTTACGTTTGTGGTTGTAACGTGACAAAATGTGGAAAAGTTCAAGGGGTATGAATACTTTTGCAAGCCACTGTATCTGTCAAATGTATTTTAAAGGCAGTAACTATATCTATTTCCATAGTTTCTTCTGGCAGCTCATTCCAGATAAGGACTAACATCTGAGAGGAGGTTGCTCTGAGGACACACTTAACTATCTCCCCATTCAGCACTAAGTACTCCTGTGGCCTCTAGTTTTGAAATCTTTTACCCTGGGAAAAAGAGTGTGAGGGTTACTTTATCCATTCCCCGCATGATCTTGTACACCTCAATAAGGGCACCCCTCAGACTCCTATGAGACAAATCCCCGCCCATCCAATCTCTTCCTCTAACACAAGCCCACCAGCTCAGATAACATCCTGCAGAAATTCTGCACTCTTTCCAACTTAATGATATCCATCAAGCTGGTTGATGAGAACTGCACTAAGTACTCCATGTGGTCTCACCCATCGATTCACCAATGATCTACAAAGTTTAACATAATATTCTTATTTGTTGTTCTTACATAGATAATGGTGAGGATTGCATGCATTTTGAACAATGTTATCACTGATGGGGATGAGTCAGTATATAGAAGAGAGATCAAGCAACTGTCCATATGGTGCCAGCACAATAACCTGGCCCTCAACATCAGCAAAACCAAGGAACTGATTGTGGACTTTGGAAGGAGTAGGATGGGGACCCACAGCCCCATTTATATCAATGGGTCGATGGTTGAAAGGGTCAAGAGCTTCAAATTCCTGGGCGTGCACATCTCTGAAGATCTTTCCTGGTCCGAGAACACTAATGCAATTATCAAGAAAGCTCATCAGCGCCTCTACTTCCTGAGAAGATTACGGAGAGTCGGTTTGTCAAGGAGGACTCTCTCCAACTTCTACAGGTGCACAGTAGAGAGCATGCTGACTGGTTGCATCATGGCTTGGTTTGGCAACTTGAGCGCCCTGGAGAGGAAAAGACTCCAAAAAGTATTAAACACTGCCCAGTCCATCATCGTATCTGACCTTCCTTCCATCGAGGGGATTTATCGCAGTCGTTGCCTCAAAAAGGCTGGCAGCATCATCAAAGACCCACACCATCCTGGCCACACACTCATCTCCCTGCTACCTTCAGTTAGAAGGTACAGGAGCCTGAAGACTGCAACAACCAGGTTCAGGAATACCTACTTCCCTACAGCCATCAGGCTATTAAACCTGGCTCGAACAAAACTCTAATTATTAATAACCCATTATCTGTTATTTTCACTTTATCAGTTTATTTATTCATGTGTGTATATATTCATATTATGGTATATGGACACACTGATCTGTTTTGTAGTAAATACCTACTATGTTCTGTGTGCTGAAGCAAAGCAAAAATTTCATTGTCCTATCGGGGACACATGACAATAAACTAACTTGAACTTTAACTTCAATTTTCCTGGGGACTTTGTAGATTTTTAATGTTATAAAATATTTTAGTCTTAAATAATAGCTTCAGACAGTAATATGTTTAATAAGTGGGATAAAGAGATGTATTTAGAAATGAGGAGACCAAAACAATAGCTACAGATATAAAGCAAAATAGATCATATGCTGGAAATCTACATTTTTAAAAAAGTAGGAAATATTCAGTAAATATAGTAGCATCTTGGAATGAAAAACAGTAAATGATGGATGTCGACCTTGGACTTTAAGTTTGGTTTCTCATGCCAGGTCACCAGTAAATCTAACATAGGTTCTTTCAATTCCCCAAATCCTCTCCAATCCTTTAAATATCAGAGTTGTCCCAACCATCTTCACCATAATCTGCTGATCTGGCATTTGCTCACAAATTGATTTTTCACGTTACTGGAAACCAGCCAGCTAATGAGCAGAATATCTGCGGGGGGGAGGAGGATGGCCTGTGGTTAATGGTTAATTTCAGCAGGACACTGTGAATTGTGTCTAGAAATATTATCCACTGATCCCTTTATCCTCCAGTGTAAACTAGAGTAAGTGGCACCAGTTGGGTCCCAGCATAACATGGGAGGGCCTGTCCCCCAATGTAATATTCCACCTCTCCACCAATTCCAAAATTGGTGGCCAGTGGAGGGGCTTTCTGGAGCGCTAGTATGGGTGTTGTGCGTTGAAGGAACTGGTTTCCAGAGGGTTAGTATGGACATTGTGGGACAAATTGATTCTTGGGCTGGCTGCTCAGTCACTCAAGCCTGTTGTGCTGGCAGCTCACTCACGGCTGGTGGGCTGGCATTTCAAGCAGGGTGCAAGGCCTCCAAATTCAAGTGCAGTTTCATACCACTTCAAGCAGGTTGCAAGGCCACCAAATACAAGTGCATCTTCATACCACTTCAAGCAGGATGCAAGGCCACCAAATTCAAGTGCAGTTTCATACCATTTCAAGCAGGGTGCAAGGCCACTAAAGACAACGGGTTGTGACCTCTCCCTCACCCATCTTGCAGAGACTGAGCCATGCCCACACTTCCGGATTTTATAGTCCCTCTCCCCTCCCACCAGAAGGGGCATGGCCTTCATGGCGTGATTGACAGGAGAGAGAATCTCAACATTTTTTAAATACTAATAGCTCTTTTATTTTTCATCGATGGGAAAAGCCCTCTGAGTACGATGGCCAAAAATCACAGCCGTATGTGGTAGCATTTTTTCTAAAATCAATATAAAGCGCAAACCGGAAGTGGTCAAGATTAAACATTTAATTTAATTATACATAGAAGACAAGGCAGCTTCAATTAGGCAAGGCAGCTTTAATTAAGCACGGCAGCTTTAAATAGGCATGGCTGCTTTAATTAGGCATGGCAGGTTTAATAAGGTAAGGCAGCTTTAACTAGGCATGGCAGCTTTAATTAGGCATGGCAGCTTTATTTAGGCAAGGCAGCATTAGCACTTTCGAACCAAAGGCGACACAGCTTTAGCACTTTCAAACTAAAGGCTACACAGCTTTAGCACTTTCTTTTTTTTTCCTTTTAAAAAAAAAAATATTTATTAGAAGCAAATGTACAAGAGTAGAACAAACGGCATATATAATCATACAGTTAATGTACAGCTTCAATTTTGACTTTTTAGCTTCAAAATAAAGGAAAAGAAAAGAGAAAGAACAAGAGAGGGAAAAAGTGAGAGGTGCAAAGATAGACTACCAAAGTAGTGTAGACAAAGAGTGGGTAAAAGAAAGAAAGAAAAGAAAAAAAAAAGAACAAAAAGAAAAAGAGAGAGAAAAGTGGTGATATACCTGCCTCTCGTCCCTCCCCACCCACCTCACTCAACCCATAGTTGGATTTAAATCCAAAGTTGTGTTGCACCATACTATCCTTGTAAGAATTCAGTGAAGGGTGTCCATATCTTGGTAAAATGATCTGTTTTTTCTGCCAAGCCAAGTCCAATATTTTCAAAATGTATTGTCTCGGACATGTTTGTAACCCACATCTTAACAGTAGGGACTGATGTGTGTTTCCAAAATTTAAGTATTAGTTTTTTTTGCCGCTATCAGGCCATAATTAAGGAAACATCTTTGAAATAGTGTGAGCTCAGAGAATTCTGAGGTACATAGACTGATCAGTTCAGGGTCGGGGTCCAATTTTATTTTAAGTGTTTTCGAAAAAAGTTCAAAAATTCCGCTCCAGAAATTATGTAACTTTATACAAGAGGCAAAGGAATGGGTTATATTTGCTTCCTGAAGGTGGCATTTATCACAAATAGGAGAAACATTTGGGAAGATCTTATTCAGTTTAGACTTTGAATAATAGAGTCTGCGCAGTATTTTAAATTGTATTAGCAAATGCCTAATGTTAAGAGAACAGTTGTGTATGTATAGAAGGGTTTCCTCCCAACTGTCTTTTAAAATTGTTAGGCTGTTCATCTTCCCAAGCTCTTCTAATTACTTGTGACGATGGGGGTTGTATATTTAAAAGGGTATTATAACGGTATGATATTAACTTCTTTGAATCCAAGTTTCTGTTCATACATTCGTCTAGTGTGTCTTGAACCATGTATTGATACTCTTGGGTATATGATTTCAGATAGTCTTGTATTTGAAGATATCTTAAGTATTGGCTACCTTTTAGATGATATTTCGACTGTAATTCTTGAAATGAGAGAAGAGTTCCCATCTCGTAAAGATCTCCCATTTTTTAAATTCCTAATTTTTCCCAGTGTGTGAACGTCTTGTCTAAGCTAGACGGCTTGAACGAGGGGTTGTTGGCAATTGGTGAGAGAAGAAATACATTTCTCAGTTTAAGGGTTGACTTCACATTTCCAGATTCGTATGGTACTATGGATAATCAGATTTTCCTCATATGGTGTTTTCTTCAAAGTTATTGGAGAGAGAAGCATCGCGCCTACTTTAGCACTTTCAAACCAAATGCTACACAGTTTTAGCACTTTCAAACCAAAGGCAACACAGCTTTAGCACTTTCAATCCAAAGGCAACACAGCTTTAGCACTTTCAAACCAAAGGCAACATTGCTTTAGCACTTTCAAACTACATTTTCAAACCACATTAAGGGCACTGACAGGTCAGTAAAACCTCTCACAATTTAGTCTACATGTGTTCAGTGTTATTCACAGCTCAGACTGAGAATTGCAACTTCTCCCTCCCCCATCTTGCAGAAAACTGAGACTCCACCACACTTCCAGGTTTTATAGTCCCTCCAGAAGGAACAAAGAAGGAAAAGGTTGCCCGTCTGGTCCCTATTAAAACTCTCTCCTCTCACCTTAAGAACAAAAAAGAGATGTTTAGTGTAGTCGAAGGGCTCAGCTAGATTTTTTTTTGTAAATGATAATTTACTTCTGTTTCCAGTTCAAGAAAGATGTTTCCAACGTCATGTAAGGTAGATAGTCATAGTCATTCTGCACAGAAACAGGCACTTTGGTTCAAATTGTCCATGCTGACCAAGATGACCCATCTACGCTAGTGGCACCGTGTTTCACCCATATCCCTCCCAACTGTTCCTATCCACGTACCTGTACAAATGGCTTTTAAATGCTGTTATAATACCTGCTTCAACTCCAACTTCTGTGTGAAAAAGTTGCCCCTCTGGTCCCTATTAAAACTTTCTCCTCTCACCTTAAGCCTATGACTTTTGGTTCTTGATTCCCTACTCTGGATAAAAGACTATGCAATCACCATATCTATTCTCGTCATGATTTATATAGCATGGTGACCAAAACTGAACCTACAATATTCCAAATGCAGCTTCACTGTAACATAACATCTATAGTCATTATATACAAAGAACTGCAGATGCTGTCTTATCTTAAAGATAGACACAAAGTACTGGAGTAACTCAGTAAGTCAGGCAGCATTTATGGAGAAAAGGGATGGGTGACATTTGGGTCAGGACCCTTCACCAGAGAAATCTATACTCATT
Organism: Leucoraja erinaceus; assembly: GCF_028641065.1. NCBI lineage: Eukaryota > Metazoa > Chordata > Chondrichthyes > Rajiformes > Rajidae > Leucoraja > Leucoraja erinaceus. The sequence goes on from NC_073380.1 coordinate 18,394,521, forward strand.
ATCCCTGTTGATGAAGGCTAATGTACCAAACGCCTTGTTTCTCTCCAGTAATCTGCCTCCCATTGATGTTAAAATCACTGGTCTATAGTTCAGGCTTTAAATAGAGATATAACATTAGCCACCCTCCAATGCCGTAGCACCTCACCCATGTCTAATGATGATTCATATATCTCTGCCAGGGCTCCTACAATTTCTTCTTTAGCTTCCCACAGTGTAATTTACCTTCATAAGCCTTAAGATGTTCAGCATCTCCTCGACAGTAATGCAGGCTGTCATCAAGACATCTTCACTAACTGTCCTAAGTTCCCCAGTCTTCATGTCTTTGGCCACAGTAAAAATAGAAGAGAAACATTTATTGAGGACTTTGCCCATCTCCTGCGGCTCCATACAGAGATGACCATATTGGTTTCCGAGGGGTCCTATTCTCTCTCTAGTTACACTCTTTCCCTTAATAAACATAAAATCTCTTTGGATAATCCTTGATATTATCTGCCAGAGCTATCCCCTGCCCCCCTTTTGCCCTTAAACATGTTATTCAGTCCCCAAAACTCTGCCAGGGATATACTTGACCCCAGTTGCCTATATCTGATCCATGTCTCCATAACTTCAAGAGAAGCAGAACATTTTTCCCAGGGTGGAAGCATGCAACATTCTAAGGCAGAGTTTTAAAGTGTGGGATAAAGTTCAAAGGCAAAGTGCGGTGCACCTTTTGTATACAGAGAGTGGTGGATTCCTTGAATGTGCTGTCAGGGGTCGTGGAAGCAGATACAATATTTTAAGAGGCTTTTAGATAGGCACGTGGATATGCAGAGTATGAGGGACATGGAACACATGCAGACAGATATTAGTTTAACTTAGCATTGTGTTTGGCACAGATAATGTGGGCCGCATGGTCTGCGCCTGTGCTGTAAAGTTCTACGTTTTAAGACACTGTTTTTCTATGGGATTAATAACTTCACATTTATCCATGTTATATTCCATTTCCCATGCATTCAACTTTTCAAATCATCTTGAAGTTTCTTTGCACTCCCTCACACAGATCTTAAATCAATCAGCCAAAAGAAAAATGCAGGTGACATGATGGAAATATTATAGGCGTAAGCAGGTATAATAATCTGGAGTGCACCATTTGTGTTCAAAGCATTTTCAATAATAATTTTCAAAAAGATAAATCATGCAGAACAATGGGGAAGCAGGAGAAACTGACAGATACAATGGGCAGAATGGCGTCCTTCTGTCCCTCGACATTATCTGATTACCATGGATGCACTTAACAGGAAGCTAGAAGAGCATGAGGGAATAAAAGAAAATATTAAAATGCTAACAGCCTAAAAGGAAGAAGGGACTCCACCCAAAATGTCACCCATTCCTTCTCTCCAGAGATGCTGCCCGTCCTGATGAGTAACTCCAGCATTTTGTGTCTATTGTGTAAAGAATTGTCTCTGTGATTCATAAAAACTAGTATATATCAGTTTGGCAACTGGGTAAAATTAAATGGCTGAGAAGGGGAGGAAACAGTAAGGGCTACCTGAAATTCGAGGTCAATGTTCATTCCGCTAAACTACCCAAGCAAAATATGAGGTGCTGCTCCTCTAATTTACGGTGGGCCTCACTCTGGCCATGGAGGAGGCCCAAGACAGAAAGGTTGGATTTGGAATGGGAGGGGGAGTTAAAGTGCTGAGCCACCGGGAGATCAGGTTGGTTACTGAGAACCGAGCGGACCGTGTTGGGCGAAGCGATCACCAAGCCTACGCTTGGTCTCATCGATGTAGAGCAGTTGACACCTAGAACAGCGGATGCAATAGATGAGGTTGGAGGAGGTGCAGGTGAACCTAGAGCAGCGGATGCAATAATAATAATAATAATAATAATAATAATAATAATAGATATAAGCCATTGTCTTTTCTAGATCTAAGTCTTATCTTCTGTGCCCTCAATGTTGGCTGTGGAGGCATCCCGAGGTGCAAAGGCTAAAGGTGGCCGGGTGAGGAGAGGGACAATGGTTTGGAGGACCATCTAGGGCTACAACTGGTGTTTATGGCTAGCTGCAGCTGGGAGTTTTGAAAATGGTGCCAACACCTGGCAACTCATGCAAGGACTCAGTGGGCTGTTTCTATACATTCTGTATTTAATTTGGACAGGGGCGGAAAACCCGGGGGGGCCAGAGGGGACACGTCGCCCCCATGTTTTGAGATGTGGGAGACATCCCCCCCCAAGTTTTTGTGGTCCGTATTTTAAAATCTCTGCTCTCCGCGAGACAGTGGGGATGGGACTGCTGATCGAAGGCGCCGATTGGACAAGAGAAACGTCGATCAGCAGGCAATGGGGGCGGGACATGACGATGGAGGAGGGAGGAGTGGGGGGTGGGACTGAGGATAGAGTGCGGTGATTGGAAGAGGGAGACGTGGCACAGACCTGCGCTTCATCCGCAGCCAGGATCGATCCTGGCCGGGTCTCCAGCGCTGTCCCGAGTGCCAACCCCCCCCCCCCCCCCCACACGGGTGGCCAGAGAGGTCGGCAGTCAGACGGGCGCGGCGCTCCAGGCCCACAGCCAGCGCTAAACCCAGCTCACTCTGCCTGTCCCGCCAGGTGAACCTGCCTGGACTTGCGGGAAATATGGCCAGCGTAGAGAAGCAGAACTGGTGTCCCGTCAGTCCAGACAGGGCTGTAATTAACCCGGTGAGATGGGCAGAGTTCAGCTTCTTTTATCACTGGATTGTGCTTCCAAAGCCTCGTGCGCGTGTGTGAGTGTGCGCATGCATGCGCGGCCGCCAAAAATTGTGTCCCCGTCCCCTCCATGTTTTGATAGCGAGTTCCGCTCTTGAATTTGGGTAATCCCAAATGAACATGGCCATACAGTTCATGTATGGCCATAATTTGACTGAACTGTAGGCAAAAAAAGAATTTCATTATACCATGTGATAACAAAGAACCATTACTATTGATTTAATGTTCAAGAAGGAACTGCAGATGCTGGAAAATCGAAGGTAGACAAAAATGCTGGAGAAACTAAACGGGTGAGGCAGCATCTATGGAGCGAAGGAAATAGGCAATGTTTCGGGACAAAACCCTTCAGATGAAGGGTTCTGAAGAAGGGTTTCAGCACGAAACGTTGCTTATTTTCTTCACTATTGATTTAATGTTCTCCATAAGTAGGTTTTTCAACAACACAATATATTTTAATAAGTCATTAGGACTGGGGAATAGTTGCAAATAATATATCTATTTTCCAAAAGGATGGAAAAATAGCCAGCACAAGCAAGAATTTTTCAAATATGTAAATGCATAAATTGAAGCATGGATGAGTACTTAGTTGGGATAAGATGGATGAATGTATCTCAGGGGCATAAGGTATCAGATTAACATGAGATAAATCAATTGAACAGAATGAAGGGACAGACTGTTGCATCTTCAACATTACCACAAATTAAGAGTTAAGGGCCTGTTCCACTGTACGAGGTAATTCAAGTGTTCTCCTGAGTTTCCCCTGATTCGAACTCGGAAAATTATGGTAATAGCTGTTCGTGGGTACTCGGGGCTCTCGTGGACATTTTTCAACATGTTGAAATAACTTCACGAGTTACCGCGTTTCCCAAGTACCTGCCGTTAGCGATACAAGCCGCTACGAGACATCCACGAGCTCCGACGTAGCCGCTACGTACATTCTATGTACTTACCATGAGCTTGTTTCTTTAAAAATTTGGGAGAGCTCTTGTATTACCTCGTACAGTGGGACAGGCCCTTTTGTGTGAGTTCTGAGAAGAGAATCCAAAATCCATTCATATTTATTTCATGGCATTAAATGAGTTCAATTTGGAGAAGCAGGAGGGCATCCACTTTTGAATTAAAGGTAAACTGCAAATATTTGATTAACAAGGAGAAACGAGGATTCTTAGAATTGTGGAGGTAGTTAAGGTTGTTAGACAAAATAGTAAAAGCCTGCACGTAGATTTAAACAAAGAATCAAAAAGACAGAGATAGTTCTAACCTTTACCTCAATGGTTTGGGGCATACAAAAGAAAGGTACAGAGAGACTTGATGAAACCATGTTAGTAGAATTACATTCAGTTGAGGTCAATGCACCTCATGAAATAAGGCCTCTTAGGAAGCAAAGAAGAGATTCACCGGATAATTGTATTAAAGGAGTAAATTAGGTTGAGAGATGATTTATTTTAAGATAAAGGAATTCAATAGGATCATCAAAATAAATATATTTCCTCAATTGGGGAATGTAGATCAAGGGCACATTTGCCTGTTAACAATGTAATAAGCAACACCTTTATCCACACAAAAGATAGTGGACATATAAAATATTTTACCTCCAAAAAAGATATGGCTAGTAAAATAAACACCATTTTCCAGACCAGAGTTTAACAGATTTTTTTACAGAGCAAAAGTACTATGGATATGAATAAAATATCAATGTATGATGATGGCCAATTGGCTGAATAGTCTCTGCCTGTTCCTACATAATCTTGTAACTTGATGGAATATCACCTCTTCCATACCCTGCCATTTGATTCTGCACATCCCCCTTCACTTGCTCAGCAACTTCCACTGGGTATCCAACTTTGGTGCATTGATTTTAATATATTTTGCAAAACCCTATTTAGTTTTACATGACATTACCTCTCTAAATTCCCAAATCTTCAGCAGTGAGAAAAGAGCCCCTCCAAGAATAACAGCGCAGGTAATAATACGGTAGCGATCACTGAAAATGGGATATATTATACAGTGGAACTGGAAACCATGCGGCAAACCATCTAAATGATCTTATCTCAACAGTTAAAGTCAGATGTTTGCTTGGCATCTGACATCTTAAGACTTCTTTAAGACTTCTTAACAAATAAAATGTTCATTGTCATAAAGAACATTGAAAGTGTCACTAGAAATGGCTATAGCGCAATAGGTTCCCATGCACAAATGTTATAACATATCTTGTACTAAAGCAGAGCATTCATCCCAATAGGATCATACCAGATGTTCACACTCCACAAGAACTTTCTCCCACTCTTGTCTTTCATGTTTATCTCACATGCAACCAGGTTTCTTTTGAATGCACTACTCACATCACCCGCTTCCCATGGTGAAGAGTTCCTTAGTGGTGAAACAAGAAACTCCAGGTGCCAGAATCTTCAGCAAAAACCAAAAGGCTGCAGGAACTCAGTGGGTCAGGCAGCATTTATGAAGGGTTTGGACAGATGACATTTCAGTCTGAAGAAGGCCACCATCCCAAAATGTTGTCTGCCCAATTCCTCCACTGATGCTGCCTGACCCGCTGAGTTCCTCCACCCTTCTGTTTTATCATTCTCTGAGATGAGCAATTTCTCCTGAATTACCAATTGGATTTATTAGTAATTTGATCCTTTAGAATTCCCTTCCTCTTTCCTACATCTTATTTATGATATTTCATCATTATTTATATGCAGTACATTATGCTCATAAGGTCATAAATGACAGGAGTAGAATTATGCCATTCAACTCATCAAGTCTACTCCGCCATTCAATCATGGCTGATCTATCTCTCCCTCCTAACCCCATTCTCCTGCCTTCTCCCCATAACCACTGACACCCATACTAATCAAGAATCTATCTATCTCTGCCTTAAAAATATTCACTGCCTTGGCCACCTTCTGGGGCAAAGAATTCCACAGATTCACCACCGACTAAAGAAATGTCTCCTCATCCCTTTCCTAAAAGAACGTCCTTTCATTTTGAGGCTATGACCTCTTGTTCTAGACTCTCCCACTGGTGGAAACATCCAGTTATATATATCATAGTGCTCCCATTATTTGTCTGTCATCAAATCAATGTGCAAATGAACTCAAATACGCATTTGAATGGACAATATCAAACGTTTGAAAATGTATCATAGAAAGCAGGAATAGTTACGGTAATACCTGGAATAATCCACAAAATAAGTATAACTGTGGAAAATGCACTTAATATATTGTTGTAGAAGTGCATGCATCACTGGAGAGAGTTTTATAGAAAATATATCACAGCAGTCTTGTACACATATGAATTGTATTACTGATGGTAGCAATACTGTATAACAAGGGAGTGAAATATACTGCTTTTCTGTAATTTAATGGGCTTTGAAAGTGAATTGAAAATTTTGTATTTCTCCAGGAACCTTTAATCTATTAATATGAAGATAATCCCTTTTCATCCATGCTAAATGGAAATATTTTATAAAGAAGTATGTTTGGCTGATTTGTATTCTTTTAAAAATTCTCTAGGTTTACCCAGCTATGGAGAGAGATCAAAATACCTAAACATAGCTATTCAGATATATGGACAGAACATTTACAATGCTTGCTGATCTCTGCAGCCAATTTAACAGTGTTCTATAAAGTGTGCTGATTTGTTAAATTGACCTTGGGGTTTATGCAATGCCAGTAAAAATCTAGGGCACAATATTCACTCTGATCAATTGTTCTATTTGTGCACATTTATAACTGCTGCACGATGTGTTACAGAGGCCCAATTCATTTGTGTCACATTTTAGTTAAGTAACAGTGCAAATATCAAACTGGGAATTTAGTGCAAACATAATTGAATCAATGAATAAAATTATGGTGGATGAAATATGCAAGGAGAAATGGCTAATGGCTTCTTAAGAGCCATTTAGAACGGAGATGAGGAAAAACTTTTTCACCCAGAGAGTTATGAATCTGTGGAATTCCCTGCCTCAGAAGGCAGTGAGGCAGAATCTCTGGAAACTTTCAAGAGAGAGTTAGATAGAGCTCTTAAATATAGCGGAGTCGAGGGATATGGGGAAAAGGCAGGAACGGGGTACTGATTGTGGATGATCAGCCATGATCACAGTGAATGGTGGTGCTGCCTTGGGCCGAATGGCCTACTCCTGCACCCATTGTCAGTAGGTGGAATGGACAATAGACAATAGGTGCAGGAGTAGGCCAGGATTCAGGAGGAGATCAGGCTGGACCCAAGGCTCTCAGGTTCTTCATCCCTTTTCGTTTTAAAATTTGATCATGTCTCCAAGATTATGTAATTCAGAAGCTTCCTTTCAAACAGACTGTAAGTCATTCAACAAATGTACATTCTACCTTTTGATTGGACAATCTATTTCTTCCACAGCATTTTTGTTCTAAATTGCCTGAAATATTTGTTTTTGCTCAGTTTTTATTGGTCTGATATGGGGCATATGCTCAAACTATTAACCTATCCATAACCTTGACAGCTGAAAAATGATGTGCACACATTTTTTCTCTTGTCTATTTTTTTAAGTGGATTTTTCTTTAAAAGTAGATTTCTTTCATCTTAAAGAAACAGTACAATTTCTTACAGTTAATTTTTAACCAAAATGTTATTTTTCTTTAAATTTGAGAGATTGTAAGCACATTTCAGACAGCCCAACCCTTCCGCGCAACATATTACAATTTGTCCAAAGACATTGTTAATTTCCAGTCTATTCATTGGATCCAAAAAACAGGTAAATAAAAGCATACTTTTTCTTAGTGCTCAGAGAGATAATTTTAATGTTAAAGATCATGAAAGATCTACAATCTAAAGTGTTAATTTGGTTTATTTCTCAACAGGTGCTGACCGATCTGTTGAATAATTACAGCACTTTCCATTCTTATTTCACATTCCCACATTTTGCAGTCATTTACATTTGGATTATTCGCGGAGAGCAAATTCCAATCTTTAGTATACTCTCATAAACAAAAACAAAAAACATTTATGATCTAGTGACGAGAAGGTGTGTCAATAAATGACAATAAATGCTTGCATTCATTTATTGCCTTTGCAATACATATTTAAATCTGATCCTATAACAGTTTATCTTGGAATTTTTAATTCAGCCTCATTCTAACTTGATCACCATGCCTGCTAATGATTGCCAAATGTTTCAAAAATAATCACCTAAATATCATATTGATCTACTTTCCAAGCCCCCTACTATACCTTGTTCAGTGGTTTATCATCCAGAACCGTTGTCTCAGAGGAAGTGGAGAGTTCCTAATGTTAACTTCAGCAAGATGACCTTGTTCTATTTGATGGGGCTTGTCCTACATCACCCCAACACCTGAATTACATATCTTATTCTCCATTAACAATTATTTTCTAAGAAGAGAATATACTGGACCTTCTGTGGAGGAATGAGCCTGGCCAGGTAACTGGTATTTGAGTAGAAGGGCATTTTGAGAATAGTGATCACAACTCCATACGTTTAAGGCTGAAGACTGGATCCTGCAGGAAATAACTAAATTGGAGTAAGGCAAACTACAACATTTTTTAGGCAGGGGTTCGGGAAGGTACACTGAGAGCAATTGTTATTGGATAAGTCTACATTTGATATATGAGAGTCATTTAAAGACCAGTTGATCAAAGTGCATAACTGGTATGGTGCAGTGAGATGGTGGGATGAGGATGGCAAAGTAAAGGAATTTAGATGACCAAAGAGGTTAAAAATTTAGTCAAAAATAAAAAGGAAACGCATGCAAGGTTGAATATATGAGGGGGGAGGAAAGAACTCAAGCGGGCAATTAAAACGGCCATGAAACGGCTTTTATGATGGATAAAAGAAAATCTGGAATCTATATTAAAAACACGAGGGAAACCAGAAAGAAGGACCACTCGAAGATCTGAAAGGGAATTAATAACATGACCCCTAACAGCATTGATGTACAGATGGATCTTGGGGTCCTCGTCCGTAAAGGGCCTATCCCACGAGCATGCGACCTGCATGCGGCAAGCGCGACCAAACCGGAAGCGGCGGCCAGGTGGTGGTCGAGTGATCCCCGTACAGGGCCGGTCCCACCAGCATGCGTCTGCATGCGGCGAGCGCGACCAAACCGGAAGTGGGGGCCTCGCAGAGGTCGAGTGAGTGACGTGAAGTTTGAGCGAAGTCCGCGGGAAGTTTGCGCGGGACGGACGGCATCAAGAAGCTGCATACGGCGTCGAGACGCTGCACACGCCCGTGAGGCGGTGCGTACGGCGTCGAGGCGGTGCGGACGGCGTCGAGGCGGCTGCGGGCCGGCAGGCAATTGCCTCGCGGAATTTTTGAACATGGTCAGATTTTCAGAGCCCCGTGCGATGTCGGGACCAGCTTCGCACAACTTAATATGGCTCCGGGGATCGAAGTGGGACCAGCCCCGCGAGGCCGTACGACTCAAGCGACCACGTTAGGTCGCGCTTGCCGCATGGAGTCGCATGCTCGTGGGACAGGCCCTTAACTCCCTGAAAGTGGCAATACAAGTAGATGGTGTGGTAAAGAAGGCATATGGTATATTTGATTTCATAGGTCGGAGCATTGGGCATAAGATTCAGGAAGCTTTATAGTACTTTAGTTAGGCTGCACTGATTTTTAATTTTTATTTATTGTGTAGCGGCACCAAACGTCGTGAATAACACCATAATTTATTTATTTATTAGAAGTAAATATACAAAAATAAAACCAACGGCATATAAAATAATACAGTTATTGTACAGCTTCAATTTTAACTTTTAGCTATAGTCGGAAGAAAAGGAGAAAAAGCAAGAAAGAGAAAAAGTGAGATGTGCAAAGATAGAACCCCTAGACTACCAAAGTACCGTAACCAAAGAGTGAATAAATTAAAGAAGATAGAAAAAATAAGAAAAATAAAAGAATAAAAAGTGAAAGAATAAAAAAAGTGGTGATATACAGTGGCTTGCAAAAGTATACCCTTTGAACTTTTCCACATTTTGTCACGTTACAACCACAAACGTAAATGTATTTTATTGGGATTTTATGTGATAGACCAACACAAAGCAGTGCATAATTGTGAAGTGGAAGGAAAATGATACATGGTTTTCCAATTTTTTTTTACAAATAAAAAACTGAAAAGTGTGGCGTGCAAAAGCATTCAGCCCTCTTTACTCTGATACCCCTAAATAAAATCCAGTCCAACCAATTGCTTTCAGAAGTCACCTAATTAGTAGAGTCCACTTGTGTGTAATCTAATCTCAGTATAAATACAGCTGTTCTGTGAAGGCCTCAGAGGTTTGTTAGAGAACATTAGTGAACAAACAGCATCATGAAGCCCAAGGAACACACCAGACAGGTCAGGGATAAAGTTGTTGAGAAGTTTAAAGCAGGGATAGGTTATAAAAAAATATCCCAAGCTTTGCACATCTCACAGAGCACTGTTCAATCCATCATCAGAAAATGGAAAGAGTATGGCACAACTGCAAACCTACCAAGACATGGCCGTTCACCTAAACTGACAGGCCGGGCAAGGAGAGCATTGATCAGAGAAGCAGCCAAGAGGCCCATGGTAACTCTGGAGGAGCTGCAGCGATCCACAGCTCAGGTGGGAGAATCTGTCCACAGGACAACTATTAGTCGTGCACTCCACAAATCGGGCCTTTATGGGAGAGTGGCAAGAAGAAAGCCATTGTTGAAAAAAAGTCATAAGAAGTGCCGTTTGCAGTTTGCCACAAGCCATGTGGGGGACACAGAAAACATGTGGAGGAAGGTGCTCTGGTCAGATGAGACCAAAATTGAAGTTTTTGACCTAAATACAAAATGCTATGTGTGGCGGAAAACTAACACTACACATCACCCTGAACACACCATCCCCACTGTGAAACATGGTGGTGGCAGCATCATGCTATGGGGATGCTTTTCTTCAGCGGGACAGGGAAGATGGTCAGAGTGGATGGGAAGATGGATGGAGCCAAATACAGGGCGATCTTGGAAGAAAACCTGTTATAGTCTGCAAAAGACTTGAGACTGGGGCGGAGGTTCACCTTCCAGCAGGACAACAACCCTAAACATACAGCCAGAGCTACAATGGAATGGTTTAGATCAAAGCATATTCATGTGTTAGAATGGCCCAGTCAAAGTCCAGACCTAAATCCAATTGAGAATCTCTGGCAAGACTTGAAAATTGCTGTTCACAGACGCTCTCCATCTAATCTGACTGAGCTTGAGCTATTTTGCAAAGAAGAATGGGCAAAAATGTCAGTCTCTAGATGTGCAAAGCTGGTGGAGACATACCCCAAAAGACTTGCAGCTGTAATTGCAGCGAAAGGTGGTTCTACGAAGTATTGACTCAGGGGGGCTGAATACTTTTGCACGCCACATTTTTCAGTTTTTTATTTGTAAAAAATTTGAAAGCCATGTATCATTTTCCTTCCACTTCACAATTATGCACCACTTTGTGTTGGTCTATCACATAAAATCCCAATAAAATACATTTACGTTTGTGGTTGTAATGTGACAAAATGTGGAAAAATTCAAGGGGTATGAATACTACTTTTGCAAGCCACTGTACCTGCCTCACATCCCTCCCCACCCACCTCACCTAAGCTGTATTTAGATTTAAATCCAATGTTGTGTTGTACCATATTATCCTTGTAATAAATCGATGAATGGTGTCCATGTCTTCGAAAAGTGATCTGGTTTTTCTGCCAAGACAAGTCTAATATTTTCAAGATGTAGCGTCTCGGACATGTTTATAGTCCACATCTTAAGAGTAGGGACTGATGTATGTTTCCAAAATTTGAGTATTAATTCTTTTCGCCGTTATCAGGCCATAATTAAGGAAACGTCTTTGAAATAATTATAGCTCAGAGCAGGCTTCTGACGTACCTAGAATAATCAATTCCGTATCGGGATCCAATTTTATTTTTAGTGTTTTTGAGAACATTTCAAAAATTCCTCTCCAGAAATTATGTAACTTTATACAAGAGACAAAGGAATGGGTTATAGTTGCTTCCTGAAGAAGACATTTATCACAAATAGGAGATACATTTGGAAAGATCTTATTCAGTTTAGACTTTGAATAATAATAATAATAATAATAATAATAATAATAATATATTTTAATGTCATTGCACGTCAGTGCAACGAGATTTAGTATGCAGCTCCAACCGATGAAAAAGAAAAGTAAAATAAATAAATAAGTTGTGTGTCGTGACCATCCGAGGGAGACAGTCCAGGGGGGATGGGAGGCACTCATCAGGGCCCCTTCCGTATATACCCCTTAGACATAATAGTCTAACAGTATTTTAAATTGAATTACCGAATGCCTAATGTTAATCGAACAATTGGGTATATATAGGTTTTCTTCCCATCTGTCTGTGAGAATTTTTAGGCCAAGTTCTTCTTCCCAAGCTCTTCTAATTACTTCTGATGTTGGGATTTCTATATTTAAAAGGGTGTTATACAAATATGATATTAACTTGTCTGGCTCCGAGTTTCTATTCATACATTAGTCTAGTATGTCTGGCAACAAAGATTGGTAGTCTTGGGTATATGATTTCAGATAGTCTCGAATTTGAAGGTATCTAAAATATTGATTACCTTTCAGGTGATATTTCAACTGTAGTTCTTGAAATGAGAGAAGAGTTCCCATCTCATAAAGATCTCTGAGTTTTTTCATTCCGAATCTTTCCCAATATGTGAAAGTTTTGTCTAAAATAGATGGCTTGAATGAAGGATTATTGGCAATTGGTGAAAGAAGAGATACATTTCTCAATTTAAGGGTTGACTTGTTTCCAGATTCGTTGGGTACTACGGATAATTGGATTTTTCTCAAATACTGTTTTCTTCAAATTTATTGGAGAGAAAAGAATCGTACCTATATTAAAAGGCAAACAATCCTCTCTCTCCATTATTAACCATTTTACCTGTTGGCGTGTGTTGTGCAACCAATAGATGCGTTTTTATTATTCGTTGCCCAATAATAGTATAAGAAAATTGGGGAGAGCCAGTCTACCAGTTTCTTTGGGTTTGCATAGATGCTGTTTATGGATTCTATGTGTTTTATAATCCCAAATAAAATTTGTAATCAGGGAATCAAGTTTTAAAAAAAATAATTTAGGAAGGTATATCGGCATTGATTGAAATAAGTACAGGATTTGTGGTAGGAAGATCATCCTTATGGCATTTATTCTGCCTATTAAAGACATCGGAAGTGTTTTCCAAAATTGAGTAGTTGATTTAGTAACTAAGGGAGGAAAGTTTGCATTAAATAGAGAAGTGTATTTTCTGGTTACGTGAACATTCGTTACTAAATTCCAACTAAATAATCGTTATTCGTTACTAAATTCGTTACCAAACCCGTCTGGGCCTGGTGTTTTGCCATTCTTCAATGAATTGATAGTCTCTTCTATTTCTTTAATTGAAATCTGTGCTCCTAATTCATCTCGTTCCACCGCGTTAAGTGTCGGAAGATTACAGTTATCGAGAAAGCTTGTAATTATTCTCATTTCTGTTGATGTTTTGGATGTATATAAATTTAGATAGAATTGGGCAAACCTTTCTTAATGTCTTTTGGAAGTGTCAACAATTCACCTTTACCTGATCTGATTTTTTGAATAGTATGGTCCTTCTCCACTTTTCTCAACTGACGTGCTAGAAGTTTGAGTGGTTTGTCACCAAATTCAAAATGTTCCTGTTTAATAATTTGAAATAATCTGATAACTCTTGCGGAGAGAATTTGAATTAGCTTAAATTTTAATACTGCTATCTTATTATGTTTATCCATAGACGGATCTGTTGCGTTTTCTGAGTCCAGCTGTCTGATCTGTTCTTCTAATTACAATTGTTCCACCCTATTCTTTTTGTTTTGATATGTTTGATAGGAAATGATAGATCCTCTAAAAAGAGCCTTAAAGGATTGCCAAAATAATGAGGGCGGAATACCTGGAGTATCATTGGTCTCAAAAAAGTGTTCCATCTGTTGTTTTAGATATATACAGCAATCTGGGTTGTACAGTATTTGAGGATTAAACCTCCAAAACAATTTTTTATTGAACATTCCTTCTATTTTTAAGGAGAAGGTTAACAGGGAATGAGAAGGGGGGGGGGGGGGGAGAGGAGAAGGGGAGGGGGGGAGAGGGGGGGGGAGAAAAGGGTTGGGGATAAAGGGGGGGGAGAGAGAAGGGGGGAGAGAAGGGGGGGAGAGAGAGGGGGGGGGGAGAAGGGGGGGGGAGAGGGGGGGGGAGAGAAGGGGGGGGAGAGGGGGGGGAGAGAGAAGGGGGGGGGGGAGAAGAGAAGAAGGGGGGAGAGAGAGAGAGGGGGGGAGAGAAGGGGGGAGAGAAGGGGGGGAGAGAAGGGGGGAGAGAGAAGGGGGGGAGAGAAGGGGGGGGGGGGAGTTAGAATGGGGGGGTAGAGAAGGGGGGAGAGAGAAGGGGGGAGAAAGAAAAACAGGTAGAGAGACTGTAGGGAATGGAGAAATATGGATTACGTGCAGGTAGATAAGGGAAGGTCTTGGCATCATGTTCGGCCAGACATTGTGGGTTGAAGGACCTGTTGCCATGCTGCACTAATCTATCTTTTATGCTCACTTCATAATAGTATAGACCGCAAGGTGATGATGCTGTTGCATATAAAAACAAACATGAATATACACCTGCTGTACAGGTCGCTGATCAGGAGGACATATTGGCTAATCAATTATAGTAAAATGGCTGCTGGCATCTGTTGGGTCATCTCAGGATCAATTAGGATATTTTTCGATGCAGGTCAGGACAATGGGATAATTAATTTATGATAAAAATGGAAGAAGGTTCAGATTCTGCTTGATTCTTTTGAAGGTAGACTCGTTGGGGTATTGATTTACGCTTTTAAAGTCTGAACACCTTTCAAAATAAAAAGGGTATTAGATTGCAGGAAACTTGAAAAGGAAGAAATTAGCACATGAAAGGCTGGGTTATGCATGGAAAGCAAATCATCTCCAATTCCCCAAAGCATTTCCAGCATTCATAAGGCTGATGACAGGACTTTGGTGCAATTATCTCCATTTGCCTTGAAGAATGTCTTTATTTAGCAACTTGCACAGCTCCTGGATATCCCAAAAGCACTTTACAGCCACTTCATTGGGAACTTGAGCTTTAATTGTTTAAGCCGCAGTGAAATTCTTCCTACAGCAGCATCATCTCCAAATATAGGCACATGGATATGCTGGGAATTGAGGGATATGAATCATGTGAGGTAGAATGAGTTTAGTTTGTCAGGGCATCATGTTCAGCACAGACTTTGTGGGCCGAAGGGCCTGATCCTGTGCTGTACTGTTCTATGCTGTACTTACCTTGCTCGTTAAAATGACCTCCTGATCAAAGCTTTTATCTTTTGTTCAAATAGCTCCTTCTTTGCTCATTGCTCACTGGATAGCGTTCCTGTAAAGTACTTGTTCACATTTTACCTTGAACATGTGATATTTAATTGTGACTGATGACAACATTATCGTTGGGATTTCAGTATAACTATACAATGGTGATCCAAACAACAACATACAAGTATGGATTCTGTCCCTCCAAAAATGGATTGGTGACCAGAGATAGTAACACTTGGGCATAGATAACATTAACAGTAATTGAATTTTCGAGCAGCCTTGATGTCTATTGATTCTAATTACTATTTACTTGAAGCACTGGTATCAAGCGACTTTGGTTCCCAAAGCTCTCAGGCAATGGAGTTTTTCTTTCATCTCATTTAGGTCTACAGTGGACTAATTGATAGAGATTAATTGCTCAGATTAGTCAACAACTCCATTATCATTCACTCATGTAAACTGTGTAATCTTTGCTTCATCTGCAATTGCTACGTTTTTTTAACATTCAAAGCCAAATTCAAAAATCTCAGTGATAACAGTGCCTCGTGGTTCAGGTTCCCAAGTGAATATAGGCTATTTGAGCAGTGTTATTAACAGGCAATAATCTATGGAACATACAGCACTGAAGTGGACCATCCAACCCAATATTTATCTGTCAGTGTTTGTGCTCCTGGCAAACCTCCACCCATTTGAATTATCTCTCCACACACCATCATCACTTTGTTCTATCCCATCTCTTTCACACAACATCAACATGTTAAATCCTCCCTTTTAATGTTTGATACTGCCTCTTTTGGCATCTGCGTGGTAGCAAGTTCCACGTCCTCTGGTTTCTGCTCGACAAATCCTCTTGATCTGTTGACAACTATTTTTGATTTAGAATTCATTATTCTGAACGGTTCCATTTTTCTGAAACATTTTGGGGGGTTTGGGGGTTTTTGGGGGCTTCAACCAAGACCACCATTTCCTGTCCATTCTTAATTGCCCCAGAGAAGGTGGCAATGAACACCTTTGTGAATTTGTGCAATTGTTGTGATTTAAAGGGAGGGGAGGAGAACAAAGGAGGAACTGGCGTGGGAACCTCTACGATAGATGGATGCCCTTGTGAAGCAGGTGGGGGCCTCAGAATGCAAAAGCAAGAGGCTGAAGATGTCCTTGAATACTCCAGCCAGTTAGTCCACAATGCTTTAGCACTCAGCCAGATAGGCTGACTGAATCATGCATTTAGTTGAATCACCCCCTGGAAGGAATGCTCTGTCATCGACTGAGATCACAGGGATGCTGAGGCTAATGCAGTGTGGTACTGTTTTTCCTTTCTAAGCGTGCGTAAAAGGCATTCTCAGTTGTTGTCATTTATGTTGTCTGGTTTCACCTGCTAGGAGGTGATAGCGTGTGAGCACTGCCACAGGTGTTGAACCATGAAGCAATGGAACTGGGCAATTGTAGTATGGAGCTGGTGAAGAGGCAACCATGCTGTTGTAACCAACTCTAAAAACATCTTGAAACTTGGTTTGGCTGGAACCAGCATGGTTTTCAGTAACTTTCAGATTTAGCAATAAAAGATGAGAGAAAGATATCAACCTAATTTTCCCTTCTGGGTTGTAATTTGCTGTAGAAGTGTTCTACTGTTCTACCCATTTATCCCATAGGTTAAACATGCTTTTAAAAGAACCTATACCAGTTTTGGCCGTTTTAACCTGTGCTGCCAAAGGCACCACATTTGCTACTGTGCACTGCCGTGTTGAAAGTTGTGTGTGTACATTATGACATCTTAATCCAGACTCAAAACCTCATGACAGTTGGAGGGAAATTTCCACCTTGAGGAAACATACTAAGCAACCCTCTACATATTAGATAGTAATGGTATTCCAAATACAAC
Source organism: Leucoraja erinaceus (assembly GCF_028641065.1). Taxonomy (NCBI): domain Eukaryota; kingdom Metazoa; phylum Chordata; class Chondrichthyes; order Rajiformes; family Rajidae; genus Leucoraja; species Leucoraja erinaceus. The sequence continues at coordinate 18,411,456 of NC_073380.1, forward strand.
ATTATATTCAGTGACAGTAAAAGTATACATAGGATTCGAGCACTCTGAAGTTATCATAACATTGAAGCTTTTGGAGTAAAGATTGATTATGCAGGAAGTTGTTGGGACTCCTTTTGCTATGAAATCTGCTTTTGCAACTTGCATTCTGGCATTTTAGATATTTTAATCAGTTAAGGACAAAACATGCTAAAGGTCGGAACATCTTCCAACAATTTTGCTTGATCTCAGAAGGATCATTCAAACCAATATTGGTATTCTGATCCAGTTACGGTAGGCAATAGAGTGATGCAGAACGGAATCAGGCCCATCACCCCAACCTGCATATGCTGACCAAGATGCCCCATCCACACTAGTCCCACCAATCCACATATACCTTTAACCTTTCCTATCCATATATCTGTCCAAAGGCCTTTTAAATGTTGTTATTTTATAGTACCTGCCTCAACTACCTCCCTTGCAGCTTGTTCCTTATACCCACTGTGTGAAAAAAAAAATTGCCCCTCAAGGTTCCTATTAATTCTTTCCTCTCTAGCCTTAAACCTATGTCCCCTGGTTTTCGATTACCCTACTCGGGGTAAAAGACTCTGTGCATTTACTCTACCTATTCTCCTCATAATCTTATACACATCTCAAAGATCATTCCTCATCCTCCTGTGCTCCAAGGAATAAAGTCCTAGTCTGCTCAACCTCTCCCTATAGCTCAGGCCCCTGAGCTTTGGCAACATCCTCTGTAACAACCTTTCCCTCAATGTCAGCAGCAAGACAAAGGAAAGTGTAATCAACTTCAGGAAAAGAAGCAGCATACATACATTGACGGCACCGAAGTAGGGATGGCTGAAAGCTTCAAGTTATTTGGCGTAAATATCCCCAGTAATTTGTCCTGGACCAGCCACATCGAAGCAATGGCTAAGAAAGCACACCTACGCCACTAATTCTTTAGAAGGCTTCGGACTTTGCCATGTCCTCAACAGCCCTCCCCAACGTGTACAGATGCATTGTAGAAAGTATTTTATCAGGATGCATCAAAGCATGGTTTGTGAACAACTCCATCCATGACCGCAGGAAATTACAGAGAGTTGTGGACGTAACCCAGACCATCAAGCAAACTAACCTCCCTTCCACATATACTTCATACTGCCTCGGCAAGGCCACCAACATAATCAAGGATGAGTCTCATCCTAATCACTTCCTCTTCTCCCCTCTCCCATCAGGCAAGAGGTAGAGAATTTTGAATGTGCACACCTCCAGATTCAGGAACAGTTTCTTCCCAGCTGTTATCAGGCAAATGGGCCATTCTATCACCAACTGGAGAGCAGTACATCTCCTTCATCGGAGACCTTTGACTATCTTTAATCGGACTTTTCCTTGCACTAAACATTATTTCCTTTATCCTGGACAGCTTGATGTAATCATGTACAATATAGTCTTTTCGCTGACTGTATAGCATGCAACTTCACCTTCACGGAGAAGGTCCACCCATCCCAAAATGCAACACCTAGCACTTATTTGCATTAACATCCATTAACCATTCCTCAGCTCAATTGTCCAAATGATCAAGATCCTGCTGTAATATTTGATAATCATCTTAGCTATCTACGATACCAGCTGTCTATGATAATTGTGAGGGCAGTATGGCATTGCAGTGGTGGAGACCAGAGTTTGATCTTGACTACGGGTTCTGGCTGTACGGTGTTTGTATCTTCTCCCCATGACCGTATGGGTTTTCCCTGGGTGCTCTGGTTTCCTCCCACATTCCAATGACGTACAGGTCTGTAGGTTAAATTGGCTTGGATAAAAATTGTAAATTGTCCCTAGTGTGTAGGATAGTGCTAGTGTACAGGGATCACTGATTGTCGCGGACTCGTTGGGCCCCAAGGCGCTGTATCTCTGAACTACACTAAACCACCCACTTTAGTGTCATCTGCAAACTTACTCATCATGCCTTCTATATTCTCATCCAAATTGTTGATATAATCCACAAACATCATTGGGCCTAGCATCGATCCCTGAGGCATACCACCAATCACAGGCCTCCAGTCCAAAATACAACCTTCCACCATAGTTTTCTGCTTCCTTCCACAAAGCCAATTCCCTCTCCAGTCAGTTATTTTTCCATGGATCAAACTTTCTAGAGCAGCCTACTTTGCAGATCCTTATCAAATGCCCTGCTGAAGTCCATGTAGACAATGTCTATGGTTTTGCCTTATCAAGGTCCTTCTACAGTTGTATAGGGCCCAAGTGAGACCCCACCTGGAGTATTGTGTGCAGTTTTGTTCCCCTAATTTGAGGAAGGACATTCTGGATATGAGGGAGTGCAGCGTAGGTTTATAAGGTTAATTCCCGGGATGGCGGGACTGTCATATGCTGAGAGAATGGAGTGGCTGGGCTTGTATACTCTGGAGTTTAGAAGGATGAGAGGATATCTTATTGAAACATATAAGATTATTAAGGGCTTGGACACGCTAGAGGCAGGAAACATGTTCCCAATGCTGAGAGAGTCCAGAACCAGGGGCCACAGTTTAAGAATAAGGGGTAAGCCATTTAGAACGGAGATGAGGAAACACTTTTTCACACAGAGAGTTGTGAGTCTGTGGAATTCTCCGCCTCAGAGGGCGATGGAAGCCAGTTCAAGAGAAAGCTAGATAGGGCGAGATAGCTTTAAATAGCGGAGTCAGGGGTCATGGGGAGAAGGCAGGAACGGGGTACTGATTGGGGATGACCAGCCATGATCACATTGAATGGTGGTGCTGAATCGAAAGGCCGAATGGCCTACTCCTGCACCTATTGTCTATTGTCTATCAACAATTTTGGTTACTTCTTCAAAATACTCAGATTCATCAGACACCATCTCCCACCTACAGAATCATGCTGACGATCCTCAAACAGCCTGTCTATCTAAATGCATATACATCTTATCCCTCAGAATACTCTCCAGTAACTTACCTACCACAGATGTTAGGCTCACTAGTCTATTGTTCCCAGGCTTTTCCTTGCAGCCCTCCTTAAATAGAGGTACAACATGAGCCACCCTCCAGCCTTCTGGCATCTCAGCCATGTCTAACGATGACATATCTCAGCCAGGGCACCTTTCTTCTTTAGTTTCCCACAGTGTCCTTACATATATATGATCCAGCCCAGATGATGTATCTACATTGACATAGGACATTCAGCACCTCCTCGACCATAATGTGAACTGTACTCGACATTTCTATTAACTGTCCCAAGTTCTCCTGTGTTAATGTCTTTCTCTACTGTAAAAAGAGGAAAAATATGCAGTGGGGACCTTGTTCACCTCCTGTGGCTCCACACAGAGATGACAGTTCTGGTTTCTGAGGGCCCTATTCTCTCTCTAGTTAACCTCTTTCCCATATAAAATCGCTTTGGATTTCCCTTAACAATATCTGCTAGAAGCATCTCCTGCCCCTTTTATACCCTCCTGATTTTCTTCTTAAGTATGCTCGACAGTTCCCAAAGCTCCTCCAGAGATGCACTTGATTCCAGCTGTCCCCATGTCTCCTTCTTTTTCCTGACCAGAGCCTCCATTTCTCTCGTCAATGTATCCTTACTCCCATTTTTTTTCTCTGTTTTTTTATGTAGTTTTTGTTTTTTTGTGTTGGGTGTGTGTGTGTGGGGGGATGGGGGTGGGGTGGAAGGGGGGGGGAAACTTTTGAATCTCTCCCTGCACTGGAGACCCGACCTTTTCTCGTCGGGTCTCAGGTGTCATTGAGGCCGCAACGAGGAGCGGCCTCCAACGGGAAGAAGCCGGGGACTCTGGTGCTACTCACCGTCGCCGTCGCGGAGCTGGCCGAGACCGGAGCGGGTGGAGCGGTGGAGGAGCTGCTGCTGCTGCTGCTGCTGCTGCTGCTGAGTCGGAGGCTGCTGCTGAGTCGGAGGCTGCTGCTGCGGGTCTGCGGACGGCGGGAACTGGGAGCCCGCGGCTCCCTGGAGAGAGACCGCTTTTCGGGGCTCCTGCAACGGCGACTTCCCCCGCCCGAGTTGCGGGGTCGAAGAGCTCCTGGAGCGGGGCCTAACACCATTGCCCCGCGCGGCTGGAACGGCCGCGGGACTTTGCGAGCGCACACCGGGGGTTCCAACACCAAGACCCGGTGTGCGACCTCGCACCACCCGGCGTGGCTTTAATGGCCGCGGGACAATCGCCATCGCCAGCCGGGGGCTTCGACTTTGACTCTGACATCGGGGGGGGGGAGAGTGCAGTGGAGAGATAAGTTTTTTTTGGCCTCCATCACAGTTATGTGATGGATGTTTATGTTAAATGTAATTATGTTGTGTCTGGGATCTATTTGTGTGTATTGTATGGCTGCAGAAACGGCATTTCGTTTGGACCTCCAGGGGTCCAAATGACAATTAAATTGACTCTTGACTTGACTCTTGACTCTTGACACCTGCCTTGCCCTTCACTCTAACAGGAGCACACATTCCCTGAACTCTTGTCATCACACTTTTAAAAGCATCCCACTTACCAGGCGTTGCTTTACCGCAAACAACCTACTCCAATCAACTTTAGCAAGTTCCTGTCTAATACTATCAAATTCGGCCTTACTCCAATTCAGAATTTTAACTCGTGGGCCCATCCATTTCTTTATCTCTAACTATTTTAAAGCTAATAGAACAATGGCCACGTGCCAAAATCCTCGCCCACAGATCCTTCAGTGACTTGCCCTTCCAAATTTCCTCAGAGTAGATCAAGCTTTGTAGGGCCCTCCACTATTGCCAAATTTGATAAACACGTTTGACAAATTCCAACCCATCTAAGCCCTTGGCACTATGACAATCCCTGTGGAAATTTAAAATCTCATACTATGATAAACGTATTAGTCTTGCAGCTACCTGCAATCTCTGGGCTCATTTGTTCTTCTCATTCCCATTGACAATTTGGGGGCTTGTAGTACACTCCCAAAAAGGTGAACACCCCTTTTTATTTCTCAGCTCCACTTATATAGTCTCACTGGACGAACCATCAGTAATATCCTGTGACATTCGCCTTACTAAATAAAGCAACACTCCCTCTCGTTTTGCCGCCACCTCAACTCTCCTGTAGCATTTGCACCCCTGAACATTAAATTGCCAATCTGGTCCTTCTATTGGCCAGATTTACCACAATGGTCACAATGCCCCAGTCATAGGTACCTGTCCACACCCTGAGGTTATCTGCCTTCCCGTCAGGCCACTTGCATTAAAATAAACACAATTCAATCGAACTTTCCCTATTTGCTCCCTTTACTCAACTCCTCCTTCCGTTTTATACTGAATCTCTCCTGTTCTTCATCCTGTCACTTGGCTTTGCTTTAGTTTTCTCATCTTCCAGCTATCATTGTGTCTTAAAGCTCATTTTACCATTATGTTATCCCAGTCCTGATGATCAGCAACTTTTCTCTCCGTGATCCTGACTGACCTACCATGTCTTTCTTTTTGTTTTCGGTTTTCTAACGTAAAATTTCAACTCATGTTCTCCTTCTGTATCAGAAGGTGGCCAGGATATTCACGTGGGATATTTCCTCTCTTCCACCAGTTGTAGTGCTTTGATTTTTCAGATTTTATGAGTAGCCTAATGGTGATTATGAACAACTCATCCAGACTGCACATCTGAGGCTAGTGATTTTTTTTGTGAATTCCATTGTTATAAAGATTAACTAGGGCACCAGTAATATCTCCCCAATTCTTCAAAATAATGGCATGGAATGCTTCCTTTCAGGTAGCTGATTCTAATTGATCTTGATACTCCGAGTTACATAACTGATGAGGTGACAATGCTGAAAAAATTCTCGAGGACCATAAATTTCAAACAATATAAATCAATAAATAAGCATTTCTTTCTGATGTCGTCTGCTTCTGTGCAGTCATCGCCCTTGAAGCAGAAGCCTCGAGTATGCACTTGTCTTGAGTTAAGTTAGAAACCAAGTCTATGACCCGGATACAAATGCTATTCCCAGGTCAATGCTTGGAGCCAATATAGTTCACCAATTGCAGAAATTGACATCAAACATTATGAAACAGGAGCATTTTAAATTGATGGGAAATTCTTTGGAATATATCACTTATGTTGAACACAAAACCTCAGCTTTCTGCATCCGTATGGTGAAGAAAAATGTTGAAAACCTTCATTGAGATAACCAAATAATGTTGTAATATCATCGATTATATACATTGCCCATATCTCTCCACATGACTAATACACCAGTAACACAATGTTTATCTCTTTGAAACATAAAATTGTTAGATGGTTTAACAGAGTAGATACCAAAAGTATGTTATTCCGAATTGAAAAATCCTGGAATGTTTGGGAGGGTTTGAAGATCATGGACCCACATCAAGTAGTTGGCCATTAAGCAACAAGATGAGGAGAGGGTTGTGAGCCTTTAGAATAGTGAACATTAAAAGGTCGTGTATATTCAAGATTGAATGAGATCGATTGACACTCGGAACTAAGTGATCCTGCAATAAGCTGAGTTTTAGGAAGAACACCGACCATCAGCAATCAGGGTTTGAAAAGGAATTGCAGATGCTGGTTTAAACCGAAGATAGGTCGAAACCTTTCTTCAGACAGGTCTCATATGTAAAATAGGTCGACGCATCATTACGCGTGACGTCGAGCGCAAATCATGCGTCATCATGCTGTCTGGTGCGCGTGACGTCATTAGAATACCCTGTGGCGTGCGACGATGCATGGTTACGCACGGTGATGTAACAATGCGTCACCACGCGATACACATGAGACGTCGGGAAGCCAGCGTGCGATGCCAATGCGTCAGCGTGCGTACCCAATGCGTCAGCGTGTGTACCCAATGTGTCAGCGTGCGTGGCGTGCAAGGATTTTGTTACTCTACGAAATCCTGGAGCGCCGCGCGATACCGCGCGCCACCGCATGCGATTCCACGCCTCACCATGCGCAACGCATGCACACCCCACATATCATGACACGTCGACCTATTTTACATATGATGCGTAAATGAGGCGCAAATGACGGCCAAGTGGGTCAGGCCCTTAAGACAGCAGACCAGCTCACCTACTTCCTCAGGAGACAGAGGAAAATTGGCACGTCTCCAATTACTCTAAACCTTCTACAGATGCACCAGAGAAAACATAATGTCAGGTTGCATCACAGACTGGCATAGAAACAGCTCTGCCCAAAAAAGCAAGAAAATTCAGAGATTTGTGGATGTACAGTATCTCAGTTCATCAATCAGACCAGCTGCCCTACCATTGACCCCATCTACACTTCACACTGCCTCAGGAAAACAGCTAATATAGTCAGATTTGTCACATCCTTGTCATTCCTCCCTCTCCCCACCTCCGTCAGTCAGACAATACAGAAGCATGAAAGCATGCACCACACCAGATTCTGGCACAGCTTCTTCCATTCTGTGATCAGCTTCTGAACAGTCCTTCTATTGGCTAGAGTACCGTCTGATTCACCTCTACCGATTGTGCACTTTGGAATTTGAACTGTTATGCTGCAATGCTGAGAACTATATTCTGCACTCTGTATCTTTCCCTTTGCTCTACAGTGCTTGAGTTTGGCTTGATTGTATTTATGTATAGTATTATCTGAGTTGATCGCTTAGCTTGCAAAACAAAGCTTTTCACTGTACTTCAGTACACGTGACAAGAATAAACCTAAACCTGCTAACATAAGCTTATAATCTTGCATGGCCGTCAATGTATTCAACTCCAGCAAGGGTCTCTTCATATACTTTATTAAAATAAATAAGAGCCTGTTAGTTTTGATTGACTGCTTTTGGTCATTTGCATGATTCCACATGTGTAAATCGATTTTACTTGAGATTCAGATCCACAAACTCCATGTTTAGAGGCGTGCAAGGACAGATGGATTTCATCTCCAGTTCAAGGTTTCTGTGTAAACAGGGTTGCTCCCAGGTGGGGTCGCATCTGTGAGCACTCCTCTTGGAAAAATGCATGACTGGAAGAAGGAGAAAGGAGTCATCTATGCAGGCCATATCCAGGATACTTGGGGAGCAATTTGCAGATGTGAACTTCTGCAGGGAATAACATATTCCTTGTAAGAGTATTCTCTCTGAAATCTGCGATCAGCTTAAACCACAACTCCAACCACATGACACAGTAATGACCACATTGCCAAGAGCTTCCAGGGTGAATGTGGTAACTTTCTTTATATATTCAGCTAATGCTGGAGATGTTCTCACAGTCTGCTGTCTGCTGTTGCACAAGGACGTTTGTTAAACAACATTCCTTTAAAAACAAACTTACTTCATTACACTCTCTCAGCAGTGGCAAGCTAGCAGTGAACACATATGAGCTTTATTTCTGACTTCGTGGTGTGACATGACAAAAGTCGAATGTCTGTACATTCTATTCCTTCAAACTCCAGCTGATGCATGACCAAACACTGAACATGGTATATTTTAATGCACAGTATCCTGACAACAATCTTTTCATTCTCATTTGGTGGTAATCCAATGTAGCTTCTCCATTTGAAAGTTCATGACAAAGCACGAGGGCATGGCTACCTACTGGCGGGTAGGCTCATGATCCAGAAGGCAACCAGAGCATCCTTACATAGCACGCAAATTGTGAGACTAATAATGAAATGATGAAATCTGATATAGAAAACTACCAGTGTGGTTCAAGTGTCTTCACTACTTGCAGGAGAGGAAATGTCAATCTCATTCATTGTGATGTGTCTGTCACAATTAAATTGATAGCAGTGCATACAGGTTCCGTGACATGGTCGAGAACTTTGCTAATGCGCAATGTTATGAGGATGAAGTCTGAGTCCTGGCTGTCAAACATCATTGCTAGGTCTATTAGGAAAGTGATTAATTAAACAGTATTTTAGACAATAGACAATAGGTGCAGGAGTAGACCATTCGGACCTTCGAGCCAGCACCGCCATTCAATGTGATCATGCCTAATCATCCACAATCATCCACATCCCTGTTCCTGCCTTCTCTCCATATTCCTTAAAGGGCCTGTCCCACTTTCACAACCTAATTCACGACCTCTGCCGAGTTTGCCCTCGACTCATACTCGCAGCATGGTCGTCACGAGGTCGTAGGAGGCCGTGATGCTAGTCGTAGGTACTCGTGGCATCAAGTAGGTCGGGCCGTTTTTCTAGCCTGATGAAAAATGGCCACGAGTAAAAAAGGTTGTGAATTAGGTCGTGAAAGACATGCCCTTAACTCCGCTATCCCTAAGAGCTCTATCTAACTCTCTCTTGAAAGCAACTAGAGAACCAACCTTCACTGCCATCTGAGGCAGAGAATTTCACAAATTCACAACTTTGTGTGAAAACGTTTCTTGCCTCTAGTGTGTCCAAACCCTTAATAATCTTATATGTATCAATAAGATCCCGTCTCATCCTTCTAAATTTCAGAGTATACAAGTCCAGCCGCTCCAATCTATCAACATATGACAGTCCCGCCATCCCGGGAATTAACCTTGTGAACCTACGCTGCACTCCCTCAATAGGAAGAAAGTCCTTCCTCAAGTTTGGAGACCAAAACTGCAAACAATACTCCAGGTGTGGTCTCACTAGAGCCCTGTACAACTGCAGGAGGACCTCTTTGCTCCTATACTCAACTCCTCGTGTTATGAAGGCCAACATGCCATTCGCTTTCTTCACTGCCTGCTGTACATGCATGGCTACTTTCAGTGACTGATGAACCAGGACCCCCAGATCCTGTTGTACTTTCCCTTTTCCCAACATGACACCATTTAGATAAGAATCTCACTTCCTGTTTTTGCCACAAAGTGGATAACCTCACATTTATCCACATTAAACTGCATCTGCCATGCATCTGCCCATTCACCCAACCTGTCCAAGTCACCCTGCATCCTCATAGCATCCTCATACCATCCTCCTCACAGTTTACACTGCCACCCACCTTTGTGTCATCTGCAAATTTGCTAATGTTACTTTTAATCCCTTCAACCAAATCATTAATTGCAGTACCCCACTAGTCATTGCCTGCCATTCTCAAATGGACCCGTTAATTCCTACCCTTTGTTTCCTGTCTGCCAACCAATTATCTATCCATGTCAGCACCCTACCCACAATACCGTGTGCTCTGATTTTGCCCACTAATCTACTATGTGGGACCTTATCAAATGCTTTCTGAAAGTCCAGACACACCACATCCACTGGCTCTCCCTTGTCCATTATCCTGGTAACATTCTCAAAAAATTCCAGAAGATTAGTCAAACATGATTTCCCTTTTGTAAATCCATGTTAACTCAGACTGACCCTGCTACTGCTATCCAAATGTGCTGCTATTTCATCTTCTATTATTGACTCCAGCACCTTCCCCACCACCGAGGTCAGGCTAATTGATCCACAGATCCCTGTTTTCTCTCTGCCGCCCTTCTTAAAGAGTGGGATAACATTAGCTAACCTCCAATCCACAGGAACTGATCCTGAATCTATAGAACATTGGAAAATTATCACCAATACGTCCACAATTTCTAGAGCCACTTCCTTAAGTACCCTGGGATGGCCCTGGGGATTTATCAGCCTTCAGTCTCATCAGTCCACCCAACACCATTTCCTGCCTAATGTGGATTTCCTTCAGTTCCTCCACTACCCTAGATCATCTGGCCACTAGTACATCAGGGAGATTGTTTGTGGTACAATTTAAAGTTTCTTTGTGGTGCTGCTCCCAAGGCCTTCTGAGTATATATTTTAATGGGTTCCTTGTACACTTGTGCCCGGAAAGGGAATGGGACAGTCAAATGAGAAAAAAAACAACTCTGCAGGACAAAAGGAAGGAGTGGGCGTTGTTACAATGAACTGAAGGAGATCTATGGCTCTCTACAGATAGAAAATATCTCTTCCTACGTTCCATGATAAAGCCTCTGGCATAAGCTTCCAATGTCTTGGAACCTACTTTTTCTCTTTCTGTTATTCCTCATTATTTCCCAGGTGATGCTCTCTGAGAGAACGACCATCAGCATCTATGTTATTGTGCAGCCATAAATTATGGCGGGCGATTAAAAAAAAATAGATGCTTTTATCAAGAACATTCAATCTGCAATAAGTACAGAGTACCACAAGTGCAAAAGAAAAACAAAAAAGCATTAACAAATTCATTTTCATTCAAAGATGTTAAGCGGATAATCCTTCATAGATTCCTCTGGGAATCCCCACCTCCGTTTCAAGAAATGGCCAAGAACACTGAATACAACAATAGCCTTTGGACCAGTCAATATCCGATCTGTAACACAGTGCTGGAGTAACTCAGTGGGTTACACGGCATCTCTGGATGACAGGGATAGTCGATAGTCGATTCTTCTTCAGACTAATTGCAGTAGGGGAAGGGAGGGGGAGGGGGAGAAAGCTGGAAGACTGGTGAGAGAAGAACAAAGCCTGGCAAGTGATGCGAGGAGGGGGACTTCATCGACAGATGAGTGTTCAATGGCAAGAGATGAAAAGGAAACAAAAGTGTGTCAGGTAAGGATAAAGGATAGGTTAAAGCCAGAGGAAGGGATAATGGTGGAAAGAAGTTGAAGAAACAGGTGCATATCAGGGTGGGGAGGTGCACAGGAAAGAAGGGAGGGGGTGTTTTCTAAAATTGGAGATTTCAATGTTCATACCATTGGGTTTTAAGGTACTCAAGTGGAATACAAGATGCTGTTCCGCCACTTTGCGCATGGCCTCACTCTGGCAATTGAGGAGGGCCAGGCCAGAAAGGTCGGTATGTGAAGATGAAGGGGTTTTAAAATGGGTTAAAAACCAGAAGATTCAGCAGGCCTTGGCAGACTGAGCGAAAGTGCTCGGTGAAATGGTCGCCAAATCTATGCTTGGTCTCAACGGCATAAAGGAGGACATATCAAAAGAACTGAATGTAATAGATGAGGTTAGAGGAGGGGCACGTGCGCCTCTGTCTCACCCGGAAGGGCTGGATGAAAGTGAAGGAGAAGGTGTAGGGCCAGGATGCAGGTGAAAGTGCCTGGGAGGGAAGAGGATGCCTGGAAGGGATGAGTGAACCAAGGAGTTGTGGAGGGAGTGGTCTCTTTAGGCCCTACCAGAAATGTTGCCTATTCCATGCCTTCTGGAAATGCTGCCTGACCCGCTGAGCTACGCCAGCACTTTGTGTTTCACTCTAGAATCCAGCATCTCAATAACTTGATAACACAGTAACTGCCCCAAAACAGGTTGTGCCGCTGAGCAAGCCGCTCCTATACAGTTACAAAACAGCATTTGCCGGAAGTGGCGGCGCTGCCCTAGCAGCTGCGGCTCACCTGCAGTCAGTCTGTTTGTTACTTTTTTTTTTGTTTTCTTTTTTGTCCTAGTTCATTTTGGTTTATTAGGTTGTGTATGTGTGTGTGTGTGTGGGGGGTGGGGGGGGGAGAAGCTTGTTTTTTGATCTCTTTCTTCCGGGAGATGCAACCTTTTCTAGTCGTATCCCCCGTCTCTGTCTCCGCCAGCGCTGAGGCCTAATGGCGGAGCTGGTGGCCTCCAACTGGGACCGACCTCGAGGCTCCAGAGGCAGAGCCAACCAGGACTTACCATCGCGAGGCTGGCCGACTTCGGGGCTGTGGCGGTGTTCTGGCAGCAACTTCGGGCTGTGGCGGCGTTCCGGTGGCGGCGACCCGACTTCGGGCTGTGGCGGTGTTCCGGCGGCGGCGACCCGACTTCGGGCTGTGGCGGCGTTCCGGCGGCGGCGACCCGACTTCGGAGCCTCGGCTGCGGGCCCAGTGGACGACATCATCAGGAGCTCGCAGGTCACAGGTTGGTGAACTGTTTTTCCGGAGCTCCCGCAACAACAGCTTCGTCCGCTGGGCTAGAGGGCGGCAGCTTCAGCAGCATCGATCACCCCGGGCCGCGGAGTTTGAACCAGCCCCTTCGCGGAGCTCGGATTCAGCCGCGGGTTTAACTTACCATCACCCGGCGGGGTCACAACATTGGAAGCCTGGATCGCCTCAGCGCAGAGGGAGAACAAGGAGGGAAGAGACAAGGACTTTAAGACTTTTGCCTTCCATCACAGTGAGGAGGTGCCTGGTGGACTCACTGTGGTGGATGTTAAATCTGTGTTTATTGAGTGTTTTTGTTATTTTGTTCTGTGTTACGACTGCAAGGCACGAAATTTCGTTCAGACTGAAATGACTTGATTTACCGAACAATGTCCAAAATTGTCCTAGTCCACCTTGTCCAGAAAAAAACAGAACAAATTGGCTCCCTCTAATTACTGCTAATTTCCTCTCAATCATCAGTTAAGTGTTGGAAAATGTCACTGAAAATTCTATCAAGTGGCACCTATTCTACAATAACCTCCTCATTTAACCTCTGGGTCTCAGTCGAGCCTTAGTCGAAAAAAGGGCAGAAAAAGCTGAATTACTGGGGCGAGATGAAAGTGACTGCCTTTGACATCAGCAGCGTTTGAACAAGTTACATCGATGAACCTTGGTAAAATTGAAAAAAAGTTTGTACATACCATTGGCTGGTGCCATACCTTGCACGAAGGAATATGGTTGTGGTTGTTGCAGGTTCATGTTCATACATTATAGGAGCATGTTATATCATATCTTATATTTCCTCTCATTCCCATTCTCCTGCCTTCTCTCTACAACCTCTGATATCCATACTAATCAAGAATCTGCCAATCTCAAAGGTTAATCTTCTCGGCTGCATTATATCACTATAGGTTTCCTCATGGCCTAGGTCTAATCCGCTGTTTCATCATGTCCTTTCTTCCATAAGATTGGAAGTAGAAATAGTCACTGATGTCTACACCATTTGTCATTTCACAGAAACTAAAACAGCCCATGCTTGCATGCAGTAAGATCTAAACAACATTCAAGTTTGGGCTGTTAAAAGGCAATTAATATTTATGCAACCCTACTGCCAGGCGGTAACCATCTCCAACCAGGGAGAACCAAAATACCACCTTAATAATCATCTTTAGTTTTAGTTTAGTTTAGAGATAGCATGGAAACAGGCCTTTCGGCCCACTGAGTCCACACCAACCAGCGATCCCCACATATCAACGTTCTCCTACAACGTTCTCCTACAGGTTCACCAGACTGTTTCCTGGGATGGCAGGACTTTCATATGAAGAAAGACTGGATAGACTCGGATTGTACTCGCTAAAATATAGAAGATTGAGGGGGGATCTTATAGAAACTTACAAAATTCTTAGGGGGTTGGACATGCTAGATGCAGGAAGATTGTTCCCGATGTCGGGGAAGTCCAGAACAAGGGGTTTAAGGATAAGGGGGAAATCTTTTAGGACTGAGATGAGAAAACCATTTTTCACACAGAGAGTGGTGAATCTGTGGAATTCTCTGCCACAGAAGGTAATTGAGGCCAGTTCATTGGCTACATTTAAGAGGGAGTTAGATGTGGCCCTTGTGGCTAAAGGGATCAGGGGGTATGGAGAGAAGGCGGGTACAAGATACCGAGTTGGATGATCAGCAATGATTATATTGAATGGCGGTGCAGGCTCGAAGGGCCGAATGGGTTACTCCTGCACCTATTTTCTATGTTTCTATATTTCTACACACACTAGAGACAATTTTACACTTATACCAAGCCAAATAACCCACAAACCTGTACGTCTTTGGAGTGTGGGAGGAAACCCGCACAAGATCACAGGGAGAATGTACAAACTCTGTACAGACAGCACCCGTAGTTGGGATCAAACCCGGGTCTCCGGCGCTGCAAATGCTGTCAGGAAGCAACTACACTGCTGCGCCACCGTGCCGCCCTATTTACTATTGTCAAATCTGTCAACATCCATTTCTGGAGGCCATCAAAACCCATAAATTTAACTGCATCATCCATAAAAACTCTATTTACCAGAGCAGGATAGAAACTTACCCCCCCAAGTCTTTTCACCTTCTACAATATATAGTCCATGGTACCAATAGCAGTAAAAAGACTCAGCAGCAACCATTCTTGCTTGAGTACATCTCATCCACCAACCTAAATTTTCATGCAACCACATGGCTGCTGTATGTACTGCATACAAAATTCAACTCACCAAGCCTCTCTAACTGCACTTGTGAATCACCAAGGAGGACAAGAACACTGTCACCTCAGGTTTCCTTCCAGGTAGTACAACATCTGACTTGGAAATATGTAGCCATTCCTTCACCATCAAAGGATCTAATGGTGGAACTCGCCAACCAAACCGTGAAAGTATAGTCATCAGACAGATTACAACGTTTCAATACAGATATTAAGCACCATCTGCTGCATGGCACTTATGGATATTGGCCTTGCTCAGCAACATGCACATCCAAAAAATGATCCGAACAAATGTAGAACAAAATAGCTTTAACATTTTTTATTAAATTAAGAATGCCAGACTTCTGCAGTTGTGTCTGGCCAATGTACTGACCAGAACCACTGTCTGGACACCACATTAAAGTATTGTAATACCATACAAAGAAACCTACATATATAACAGAGGAAATGTAAGTGGCCTCTCAAGTGCAGTATGAACATGAATATGGACTTGTTAAGCAGAATAGTCATCTTCTGTGCTATATATTCTGTGCAATTGTGCATTTGTCATAATGCCATGGATTTATGAGAAAAATAATGAGCATTTTTGCCATGCATTTTAAATCATATCAGGAATGTGCTTTGATTCCAACCAAATACTCTTGGATAGTAATTTGTGCTGCACTGTGCGACATATGACAGCTGTGTTGTGCATGGGAAGGCTTCAGAAACGTAAATACAATGACTAGATGATCTTAGTGATCAATGGTTGACTAAAATAGTACCTCGAGATTTTGTCCATCCACCAGGGAGAGCAGACAAAGCTTGAGATCAATATCTTTTCCAAAAGGAATCTTTCCATGAGACAATAAAATCAGATTTATAGCATAAAAAGGCTATTCATTACCAGATCTATCTATGCCTATTAACATTGATAGTTTAGTTGTGGACTTTGAACTGTGCTTCAATATAGTTATTGTAACATGGAGAGCAGAACAATTTACAGAAATCTAAATGTAGTCCCACTCAAACTTCTATACTAATTTAATGTAACCTCTGTTTGGAGTTCTAGTAGTCTAAAATGAACCTGAATGCTGTCATTTCACTTTATGTTTGAAGTTGCATTGCTACTTTTAATGGTTGTTAATCTGTGCCTCTAGCCCCTTTAGTCTTTTATTTTCCAAGCAGTAGGTGGCCTAATTAATTATATTACTTAAATGCACTTCCTCTTGTCTAGGCTCAGCTATTTGTCCTTTACGCCACAATTTTAGAGTTTGTTGACATCTACTGTTGTTATTATGGTCTTGCTCTGGATAATCGTTATCCTCCAAATTTCTGTTACCTTTAGACTTTGATGCAACACAGTTCATTCACAAATACGTCATCTCTTGTAATACATGATCAGGAAGGAACTGCAGATGCTGGTTTACACCGTAGACACAAAATGCTGGAGTAATTCAGCGGGACAGGCAGCATCTCTGGATAGAAGGAATGGGTGACGTTTCGGGTCTGAAGAAGGGTCTCAACTCGAAACATCACCCATTCCTTCTATCCAGGGATGCTGCCTGACCGGCTAAGTTATTCCAGCATTTTGTGTCTATTATCTGTATGATCAACAGGAGTGCCAGTTATGCTCATGGAAAATTTTATGTGGCACTACACAACAATATTACAGGAGCAGATTTATCACATGGTTTATCAATAGTTCAATAAAGTTCATCAGTCCTTTTCATGTAAAAACAAAAAGGATTAGCTTAGTTGGTGGATCTACATCCAGAGGAAAAGATGTCAAAAAATTAACTAATTTTCAAGCATAACACACATTGATAATTCAGGGCTGGACAAATTTGAAACAAATCAAATTTGGAATGGTCCCTTTAGGAAGTTAAGATGTACAAAACAGATCACTGTTTAAAGCATAATACTTACGCAATGAAATTAAATTGTTACTGAAGGATTCTGATTTAAAGGTATTCTTTACATAGTTCACTACAGGCCTCCAGTGGTAGGATCTATGCACTGCAATAGATAAATGGCCAGGCATCTGTGACATAAATATTTTGGCTAGATAACTCGCAGGCAAAAGTTAATCACTAAGCCCACTGCAGTAGAATTCAGGTATTTCATAATCTGCTGCACCATTTCGCACAACAGCTTAACGGTTTTCCAGCTATACCAAAGGAATCATTAATTTCACCGTGTCGCAGCAGCAAAAGAGAGAACTAATAAAGCTGAAGAACATAAGAAGAACATCAGTCTGAAGAAGGGTTTCGGCCCGAAACGTCGCCTATTTCCTTTGTTCCATAGATGCTGCTGCACCCGCTGAGTTTCTCCAGCATTTCTGTGTACCTAAGAACATATTAATGATGTTATGATTCAAAGATTCAATTTATGAAGTGCCTTTATCATTGCCGATGCCACAAGGCGTTCCAGAAAGATTAAAAATAATTGATGTAGAGTCACATAAGGAAATAATAGAATGTAGGTTCACCAGGTTGATCAATGCTTGTGGCTTTTCAGGACCAATGCTATAGGTTTCAAAATGAAGGAAGAGATGCAGTGAAACTGAAATATTCAGGGAGGGAATTTCAGTGAGAGCTCTGGCTGTTCATGCCACAAGCGTCAATTGTGAAGTAATTAAAGTCATAGAAGTTTTTAAAATACAGAATTTGAGGTTTGATGAAATCTTAGTGTTGTACGGCTGGAAGAGATGGAGAGTGGTAAGTATATGGAGGAATATGAACAATAAGGGGTAATTTTAAATCAAGCCATTATTTAAAAAGATGGTATCTTACGTCTTTGCGCAAAGGGATAATATGGAACAGAATTGATACAAGTTAGGACACAGATAGCTAAATAATTTGACCACAAGAGAGTTAGGTTAAAGGGTTTAAATATATATTAGCTCTGAATTATTGGAAACTGGTATATTTTAGTTCAATACCAATTTATACAACAGATTATTAAAATATCTCCATGAGCTGTTTCAGAATAAATCTCACTAGTAATTTTAGCTGTTTGATTTTGAAAATAATTTTGATTCTATATTAACTAAGTCATGTCACTGAAAATCAAATCAAGATTGCAAATTTTTGTTATTTCCAGTTCTAAAGAAAAAAAAACACAACATCTGAACAGAAGCAGCCATGTGTCTATAGGAAACTTTCTTAATTTAGTTTATCTGTATCAGAGAATCAGTCACTGGGTTACCACTGGTCCCCAAACATCTAATGAGTAAGTAGATTCATGTTGGCTTGAATTTGACGAAGCCCATGATGTTTTCTCTGATTTAACAGTATTTTTCAAGATTAGGTAGTTCTCTTGCAACTGTTTTTTTTTTTTGTAACTGCTGAATTCTTTTATTCAATTAAACTCTTTCTTAGATTACAAATTTATTCAGATTTTCTGCATCCAAATCGATTGTGAAAATTCAAAACTGGTCCCATCAGCAAGTCTCAATCAGCATTACTCAACCACATCTTGTTATAACCGTACAAAAAATACTCAATGCTGATAAAACAAAGTGCTGGTGTAACTCCGCAGATCAGGCAGTAAGTCTGAAAGCCACAGATGGATGACATTTCGGGTCAGGACCCGTCTTCAGATACACCGTGCTCCTTAGCCACTCAAAATGACCTAATTAACCTAATCATCAACACCTTGGTAGACACCTTACATGCACAAATTGGCTGCTGCACGTCCCAACATTATAAAAGCATGTTCTGAATTGGTAGCAAAATATTAGGTGTTAACTGAGCTGCTGCAAAACATGAGCTCTTTCCTGCTGAAATCATTGTTTTATCCATTTCAGGAACTACCCTGAATTCAGGCAGCAGAGTTTATTTTTAAGTTTGTCCTGTTCAAAAATATTCAGCAAGTCATCATTAGGTGTTCCACATTGATTGTCACTTCCTCAAATGCAATTGTTCAGGCAGGATCTAAATTCACGTTGTTTACTATCAGCAGGATTCTTACTGAATAGATATTCTTCAATTCAAAACTGTTATACAAGATTAAGATTTTTTATTTCTAATCTAACATTATCACTGTGATAGCCATTAAATCCTTAACAGTTGTCAGCATCTCACATGTTTTCATTCATCTCATGAACACATCCATCCGTCAAGAATTAATTCATTCTAAGGTGGGATAAAAATTGAAAAATTGCTGCTAGCTATCAACTCAATAGTGAATGTTGAAGCTATTTACAGTAGATGATATACCCAAATTTACAATGCTTCTGTGAAAAATTCATATGGAAACACACAGCATTCGGTTCAGCTCGCACAAACCTAAAGCACCCGAAGGTAATGACATTGGCAAAGTTGCTAAATAATGACTTCGCAATAGTACTAGAATTAACCCTTTATTCCGCTGGATAAAAATGAAGATGTGTACAAAAAATGTTTAAACAAATCGTAGGTTCAACCTTATATCAGTTATGTTTGCTGCCAGTAAAGTTATCAGATTATACAATGTATTTTTCTGTATCCCAATTGAAGAATGATCAGGGCAGGTAGAAAACTAGCCTGTTGTTTTGCTATCATCTGGTATGGGCTATTGTTGAACTTTAATTTCACCATCCATGTGCTTTGAAAATAAATGGGGGGGGGGGGGGGGGGGGGGGGGGGGGGAGTAATTTGCATTGAAAATAATAGGGAATACATTTAAAATCATTGCTGAAAAGATAAAGTAAAAATTAATTTAAAATAATTCATAATTAATTAATTAGGTAAAAAATAGGCAAACTCAACAGCCCTTTCAGATAACCACATAGACATAGAAACATAGAAAATAGGTGCAGGAGTAGGCCATTCGGGCCGCCATTCAATATGATCATGGCTGATCATCCAACCCTGTATCCTGTACCTGCCTTCTCTCCATACCCCCTGATAAATTTAGCCACAAGGGCCACATCTAACTCCCTCTTAAATGTAGCCAATGAACTGGCCTCAACTACCTTCTGTGGCAGAGAATTCCAGAGATTCACCACTCTCTGTGTGAAAAATGTTTTTCTCATCTCAGTCCTAAAAGACTTCCCCCTTATCCTTAAACTGTGACCCCTTGTTCTGGACTTCCCCAACATCGGGAACAATCTTCCTGCATTTAGCCTGTCCAACCCCTTAACAATTTTGTAAGTTTCTATAAGATCCCCCCTCAATCTTCTAAATTCTAGCGAGTACAAGCCGAGTATATCCAGTCTTTCTTCGTATGAAAGTCCTGCCATCCCAGGAATCAGTCTGGTGAACCTTCTCTGTACTCCCTCTATGGCAAGAATGTATTTCCTCAGATTAGGAGACCAAAACTGTACACAATACTCCAGGTGTGGTCTCACGAAGGCCCTGTACAACTGCAGTAGAACCTCCCTGCTCCTATACTCAAATCCTTTTACTATGAATGCTATCATACCATTCGCTTTCTTCACTGCCTGCTGCAACTGTATGCCTACTTTCAATGACTGGTGTACCATGACACCCAGGTCTCGTTGCATCTCCCCTTTTCCTAATCGGCCACCATTCAGATAATAGTCTACTTTCCTGTTCTTGCCACCAAAGTGGATAACCTCACATTTATCCACATTATACTGTATCGGCCATGCATTTGCCCACTCACCCAGCCTATCCAAGTCACCTTGCAGCCTCCTAGCATCCTCCTCACAGCCTCACATAGGCACTGCAGGCTGAATAGGATTAAGGTTCTATGTTCTGAAACAATCTAAAATGTTCTATCATTCAACTTTTTGAGATATACAACCTTTCTTCACCAACATATACATGTAGCAAAGAGAAAGTTTCAACATAAAATTAGGTATTTAAATTTGTTTTCGAAAATAATTTCTCAACCAAAAAGAATACATAATTAAAGGATTCCATAAGTTGGTTCAATACAGGGGCAACACAATGGTGTGGCAGTTAAGGCTGCACAGCACAAGAGACCCAGATTCGATCCTGACCTCGGGTGCTGTCTATGTGACCGCATGGGTTTCTTTCATGCACTCAGGTTTACTCCCATATCCCAAAGATATGTGTGTTCGTAGGTTAACTGGCCGTTATATATTCCCCCTAAAGTACAGGATGCAAAAGTAGGGTAACATGGAACTAGTGCGAATGGCTGATCTATGGTTGGTGTGGACGGTGGGCTAAAGGGTCTACTTCCATGCTGTATCTCTAGACTAAACTAAAATTGCTGGAAAGGATGGGTGCCAGGGGATAAGATTGAGATTTGGGCCAAATGGGCTTATCCACATCTGGAGTCTGTACAAAGGCAAAACAAAAGCAAAAATGCCAAATAATCTATTCCCCTCATGAAGTGATAAATTAAGCCTATCAATACTTATTGTTGTCAATTCTAAAATAACAGAAATCGTTACTTTATTTTCATACCTAGTTGCACACTAATCGTGCATTCGAATTTTAGCAATATTTCTTAATTTAAAGATAATAAAGTATAATTCCAAAACACAAGCTCAGCTTTGTATAATAATGTAAAGATAGAAACAGTTTAAAGAGATTCATTCAATCATTCATTCATTCAATCAATCATTCATTCATTCATTCATTCATCATGGTCCTGAGTTACATTTTTACATATAATCTTTAGACCAGGAAACTCTGAACAGGAAACAGTCACCTAATTCATGTGATCACCAAAAACACAGATGTACTACATTAGGCACATATACAAACTACTGGAGGAACTCAGTGGATCAGGTATCATCTGTGGAAGGAAATGGACAGAAAATACTTTGGGGCGGGACCTTTCTCCAGTTTGAAGGATCCAGACCTGAAACGGCAATAACCACTCCCTTCCACAGATGCTGCCTGACTCGTTTAATTCCTTCGGCAGTTTGTTTTTTGCTTAAGATTCCAGCATCTGTAGTCTTTTGTGCCTCCGTATTACATTAGGCACCAGTTATCAGTCTTTTTTATACATCACATGTTTTAATGTATAATTGGTTCAATGATAATTATTCCAAATCTAGACTTTCAATTCATTGCTCTATTACATTTATGACTTAGCCATTTGCAAATAAATCCTTGTAACTTGCCAATGCACAGAATTTTTCAACAACACAACAGAAGGGTTGATGGTAGAAAGCTTGTTGTTTGAAATAATAAGACATATCCAGAGCATTGAGAGTAAAAACATAAAAATAGCAGAATGAAAGATGTCTATTGTTTCCTAACATTGGATTTATTAGTCCAATGCTGAAAGTACAAATTATATAACTGAAACAATCATTTAAACATAAACTATCCTGGTTATTAAGGACGATCAGTTGGGTTGAATTTTGTTTGCTACTATAACTAGTCTTATGATATTCATGCCTTTGGATATACTGAAAAAATTATTAACTTCACAGCATGACACTTTACTCAGATCTCTCTCTTGTCACTTTGCCTTCCTGAAGTTTTTCCACCAACCTTTATTTCTAGTATACTGGAAAAACCCAAATGGATCTTATTAAATTTGAGCTTTGCAAAGCCATCCACAAATTTGAGTCTGAATCTCATGATCAATGCATCAAAATAAAACATGACCACCAGGTGGACAAGGATAAAAATGAGTTTTTTTTCTAATCTGGCTGCTCTCAAATGTTCACATGCTTCTCTTGATGCATAACTGTATGATCTATTATTAATCTCAAATCATATAACAGCAGGGTTTTTAATCAAAGACATTTCTAGTTTCTGACAGCATTAAATAATCTAGATTTATTCATTTCTGACAAGAATACAACAATAGAAATTCAACTGTTTAACCACATGAAAATCAGTACAGATTGATTTTTTTTCAAATTATTTTTTCTTGCATTGTACAGAAAATGTATATCCAGCGATCTTCAACAATATAATGCAGAAGTTCAAAGTAACAGTAAAGTTGTATAAATTCCTTGATCCTTGTACTTGCTTAAGAGTTATGACCTCAATAAATTACATAACTTACCAAAACAGGGCAAGGTGCACTATTACAGATTTTCTGTTGTTGTTTAAAGATATTAAATTAATTAACTTAACAACTTCTATCAACAATCGTGCATCAACCCAATCACTCCATATTTTGAACAGAGGGACTTGAACCGACATTCAGTGTCAATAATGCAAAATCAAGTTTCACTCTGAATCGCTCGCAAATGACAGGGAAATTTACAAAATCATTAATATATTTGACAAATTGGTGCAATTTTTTTTTTTTTTTTTAAAGCACATCATTACAGTATTGCTTAAAATAACAAACCCAGCATAAAGAAGAGGAGAAAGTAACAGCTCGGAAGCACTTAAAAATAGTAGAATGAAAGGCGGTGCAAGAGGTATCAAAGATATCATTCTAACATTGCACATAATGTTCTCAAAATATAGCATCAGAGAGTCACCAGGGTAAAATTGATGGACTGAAATATGTTAATGTTACTCAGATAGTTCCCCCTTTAGAATCACAAGATCAAATCTCAAGTCTGTGCAGGTAATATCTGGCTAATGTTTACAAGTCTGGTAAAAAAAGTTAACAATTTTCAGATGGTTCTGAATTTTTTGGGCAAGGTGGGGGATGAGAAGGTATCGATAAAAAACTGGATTTTGAGAGGGAATCTAACATGAATTTGATTTGCACTAAAATGAAAATCAAACACTGAACCATACTGTAGGATTTGGTCCACTTGCCCTCAGCACGAAACTGAAAGAAAGACATATCCTTTTCACAGAATAGGAGTATTCAAAACAAACTCACCGAAGAGCTTGCTGGGAGTGTCCTCGCTGTCATTTAATTCCACAGGCACAACCAGAGAATCATTTAGCTCATTGTCTGAAGTGGCCGTCTTGTCCTCACCTCTCGATTCTGCATTCATTTCAGCTCGTAGGGACAGCAAGGGTTTGCTGAGTTGCTGTCCAGAAATCATAGGATCCTGGGAAAGAAAATTGAGTGAAACAAGGTTAGCTTTGGCGTATACTCTCCCCTTATCTAAGTCCCAGGCAGCTCCAGCTGCTATTGCTAGCTGCAGTCAAGTGAGGAGCTATTATAGATTCAATGAGTTTTCCATTACTCTCCGCCCTATTAAAGATCTACTAGCATGCAAGGATTTTACTATGCTTTGTCAAAATACTCCTTTTCATGAAAAGCTGATTAAAGAAAACATGGTAGTGTAAGGCAGGCTGCCAACATTTTATTTTGTCCATTTATGTCTTCAATAATTGTGCAGTTCATGTCTATCATCAGATGCACTTACTGCTCATGTCATAGCCAGTCAAAATGATTTAAAAAAGTTTTCCCTCTGTACATGTATTCTCTGCATCATTGACTCTAAGAAAGGTTGCAAATAAAATTTAATTTACAATAAAAACCCAGTTTTAAGATTGTTTTACATGTCATCTGTATAAATTCAATCAATTAATAATTCCATTAGTTAGTACAAGATGAATTTAATGATTTCTGATCACTTCTGTGGAGATCTAACAAAAGCATTAACTTTTCGAGTTCTCTTTTCTTGATTATTGTTTGACCTCTGACAGGAAAAGGCAGGCAAGGAAAGGGTAAACAGCCTGCTATTAAACTGTCTGACATTTACCTTTGATGGCTACAGCTGCTCTAGAAAACCTCCGCTGATGAATACTGGGAAGTACTGAACTCCCAGAGCTACCCCTCATATATTTATTGCAAAGTTTGTGCCTAAATGGTTCTAAGTGAAGAACAGGTGACGAGCATTCATTGTATACTAGTGTTCTGTATCCACTCACCACATTGGTCGATGAATGCCTGTGGGTTTTTAATATATTCATTTCGGAAAATTGTATTTGATATGACACATGATAATCTATGAAAATGTTAATCAATAAAAATAGTTTAAGCTGTCATCAAATGCACTCCTTTAGTCAATACTAATATCGCTGCAAACAATGTCACTGTCATCGGGGCTTAATTTGCACAGCACTTAAATATTGGACTCCGTGCATCAATGTGCTGGTCTTCAAAGAGGTAAACAGATTTTCCTCTTTTAAAGACTGATGCAGTCCACATGCTTGTGCTGCAGCAAATTCCCCCCTTTGAATAACTTGATAGGTCCACTGGAGGGCAAAATTAATACTTAATTGAATCTCACCATCATCAAAATAATCAATACTTTTTTATTATTTATTCTTTACAGTCTGTTGACTGTTTAAAACCTCACGGGGGAGGCTGGAACGGATTCATGATTTGAACATGCAGTTGTTAAACAACACAAATTTCAACGCATTATGTCTGGGCTTGTGGAAGTATGACTGGATTAAATGTACACACTGAAAATAAATTAATTTCTGACATCAAAGCACAAAAAAAGTGTGGAAACTGCAGTTACACACATGGAGTTAGCTTGTTTCTGAAGCGTTTTATCACACCAAGAGCAGAGCTGAGCTTTCATAATGCTGACATTCCTCATCCTGACAATCCTAAACAAGTGGAAAGGATGAGACCACAGATATCATATTTCATTGCATCTCTGGCTCCACAAATAACATGACAGCAATTTTTATGCTGTTAATTAATAAATAAAATTGATCCCAAATTTAATTCCAAGCATAATTATACTACTAATGTTCATTGCAGTCAGGAAATAACAAATAGAATACATTTCTGCTGCTCAGTGTACATATGAATCTGTCACCACAGAGAGCCTCGTTGAAATGCTGAAGCCCAAGCAGTGGCATTTTCCAAAATCGAAGATCATTAAATTAACCTTTAGTGCTCCAACTGCCTTTTGTTGGATGTTCACATTTGTTTTCTCACTGTCCAATCTTATTTGCTTTTACAATAATCTTCAGTAAGCTTCACAAGCAAGCTCTAAGCAAGCAGCATTATCACTCCCACAAAAATATCAACAAGCAGTCTACTGTTTACTTTATGTTTGACTACTGAAAAGTTTTACAACTGAATATTAATTACTATCCCAGAGGGGAGTGCAGAAGGACTCCTGACAATGTGTGTACAAAATATATGCCCGACACATATCAAAAAGAGCAAGTTTCAAATGGGTTCATAAATTCAAAAAGAATAACTGAACATTGCAGGTTCAAATTTAACCAAATACATATTGGTAAACAATGCATACAAAAAAAAAAATCTAACTTAAAAGTCCTCAGTGTACACCTCTGTGCCAGTAACCAGATGTTGTGAGAAATATTCAAATCAGACCTAATCTGACTTTCAGTTTAGTCATTGTAGTTGTATATATTAGGTACTTACAGTCCATGCCATACCCTCTTCAAATGTGCAATAAAGTATTCAAGAACTGCTCTTGTAGAGAACACTTCACGCATTCGGCATTTTCTCCTGCACCCCCAATTCCACTAAAGCTCAATATTCTTTCAGTCGAGCTATTTGTCTAGCTTTCAGTAGCACAGCATAGTTCAATTGGCAATCCTTGGCCCAAGACAGCTGAATCACTTCACTACCATATAGCACGCCATTTTGAAGCTATTATACCTTGACACTGTCCTTTCATCGCAGTTTCTCTAATCTTGCTTTGTCAGAGCAGAAATAAAAAACAATCAGGCAAAATTATTAGTCAATCTTTACCAAGTTATTCTACAGTGCAAATTTCAAGGCCTTAGTTATGTTATGTCAATTACTATAACGTTTTAAAAATCTAACCCAAGATCATAATTGCAAGCAAATAAATGTTATGATAGATATGCTTATCTCATAAAACATTTCGATGCTAATCACTTCAAAAATAAAGTACAGAAACAAATTAATTTTTTCCACCTGGCAAAATGTACAATAGCAATGATACTATATTCTATTGTATGCTACTGCCAAGGGATTTCTTGTCAAAGTCAACTTCCAAGGCAGCCTCATGGGAACTGTGCTGTGTGCATTCTCATGAAAGGTGTGAAAATCTGATTTTCCAAAATGGATCAGTAATTCTCTATGAAGAAAAAAAAAATTAAATCGATAAATCTGTGCTAAGTAGATTGCAAAGGAAAAAATATTCTGCCATTGACAGCTCATTAGGAAGTCTAAAACAAACTAAGCACAGTGCTTGCAAACCACCTCCATGCAAAGAGTTCTAGGTACTTGCACGGGTGTAACAGCTAATTGGAGTGCTTTACCACACTAATGAGAGCCACAGTGTGCGATCTGTAAATCTGTCTGAAACAATCTAGTACAGATAATTAAGTTTAGACACATGATAGAATGAGCTACAAAAATAAGGTTACCATGAGGAAATTCTAGCTAATCATAGTGTATTTAGCTGGTTCACAATACAGACAGCCTTGAGTTTTTTAATAAATATTTCATAGTGTGGCATTAATAATAGTACATGGATTAATAAGCTGCCTCTCCCTGCTGCTTGTATTCTGCAAGATTGTTGTTTATTAATGCTGTTAAATAATTATTTCAAGATATTACAGTACGCTGAAAAGCAAGCTTTACAAATTTTTAAATGTTTTTCAATATTTCACCATGTGACATCAAACTGCTTAGAATTACTAGATCAAAAGAAATACTTTTATTGTTTTCTCAATGTATTCCCTGTTCCCTTTAAGATAAGTCAGTCACGTCAGGAAGCTATTGCCCGAGTGGTTGATTCAGTTCCATTTTTTTGCCCATTGTAGCTCCTGACCCGATCAATAGCCAGGTTATGAGGCAGAGGAAGCTAAAGAGAGATTATGCTGATGAGGAAAGTGACAGAATTATCTCATGGATTTGTTCTTCGTATCACCTTCAATCTTTTTTTCCCGTTCTGACGAGGATAAAAAACCAACAAGAAACAAATTTGAAGCAGGTCCTGACAGTTTTTTGAACAAATACCAAAGGCACTCTACCATTATAGAACAAAAAACATTTTGCATTGTCGCATTAATTAATGAGGAACATTTTTAACAAACGATTTATTATGTGACATGGTATTTCATCAGCTACACAGTTACAAGAAAACATGCAAAATAAATGACGATTGTGTTCCAAATCAGTAAAGTTATTTTACTTAATTCTCTGACTAAACAAATGACAGCAACATAAAGACATGCACAGAGCTGGCCCACAAATGTTTTAACTGCAATCTCATGACTCAAAAGAATAAAGTTCAAATAACTGCCTCAATGCATATTTATTTTTATGACAGACAAATATCTTGTTTCTGCCTGTTCTGATTTTCATTATAATCACAAAAACAAACATAACAGCAAACACAGAAACTAATGGACAAAGGGACTAGAAAAAATTACAACAAAACTCAGTTTTATGTCTGAAGAAGGGTCTCGACCCGAAACGTCACCTATTCCTTCGCTCCATAGATGCTGCCTCACTCACTGAGTTTCTCCAGCATTATTGGCTACCTTTGATTTTTCCTGCATCTGCAGTTCTTTCTTAAACATCAGTTTCATTTTTGTTAAGTATGAGAACTAGTTGCACTCCAAGCCCTCGTAGAGGTAAGCATAAAGACAAGAATACACGAGCCCTAATTTGACAGCCCAACACTCCATGTGGCATATGAGGAGCATCAGTACGAAAATCAAAATAACAACTTGGTGGCCATTTCTCCAATCACGTCACTTTTAAGAATGTCTTTCTCCCAAGAAGTTACCCCACAAAATGCTGGAGTAACTCAGCGGGACAGGCAGCATGTCTGGATAGAAGGAATGGATGACATTTCAGGATGAGCCCCTTCTTCAGTTTGAGAGTCTGGGGAGGGGGAGACACCGAGATATGGAAGAGTAAGGTGTGAAAACGAGACATCAAAAGGGGATGTAGTTCAAGGAAAATGTAGAATAGATCATTGTTAGCTCGGGGAAGGTGACAATCAAGCATACAAATGTAAAATGTAATCAGGAGGACAGTCAGACTAGTCAGAGAACTAGGTTGGGGGAGGGATGGGGAGAGAGGGAAGCCAGGGTTACTTGAATTTAGAAAAGTTGATATTCATACCGCTGGGTTGTAAGCTGCCCAAGTGAATCATGAGGTGCTGTTCCTCCAATTTGCGCTGGGCCTCACTCCGACAATGGACAAGGCCCAGGACAGAAAGGTTTGTGTGGGAATGGGAGGGGCAGTTAAAGTGTTTTGTAACTGGTAGATCAGGTAGGTTAAGACCCTAGAAGTGTTTGGTATTCTTCAATAAGCAATTTAGGTTCCATAATATTCAACGGAGGATCTAATATGAGCAAATAAAGTAAATTCCAAAAATGTGCACAACAGCGCTTTCAGTGCCAGAGACCCAGGTTCCATCCCAACTACGGGTGCTGTCTGTATGGAGTTTGTATGTTTTCCCCGTGACCTGCGTAGGTTTTCTCTGAGATATTTTGTTTCCTCCCACACTCCAAAGACGTACAGGTTTGCAGGTAAATTGGCTTGGTATAAATGTAAATTGTGCCTAGTGTGTGTAGGATAGTATTAATGTGTGGGGATCGCTGGTCGGTGCCAACACGGTGGGCTGAAGGCCCTGTTTCCATGATGTATCTCTCTAAACTAAACTAAACTAAATGGCGATTAGAGTTAGACAAACATTGCTGGGTGTCCTGCACCATTATGCATCCAATCCCTATGTCCTCTCTCCAAGAAGTGGAACGTTAGTGCAATGCTTTCAATTTTTTTACGTGAACTTAGTAATCAGTAAAATTAAAAAAAATCAGTGATCAATTATGCTGTCCAGTGTCAACAAAAGATGTATTAAAACATCACAAATTTACAGAGGCACAAGGAACTGCAAATGCTGTTTACAAAAAATATACCCCAATGTGCTGAAGTAACTCAGCAGGTCAGGCAGCATCCCTGGAGAACATCCCTGAAGTAATGACTTTTCAAGTTGGGACCCTTTTACAAATTGACTGTGATGAGGGGGAGAAAGCTGGAAGAGAAGTGGAACCATGACAAAGCCTAGCAAGTGATAGGTGGATAAAGGCGAGAGGGTTTGATTAACAGTTCAAGAAGGAACTTCAGATGCTGGAAAATCAAAGGTAGACAAAAGTGCTGGAGTCAACAACAGTCAATAACAGTGTGCAGAACAGAGGGATGCACAATCAACTCAGTTGAAGGAGTTTCATAAAAGGGGAATTAGTAATGGGTGAAAAATTTGAATAGGAATTTAAAAATGTTAAAGTCAAATTGTAATCACCCAAGAGCAACTTTGGGTCAGTACCACCCCCCCCCCCCCCCCCCCCCCCCACTCCCTCTCAAATGATGTGATAAATAAACAAGACCAGCTCAGAGTTATATGTACAGCAGAAATTTAAGTTGCCAAACCATATTAACCAAAGAAAAAGATGGTTGATGGGCCATATCTTGCTGGCTGTGACCAATCTTTGCAAAGGTCCAACCCTCATTCATTAATGCAAGCCAAATTAAACCCCGGTCTTGCACACAAGCCCTGTGAGTCAGGGACTTAATGCAAGTTGTTCTAGACCATGTCCAGTAGCAAGACCCCGTCTTGCTAGATTCCCCACATTACATCAGGTATATTGCCAGTCAGACCTGGCACAATATCTGAAACCCAACTGATTCCAATGCAGATTCCAGGCCTGATTAAACTTTATACTCGAGTCTAAAACAAGAAACAGGGTCTTCAGCTGACGAATCCACACCGACCAGTGATCACCCCGTACAATAGCACTATTCTACACACTAGGGACAAAATCTGGATAGACACAAAAAGCTGGAGTAACTTGGCGCGTGAGACAGCATTTCTGAAGAAAAGGAATAGATGACGTTTTGCATTGAGACCCTTCTTCAGATGAGGGACAGGGAAAAGGGAGATATTGATGGTGATGTACAGAGATACAGAACAAATGAATGAAAGATATGCAAAAAAGTTACGATGATAAAGGAAACAGGCCCTTGTTAGCTGTGGGCTAGGTGGAAACGAGTTACAGACAATGAGACTCAACAATATGACTTTGAAGTTTCTACCACTGATACAACTCCTTAGTTAACAATTCCAGAGACAAGAACTGAATTTTCCAAGGACTTACTTAGATACATAGACAAAAGGTGCAGGAGTAGGGAATTTGGCCCTCGTGCCAGCACCGCCATTCAATGTGATCATGGCTGATCATCCACAATCAGTACCCTGTTCCTGCCTTCTCACCATATCCCTTAATTCCACTGGCCCGAAGACTTCTATCTAACTCTCTATTAAATGCATCCAGTGAACCGGCCTCCACTGCCTTCTGAGGCAGAGAATTCCACAAATTCACAACTTTCTGGGTGAAAATGTTTTTCCTTTCCTCCATTCTAAATGGCCTACTCCTTATGCTTCAACTGTGGCCCCTGGTTCTGGAATCCCCCAACATCAGGAACATGTTTCCTGCATCTAGCATGTCCAATCCCTTAATAGCTATATGTTTCAATAAAATATCCTATCATCCTTCTAAATTCCTGTGAATACAAGCCCAGTCACTCCATTCTTTCATCATATGGCAGTCCCGCCATCCCGGGAATTAACCTCGTGATCCTACGCTGCACACCCTCAATTGCAAGAATGCTATTCTCTTCATTCTCTTAGCATTGACCACAGGTCTACGACACTCGTCTCCTCCACAGTCATTCTTATGTTTTTTTGCTTAACTTCAATTCATGAAATCAACTATATTTAATTCATTCCAAATAGAACCACCTCATTAGACCATAAAATGAGTTAGGTCATTAAGTCTGCTCCATCATTTGATCATGGCGGTTCTATTTTATCTTCTCCACCCCATTCTCATGCTTTCTCCTCGTAACCTTTGACATCTTTACTAATCAAAAACATATAAATTTCTGCTTTGAAAACCCCATGTCTTGGCCCCCACTGTCTGTGGCAATAGAATTCACAGAATCACAACCTCTGGCTACAGAAATGACTCCTCATCTCATTTCTAAAGGTACGTCCTTTTATACTGAGGCTGTGGCCTCTAGCCCTAGCCTCGCCCATGACTGGAAAAATACTCTCGATATCCACTCTATCTAGGCCTTTCATTATTCGGTAGGTTTCAGTGAGATCATCCTTTTAAATTCCAGCAAATACAGGCCCAGACCCATCAAACGTTGACCCAATCATCTCTGGGATCATTCTCCACTGAACCCTTTCCGATGCTTGCACATCTCCCTCAGATGTGGGGCCCAAAACTGCTTACAATACTCAAAATGCAGTCTGAGCAGTGCCTTGTAAAGCCTCATCATTACATCCTGCTTTTATATTCTATTCCTCTCAAAATGAATGCTAACATTACATTTGCCTTCCTTACTAACATATTGACCTGCTAATTAACATTTTAGGAATCATGCACCCGCACTCTAAAGTCCCCTTGCACCTCAGATTTTTGAATCCTCTTCCTTTTTAGTAAATATAGTCTCTGCCTTTATTCCTTCTACCAAAATGCATGACTGTACAGTTTGCTACGCTGCATTCAATTTACTGTTTATTTGCCCACTCTTCCAACGTGTCAAAGTCCTTCTACAGACTCATTGCATCCTCAACTCTGCCTGTCCCTCCACCTATCTTCATATCATTCACAATCCTGGCCACAAAGCTATCAATTTCACCATCCAAATCATTAACATATAACATGGAAAATAGCGGTCCCAACAATGACCCCTGCAGAACACTACTGATCACCAATAGCCAACCAGAAAAGGCCCCCTTTATGGCTACTCTTTGCCTTTATGGCCACTCAGCCAACCAATCTTCTATCCATGTTTGTTCCTTGCTTTTAATACCATGGGGTCCTACCTTGTTTATCAGCCTCACATGTGGCACCTTATCAAAGGCCTTCTGAAACTCCAAGTAAACCACATCCATTGACTCTCCTTTATCTATTCTCCTTGTTACTTCTTTAAATAATTCAAACAGATTTGTCAGGGAAGATCTCCCCTTAACAAAAGGCAAAATTGACTTTAGCCTATTGTATCATGTGCTTCCAAATATCCCGAAACAGCAACTTTAATTAATGGATTAAAAAATCTTACCAACCACTGAAGTCACATTAACTGGCCTATGATTTCCTTTCTTTTACCTCACTCCTTTCTTAAATAGTCGAGTACATTCAATTAATTCATTCATCTCGACATTCTCCCAAAACAAATGTTCTTCCTCACGTGAGCCTTGAGACATTTAAAAACTTACTCTGATGAAAGATACTTCAATTGAAGCTGATTTGTAAATTCTCTGGAATCTATGCATTAGAGTTTTAAAATTATTCTTCACATAATAAACAATATTGCCAAGATAAAAACACAAACAAATGACAGGAAACCTGAAGGAAATAAATGGGTC
This sequence comes from Leucoraja erinaceus, assembly GCF_028641065.1. NCBI lineage: Eukaryota > Metazoa > Chordata > Chondrichthyes > Rajiformes > Rajidae > Leucoraja > Leucoraja erinaceus. The sequence goes on from NC_073380.1 coordinate 18,444,620, forward strand.
GAAGCCTGTTTTGGTAGCCACGAAAATTAAAAGCTATTATATCTGCCTTAATTTAAACATTCCCCTCAATATCCAGTTCAATTGATTTCAATAGAACTCAATATAAAGTGCATTGAATAACGGAAAGCCAATAATATCACGTGAGAGGAATATATACAGCAATTAATCTCAATTAGGACTAAATTATCAAAAACATAAAAATCTTATGACCTACTAAATATTCTAAACAGGCGTTTTTTGAATTTTAAAAGGATGTGATACTTTTATTTAAATAAACTCTGTACCGTACATCAGAAAGCTGATGCGACATTTATTCATCATTTAATTTACGTCTGTCACTGCTAACAGAATCAGCCTGTTACTAAAGACAAAATTGTATTTTGACTTCATCTATTGTCAATAAAAGCAAACTTTAAAACAAAGAAAATACTGCCCAGACCTGGCAGTAATATCTGGCTGGGTTTGTGAAAAACAGTCAGAACAGGAAAGTAGAGATCCTCAGGCTAGAATCCTCCCAGATTTTCTGACCTACTATAAACCACTAATGACTGGCAATGGAACCACAATTAACAGCTACTGGCAACTAATCCATGCACAGGATGCTGTTGCCATCAAACACCCAACATGCTGCTGAATGTGTTTTGCAGTAACCACTTTAGTCCTTCTCACTATCACAATTCAGCCAAAATTGTAGAAATTTCAGTGATTGACATTATTTTTGTTGGCCTGCAGGGATTTCATTTTTTTGGATATGTAATTAATTTCTTTATTCATATAATTTAATGACCTTTATACAATATTTAAAACGGAAACATTCGAGATGATTTGCTTTTAAACAGATTGTTGGTATTGTGCAGCACTTAACAGAGTTTAGTATCAAATTACTGATCATACTAAAAGGAATGGCATATTTGAATACATCTCTCCATCTATGTACACCTGCCTTCTTCCCAGTTTAAAAAAAAACTGCAATCTTATTTTGTCATCTTGCATCATATTATAAGTTGGATATTAAAAACTATCAGGGATGTAGCAGATTTACACTGTTAGTTTATATCTGAAACTGCACCTATAAGTTCACCTGATGAGCAAACATGCTGGGGAAATATCTTCAAGTATCCATGCTTCGACAATACGCAGGTTTTTTTTTCATCTATATCTACAGCTGTCACCCTTGAAGGACTTGCATCTCAAAATCTGCTGATGTGCTCTCTTGATTTTGTATTTTTAAGAGTGGTTTGTTACCAATAATAATGCATCCTGTTTGTGGAAGCATTTGAAATCCATCTATGCAAAACTTCAGAGAGCCCATCTAAGCATTCCTCATTTTATAAAATTAGTTTTGCCAGTAAGATGAAGCAGTTCGCATTTTTGTTTTACACTTGGGAAAATAACACTCATGAAAATAAAAAACTCCTCGTCTAGCTTAAATGATAATTACAATAGAAGTTAAATGGTCAAGATTACTTCCTTAAAAAAGAGTTGCATTATGCGGCTATTCTAATATAGTCCTAGCAAACTAAGCTCATTATGCATACATTAAAGAAGGGAGTGAGTCAAATGCATTTAATGCATGAAAAGAACCAAGGCAGGAATTGGACCAGACCACAAGTGTATAAACATGTGGAAATACACTTAGAATGTTATGAAAGAATATTCAAATAAAAAATTATCTGAGCTAAATAATATCATAATGTCAGAATTTATACATAAAAAACATATTTCTAAGATAAGGCCTTTATATTTTTTTTAAAAATCTGAAATATTTGCGTGCAAAGGAAAAGATTCACCATTTGAATAAGAAAGATTGGAAGCTGAACTCATAATTCAACAATAACTCACCTATAGAAATAAAAAAATAATCCACTGGAACCATTTACTGCTTATTCTTCTGGCAAGTAGAATTTGGAGCAAATAGTAAAAACATACTTGACATTTACCCAAGTTTGATCAAATAAAATAATCTAGAAATTACTGCATTTTTAAAGGAAATTTTCATCTTTGATTTCTTGAAGAAATAATACAGGATATTTCCTCTCCTAAGCATTTAATATAATGTACCACAGCTACTCGTTGATTCTTTTAAAAAACAAACTGAAGAAACTAAACCAATGGTCTCAAATCCTTTTTTTATCATTTCTATTACACATTTACTGCATTAAAATTAGCTCATGAAAGGGTTTTTATTGCATCAGGAATTTTCATCTGCAGCATCAGGGAGAAAATATTTATTTTTCCCTGTAATGCTTAAATTTACTAATAGCATATTGAACAAGTGTCACTTGTATTGCATTCAAATTTTAGTATCAGTCTCTTCACAGAAAGCATACCCATATTTGACTTTGGCAAGTTGGCACAACAAAGTACATGCAACAAGAAATATAGAGGAAGTCTCACCCCTGGACTGCAAGCAAAGTACCAAATCTAATTCACTAAACCGATCAAAATGAAGTAATGCCACATAATATATTTGAGCATTTAAATGTTGAGTAAAACTGCAGTATGTACCTTTTAAATGTGGTTAGTAAATATTTAAAAACCAAAATAAATACATTTTCTGTAAGCGAAACTGAGGTGAGATATCTTTAATATATTATAATTTGTGTGTAAGCATGGTTTTTGATCTTTGTGGTTAATATTATCAATATTTGTCATTGTCTAGATTAATATTAGAATCATTTTATTATTCTACTCTTCCTCTTGCACCAACCCCCACCATTTACACACGCAGACCCCTCAGATTCAAGTCACAGCATTTTTACTCTTTCTTTTCCTCATTTAACAAGCAGAGCTGTATTATGCTTTTCCTACCCAGCAAACATACAAATGCACAGCTAGTCCAAGCCCTCGGGCCTAGGGATCATGATGGCATGGTTGGAGTGTTCCCGGGGGAAGAGAAGTGTAAGAAGGGTGACTGGACGTTGTAACCTGCCTGCCTCAGCTGAGACATAAACAGGAGGGTAGTAATACTGATGAACATACCTGTCACTCAGAGGATGTGGCCTCAGTTAGAATAAAATAATTGTGGGAAATGTTTAATAACAAGAAAACTGCCAATATCTAACAAAACACACCAAATTTATAATTCCCTTTAGCACAGCATCATGTGAATAATATTTTTAAATAGGAGGTTTTTAAATACCATTTGGATATTGCACAATCACACATTTGATTAGCCACAGTGTATTTTTGGGAGAATCAATTGTTATTTAATTTCCAGCCTAAACCTATTTTAATATAGTTAATTTCAGTCTAAATCTAAGTGAGCAATTAAATAGCACTTGCCAGTAAAATTGTTATCCAATTACTGTAAAATTGTTCAAACAAAGTTTAAATTGTTCTTTACATATTAAGGGACTTCTGGAAAGAACACAAGCTATTTCACACAGCCTACGTTTACATGGTAGCTTGTTTAAACAGACTAATTCAAAACAAATTGTCTTTAGTCCTGTGGTATCTTAGTTTAAGAAATTGTACTAAGGTGATTAGTACTTCCCTGTCTCATACCATTTGTAACTGCGACACATTTTGTTTAAATCTTTACAATTAATATGTAACAATGCAAGTAAGTTGCAAACTGTTATTTCTCCAAATTACATGTCTTTTTCATCTAGAGAACTCACAAATTATGTCCTGTGTTTTCAAGTTCTGTTGTTAAATAGAGAGTTTGAAATTGATTTTCCAGAGACTGAACATTTTTAGAAGTAAAATTACATAAAGGTGAAATGTTCATGGATATTTTGGTAAAATAACCAACTTTTTAGTTTAGTTGCAGAGTTTACCATAATGTTACAGGCACTAAACTATTCTAACATTACATGAAATTATACTTTTTCAGCATTCGGTATTTTATTGCTGAAAGGACAGACTTTTATGAACAGTAACAATAAAAGATTTGCAGTAATTGAGTAAATCAAATTGGGATTCTATATTTCTAAACAATTCTATTAAATATATGCCATTTGTAGCTGTAACATTTTCAAAATAAAAATTGTGCTGAAAAGCAAATGGCAATACTTGAAGGACTTTTTATATTAGAGAAAATTGTTCTTAAAATAATGTAACTGTTTTGATCATTGTGGAAAGAGAATACGGGGAGAACATATAAGGAATAGAGAATAATTAAAAGAAAGACAGAGAGAAACAATTTTACACCGACAAAGGCGCAAACACGCACAAAACACAAAAGCACATATCCATGCTAGTATTTGTTTAATAACAATTTGGCATTATATCTACATAAAGACCATGTAATCTCCTTCAATAAATATGACCTCTGCAGTGATGAATATACTGAGATTAGATACTCTGACATTCATCTTCTGTGGCTAAAGAAAGTTTAACTCTAACAGAAATACTACATTTTCAGTTTTAATAAATGTGTGTGCCTTTTGAAGATTATGATGCGATTTTACATGTTGGGAAATAAAGTCACTTGAATTCAGCAACTGGAATAAAGTCGTACATGAATGTTTTGAGTCAGGTCTGGTCGATTACCGCACAACTAATTTGGCTGCACCGAATTGTTCATACAGGCACACTATTCAAATCCGAGGATGAAATAAAAAGCTATTTTGCTACTGTTACTACTACTGACCATTTAAATTAGTCAATAGATTTCTATAAAATAACTTTATCATGCTTGACATTGCATTTGAAAACTTGAGGGAATAAATTATTTTGTTTATATACTAGATCAGTGAAGTTTAAGTCATTAAAATGATAAAGCTCTTATAATCCATTTATTTACCAGAACGGAGAATTAAGCAGATCAGAATAACTCTGAGGAAAACAGGCACATTGTACTTGTGCTGCACGACATAGTTTTAAAATGTACTATATACAATCAGCAAATATTCTCATCACTATAGTTTCAATACATGAACAATTTAACACTTAAGTAATTCGTCAATAACAGAAAAGTCCACAACATTGAGTCTAATAAATATAAATTATTAGACTATACGTACTATAGTTCGTAAATATCAGAATTATATTCAACACAGTAAAAAACAAATCCTGTTTTAAGGAAGGGCACTGACTTTTGAGGATTAATACCGAAAAGCACCTTCAGAACAATTATATTTTCCGTGTAGTGTACATTTGCTCATTAAATCTACTAACACAATTGAAGTGGTCAAGCTGGCATTTCAATCACAAGTGAAGGCTCTCCTGTATTAATTTTCTAACAGATTGAGATGTTTTCAAGTAACATCTTTCACAAAAAAAATTACACAACTGCTTCTTGGAACTTCAATGTATAGAATTAAATTGTGATATCTTTGTCTTGAATGTTATATAATTTATTTTGAAAATTGTACCATTTTATCAAAATATTCTTAGAAAATGCTTACTTTACACAGACTGTTTTTAACCAACCTTCCTTACCCAGAAGAGCATAATTCCACCAGTTCCTGTGATTATATGCAGATAAACAAGAAGATTACAAGCCAGGGATTGCTCTCTAGATGATTGTGCTTAAAGCAAAGGACACAAATAGTAGAACTACTCAGAATACAAACAACACAAGAAGCACTAGTGACCCATCTGGTATCCAGTAGACAAAGACGAAATGGCTCTAAAGCCCAGCATGTGAGGCCTTTGAGAAATATTCTTCTGGCATTTCATCACAGCAGCCCTAGACCAGTTTATCTTAGTGGCTTGAGGGAGTAAATAGAGCTGTTTATTAAAGCTACTCTGCTGTATTACATTAGACGCAGCAGACCACCTGGACCTTTTGGATTGTTGTAGGTTTTTTTTAATTTGCAGACTGGCTTTTGCACAACAGGAATTATTGCATTTACTGAGATAACACCTCATTTAGCTTAGAAGTAAAATACAGAAGGCAGAGCAACATTCAAAACATTAAAATAGACGATAAATCACCCAACAATGTATCAAAATCTGAGTCATCATACCACCTTAAAGGTGTGCCATAGATATAAAACAACAGTAGAAAGGGGATATGATAAAATCTGAATAAGCAATAAACATAGACCAAAAAAGGCAAATAGTTTTAAACATTAATTCCCAGATTAAGATGTTGAATTTCTCACTAAAATTGCTGCATGTATTTGTGGCCCAGACAGTAGAAAGGTAATGGAAATATGAATTATATGAATCAAACTGTTATACCCCATGGAAAAAATAAGAGAGGAGTTGAGAAATGGCTGACTCCATACCTGACCAATTACAGCATGCATGGTCCCTGTATCCTGCTGGGCCAAGAGATCGCTATCCATCACACATATCTTGTGAGGAGCAGAATGAGGGTTTCTGCCATGCATCTGTCAATCAATGCTTGCAGTCAAAATCATCACCAAACAGAGGCAAAAGCAAAAAGTCAGGCTGCTTCACCAAATAGGATTGAAAAAAAAATCACATGACAGCAGTACACAGCCACACACACACAGACATACTGCATGTATTTCCAGCACATAAGTGACCTTGCTTTAAAACATCAAGATCCAGACATTTGAAATCTGTTAATAAGGCTTTATTTTAAATGAATTAAAATATATATATAGCTTCATTTAGAAACATTACAATTTTTTAAATTCTGTAAAACACAATTGGTTGAAGATAATTTTTATTTTGACTCAAATTTTTAAAAAAAATGGCATTATGTGGTGCACTGATTGGTACAAAACAGTCATTTCCCCCCCTAAATACATTATTAAAAGTTTGTGGCATATCACCAAATTTTACACTTAAATTATGTTAATTCTGCTACAATACTTTTTGAAGTATACAAAACAAAATGCAAAACTAGTGCCCAGTTTAAAGAGCCAAACGTACAAATAACTGTCAAATGGCAAACGTCCATCAGCAGAGAAAGCATCGCTACTTGTCACAGGTAGTCATGGTGAATGAATGGACTTAAATTGTTGGCCCGGCACCAATTACTTCCTATGAACAACATATAGAATCTATTAAGATGCCAATCAACCACCTTTGAATTTGTTTTTGTTTTAACTGAAAGTTATACAATTAATGCCCAGAAGTTATTCCAATTGAAATTGGGAGTTTTCGAAACTTGAGAGTCTCAATTCGATTGCCGTGGGAAAATTATTTCCACATCACAAAACTACCTTTTGTTTTATTTTACAAGAGCTTCCCGTGCAAGCTTTGTTATTGTTTCTTGGGGGGAGATGAACGTTTGCCCTGATTTTAATGCAATCAAATATATATCCTGGCTTATTTTAAACTTGCATCCTATTTCTTCCGTTAAAAACATGGACCATAAAACTACAACCGATCATGGACCAGCGGACGGTTGCAAACTCTACCCCACTGGGACAAATGATCAAACATCGTCAAGGGAACTGTTCACAGTTTCAGCTCTTTATATATTTCTTTACCTCAGAGATAATGCAGCCACACCCGCCAGCTGCAGCCGGACAAGCCTTTAACCGCTGTCAAACTACTGCCACTCTGGGGGGAAAGAGAGTCAATTATTAATATGCATTCTGGAAAAGTTTAATTACGAACGAAAATGAGGGTTCCCGTCTTAAATAGATCTCAGAAAGCGGTCAACGCTGACACTCGCTGAAGCGGGCGATGCGCTGATTCTACAAAGAGCCCGGGGTCGCCGCGGGCTAGAGTTACACCCCCGCCCCCGCGCGGCCCCGGGACCGCGGGCACGCGCCCGCGCTCGTGCACGCACCTGCTTCGGCCGCCGGCGGCAACCGAATTGCACCCTTTCTTACACCTGGTCCTGGAATTGCACACTCTGATCACACCCTGCAACCGGGTATTCAGCAGCAGCAGCACCCTCGCATGTTTGTCATTTCAATCCCTCTGACGATACACGTACTGCTCAACCTTACACATCAGCTCCAGCTCTCGACCCTCCGCGCTTGCACACTCTCTCACACTGCCGGCCAACGCAACCCTGGATGTGCATGTTCTGCCACATCCGATTCAAAGATCAGCCGCTGGTCTTGCATTGCCCTCAGTCTGTCCAGTCCAAAAAAAACCCATGGAGTTGCACACTCTCACGCCTACAACTGGAAATGCACACTCATTTCACACAGGGTGGTTGGTGGGTTCATCGAACAAGCTGCCAGAGGATGTAGTTGAGGAAGGGACTATCCCGACGTCTAAGAAACAGGTACATGGATCGGACAGGTTTGGAAGGATAAGGACTAAACGCAGGCAGGTGGGACTAGTGTAGCTGGGACATGTTGGCCCGTGTGGACGTTGGGCCGAAGGGCCTGTTTCCATGCTGTATCACTCAACGACACCATGCTTAGCTGTCAGTCCACACAACTGCCCATTTTCCACAACTGTTTGCAATATCAGCCCCTGGAATTGAACATCTTTCGCCTGTGCTTCTGCCATTTGCTCATGGAATGCACAATCTCACACGTTGCATCAGCAACACCACACAATTGCACTCTCTCACACATGCTACAGCTGATAGCCCTTTGAATGGACTTGGAAAGGATGTTTCCACTCATGGGAAAGTCTAAGACTAAAGGTCATAGCTTCAGAATTAAAAGATGTTCCTTTAGGAAGATGAGGAGGGATTTCTTTTGTCAGAGGGTGGCGAATCTGTGGAATTCTTTGCCACAGAGGGCTGCAGAGGCCGTAAATTGATATTTTTAAGGCAGAGATAGATAAATTCTTGATTAGTGCGGGTGTCACAGGTTATGGGGAATGGGGTTAGGAGTGAGAGATAGATCAGCCGTGATTGAATGGCGAAGTAGACTTGATGGGCCGAATGGCCTAATTCTGCTCCTGTCACTTATGAATTGCAAACTTCCATAACCAATTCTGCCATCAGCACTTCTGCTTTGAAAATCCTGCTCAAACCTGATCCAGCATTCCTTAACTTGCACAATTGTGTCTGTATCGGTCTTGTATTTTCATTTTTGTATATACGTATCATAATAATAAAAATCGACGCACTCTAAATGCCTCATTCATCAGTCATTGGATTTGCACATTCTCACAATTGCTTCAACCATTATCTCTTTGATTTGCACACTTTCTCACATCTGAAGTAGACACAAAATGCTGGAGTAACTCAGCGGGACGGGCAGCATCTCTGCAGAGAAGGAATGGGTGACATTTCGGGTCGAGACCCTTCTGCAGACTGGTTCTCACATCTGGTTCAGTTGACAATTTTGGAATTGGACATTTTAGACCTGCCGTAAAATCATACCCAGACAATAAACCCCACACTCTCACACTTACTGTCAACATCAACCCTTGGACTTGCATACTACCCAACTCCTATGACACCAATTGGACCCTGTAATTGTATGTCATTTCATTGATTCTACCATAAACCACTGGTACTGGGCGAGTTCATGACTTTTCCAGACATTATTTCTCAGCATGCACTCACTCTCACTTGCTGCTGCTTCAGCCCCTGTGTTTGCACTCTCTTCCACACTGTTTTAATCATCAGCCTCTGGTATTTTTATTCTCTCCCACCTGCTACAATTGTCATCCATTGGAATTATAAAGTCACTCTGTGAGGGTGATGGTATTGTGGTGGCAGTACAGTGAATATGTTACGAGACTGGTGATCCCGAGTTCAAATACCAACATATGTAGGAAGGAAATGCAGATGCTGGTTTAAACCAAAGATAGACACAAAAAGCTGGAGTAAAGAATGGGTGATGCTTTGGGCCGAGACTGTTCTTCAGTCTGAAGAAGGGTCTCGAAACATCACCCATTCCTTTTCTCCAGAGATGTTGTCTGACCCACTGAGTTACTCCCGCTTTTTGTGTCTATCTTCAAATACCAACATGACAGCTGTGGAATTTAAATACGGTTAATAATCTGGAATTTGGAAAAATAATAATGACATTACTCTGGTTCAGATGACAACAAGTCTACTGAATCATCAAAGAAAAACATCTGGTTCAATTTGTTGCATGGGTGGAATTCTACCAACCTTATATATTACAACAGACCTACCCACGTGGTTGACACATAAATACCCATTGAAACAGCATAAAGAGCCGCTCCAGCTGGACCATCACCACTGCATTGAAACAGGGTAAGAACAAAACTTGTAGGAAGGAACTGCAGATGCTCGTTTATATCGAAGTTAGACATAAAATATTGGAGTAACTCAGCGGGACAGGCAGCATCTCTGGATAGAAGGTATGGGCGACATTTTGGGGCGAGACCCTTCTTCAGACCTTCTTCAGTCTGAAGAAGGGTCTCGACCCGAAACACCACCCATTCCTTCTATCCAGAGATGCTGCCTGTCCTGCTGAGTTACTCCAGAATGTTGTGTCCATCTTCAAAGAACAAAACTTGCTGGCCATCAGGCACGACTTAGACAACTAACTCAAAGTGGCAAAATTACTCCCAACCCAGTTAACCATACAAAGTTTTATTCATAAACATCTGGGGATTGGTTTATAAACTGGGAGAACTATCCCACAGAGTGTTCAAGCAACAGCCTGATTGAGTCAGACTTACAGAATCATACTTTACAGACAACATGCTTCACAATCCAGGGGTACATCTTATCCTACCAGCAGGCCAAGCTGACCTGTGATATCTAGGCTCATATAAAGCCTCATGGCATAGGGTCAAACATGGAAAAGATTATCCTCTGTTAGCCAATGAATCAATGTTCTTCCATGTTGAGTAATACAAGCAAGAAGCACTAAAAGTACTGCATCGCAGCAGTAGAGTTGCTGCCTTACAGCGTCAGAGACATGGGTTCGATCATGACTACGGGTGCTGTCTGGACGGAGCTCGTACGTGCTCCCTGTGGCCACGTAGATGTTCTCCGGGTGCTCCAGTTTCTTCCAAGATGTACAGGTTTGCAAGTTAATTGGCTTAAGTAAAATTATAAAATTTTCCCTAGAGTGTCAGATAGTGCTATTTTGAGGGGTGGTCGCTGGTCTGCGCAGGCTCGGTGGGCCGAAGGTACCGTTTACAAATGGTATCTTTTAAGTCTAAAGTCTAGTAAAGCCACAGAACATACTCAGAATGGGGGACTTCAATGTTCATCACCAAGAGTAGGCTAGTAGCGCTGGGACTGGATGTAGTTGCAATTTTGGGTTTGTGTCTGGTAATCAATCTATCTTACCTCAGTCTCACCAATCTACCTGTGGTAGATGCTTCTGTCCATGACTTCACTGGTGGAGGAGACTGTTATGCAATGAATGTAACAGAGAGGTGTTATGCAGGCAACGCATAGCGATGCAGAATCAGCTTAGGTTGAAATTACGAATAGCAGGACATAATAGACACAGGTGAACATATTCTGCTAAACACCAGGTGAACAACATGCCTGCTAAAGCAGAGCATAAATGGAGAAATCTAGGGCATGTTTGAAGGGAGGTGCAATTTTTCACGCAAGATTTTATTCTACATATTTATTGAATGAACCAAACTGGCATAAGTATCACAGTAGAATTTCTCTGGTGAATCAGGGATTGCTTCTAAGAACAGTATGTTGTGGAACCTTTCTGGGAACAGGCCTTTTTGGATTTGGAAATTAGTAATTGGAAAGGATTAACACATGATCTTGTGGTAAGACATGACCTACAGTACGATACAACTTCAGTTGCATTTTGAGTGTGAATATCACAGAACCAAAGGCAGGTCTTCAAATTAACTGCCTTTATAATGGCAATTATAATGATTCGAAGGTGAAGTTTTCTAAGGTGGAAAAAAATAAGTTAAGAGACAGGTCAGTGATTGAACAGTGGCAGATATTCCAACAGCTGGTTCATAACACTCAGCTAGAATTTATCCCATTTGGAAAGAGGGATTCCATGAGAAGAGGGTATGTCTGCAGTTAACAAAGGAGGTCACAGATAATGTCGAATTGAAAAGTAGGACATACAAAGTAGCAAGGGCTGATGGCAGGCCAGAAGACTGGGAAGATCAGGTACAAAATGACTAAAGCTCACAGGTGGGGAGAAAATTGCTTTGAGAGAAAACTTGAAAAATGCGGCCCCCTCATTGTGGCCATTTGGATTATGGAAGTTTGCCCATACAAAATTCACAACACACTACCCAAAAATTAAAGATGTAGAAGAAAATTAGCTCTCATGGAATCTGTGTGGAAAAAATAAATTAGCACAAAATGTATTATTTTTCTTGGCGCATGTGCAGATGATGCAGTATTACATTATGGAAAATCGCAATACAAACCATTTTCTAGGAATGCAATTAATCGGCAACAGTATCAAACAAACATTAAGATTTTCTATGGGTATATATAAAAAGGAAGACGATTAAGGTAGGTTTGGGCTACCATTGAATGGACTTTACTGGTTTTACCTTGCACTAAACGTTACTCCCTTATCATGTATCTATACGCTGTAAATTGATTGATTGTAATTGTGTCTTTCTACTGACTGGTTAGCATGCAACAAAAGCTTTTCAAAGTACCTTGGTACATGTGACAATAAACTAAACTGAACAGGGACCTTGAGAGAACAAATCTAATGAATTAATAATAGGAAGCAAAGAAGTGGCAGATATATTAACTCAATTTTTGAATCAGGCTTCACCAGGACTCTGCAAATAGTAGATAGTAGATAAGCTAATTTCAAATAACAAAGTGGGACGTAAAAATCTCAATCACAGGGGATAAAGTATTTGAAAAACTCCCAGGGCTGAAGGTGGCAAATTGACAAAACACATTGGCCTGCACCCAAGGATTTTAAAGGAGGTGGCTGTGATTGTTTTCATTAATTTTTTAAACTCATTAAATTCTAAGAGGGTACCAGAGGTCGGAAATCAGCCAATGCGATTCCCTTGTTCAACAAGGGAGCAAGACAAAAGGTATATTGTGTTTGACAAATTTGTTGAAATTCTTTGACTAGGAGAGATGATAGAGAGGAAGCTAGAAACATTGTGTATTTAGATTTCACAAAGGCTTTCGAGAAGATAAGAGGCTAGCATGAATTGAAACTGGCTTTCACGTAGAAAACTGAGAATTGGAATAAATGGGTCCTTTGCAGACTTGTGGAGTACCCCAGGGACCTGTTCTTGACCCTCAAATGTTTGCCATTTCGTTGCATGGGGTCTGAATGAGGTGATACAGAAATAGCTGCAAGGGCTTGTTGTGATTCTATTGTGCAACATTGTGATTCTACACCAGGGTATGGTATGACTGAGTGAGAGGATAACTGGCAAGTGGAGTTTAATGTGGGAAACTGTGAACTCATGCACTTCAGTAAGATGAATTGAAAGGCAGAATATTCTCCTAATGGGAAGAAGAAATGAAAAACACTGTGATCATACAGATCTGAAGAAGGGTCTCGACCCAAAAGAGGCTGAACAAGGGTCTCAACCCAAAATGTCACCCAATCCTTCTCTCCAGAGATGCTGCCTGTCCCGCTGTGTTACTGCAGCATTCTGTGTCTAGCTTCAGGTTCCCGGAACTGTGTGTTCTTTCACTCTTTCATCAGCTGTTGAAACTGTATACTCTCTCACCAGGTGTACGGTGGAGAGCATACTCACTGGTTGCATTACATCCTGGTTCGGTCATTCAAATGACCAAGAAGGAAGGAGGCTGCAGAAAGTGATGGATCTTTCACCGTCCATCTGAGGTATTAACCTCCCCTTCAACAAAGGGATCCACAGGAAGCACTGCCTCAAAAAGGAAGCTGATATCATCAAAGGCACACCATCCTGGCTACACTCTCATTTCACTGCTACCAGCTGGAAAACGGTTGAAGAACCTGAGAACCGTGACTTTCAAGTTCAGCTTCTTTCCATCAACCACCTTGCACATCCCCAACCACAACTCCACCTTTAGGTTGCACCAGGTAGACAAAAGTGCTGGAGTAACTCAGCGGGTGAGGCAGCATCTATGGAACGAAGGAATAGGCAATGTTTCGGGCAGAAACCCTTCTTCTCCCGTCTGAAGAAGGGTTTCGGCCCGAAACGTTGCCTATTTCCTTCACTCCATAGAAACTGCCTCACCCGCTGAGTTACTCCAGCACTCTTGTCTGCCTTCGATTTTCTAGCAACTGCAGTTCCTTCTTGAACACTTTAGGTTGCACTACTTCCTTCGGCTTTGTACTATCGTGGTCTAGTTACCTTGTATTACTGACAATTTATTGTATCATTTATTATTTGATGTCTATTTGTTGTATCGCCGTGTTAGTTCTGTAAAGTTGTAAAATAAGAATTTCCTATGAATGAAACTCTTAACTCTCATTCTCTCACAACTGCTTCACCTGTCAGAGGTGCAACTTTCTTGCGATTTTGTTTGTCAGCAAAAGATCTTCTCAATTAGTTTTAGCCTCAGATTTGCTGATAATGCACTCCTTGAGGTGATACCTGTAGTAAAATTGTTATTGTCCTGCATGGAGTAATCGTACTGTTCTGCCTGTAACAATCATACTCCTTTCTTTAGTCGCCGAAAAGTTCAAGAACCTGCACTAATAGAAAGCCCCAAATTGGGGGTGTTCTAAAAAAAGACCTTTCTCTAGCATTTAACATGAGAATCTCCTCTTGGATCCCATGCCAGGATGACAGTGCATGTTCCATAGAGATATTACGACTGCGAGAAAGAGAGTTGTATGCTGCAGTAATGTGTTTGCTCTGCTTTTAATTAATTAAAATATTTAGATGGTTGATTTATTTTATTATAAGTTGGGGGTATTTTTTGACGTTTTATTTGTTCACTTCATTAATACTTTTGGAAACACTAAAAAACACTGAGTGCTTACAGACTACAGACCAGCAGCATCGCCACCTAATTTTACTTCGGAGTCACGTGAGTGACTACGTGAAGAACCCGCTCAGCACGCATGCGCGGCATTACGCCAGCAGTGCAACAGCGGCCGCATCGGGAGTCAGGCGCTCCCGCTACAGGTGAAAGAACGGACCGTCAGGTAAGTACCCTGAGGTCGGGTTTTCTTTCACAGGAGGAGCCTTCTGCTTTTCAGGCAGAGAAGAAAGGCACTTGGACAAACCTGTCCCCCGCTCGACTCCACGGAGGAGCGTTCCATCTTGGGGGGGGGGGCAGCAACAAGGCGGTAGGACCGCTTACCGGGCGCTCCGCTATTCCCCCACACCGTGCCGAGCCCAGCCCGCTAGCGCCTGAGCAGCGGGCTGGAAGTAGAGCCACGGAAGAGGCGTCCGGCCGGTGGCTTCCGACTAGTCGGACGGGGACGTCTCTCCACCCGCACGGGGAGGGGAGACAGCCACCTGAGCCGCATGGAGCGGCTCCTGGAGCAGGAGCTCCAGCGAGATGCGCTTCATGAGGGGCGCTCTCGCAGGGGGAGTTCAGGCACTCCCTCCACAGTGTATTGTGCACTGTCCATTGCTTCCTCCTTACCCGAGGGTAGCTTTGGTGACCAGGACTAGGCTGGTCAAGAAGAGGGGACGCTGGCTGAAGATGTCGGGAGTATGCAAGGGGTGCAGGAACAGGAAGAGCTGCTAGGTGTGGTGGACCTCCTGCACATGCAACCCCATATGCAGGAGGCCGTTAAAGGCCAAACCAGCGACCAGCATTAACCACCTCTCCAACAGGGCCCTACAGGAGAGGTGGTCAATGAGGCATATACAGCTCCAGAGAACTGTGAGTCCCTTAAAGTGCCGGCTGTAAACAGCCAAAAGTGGGGGCACGTTGTGGCAAATATTCGGAACCAGGAGCTAAAACTGCAGCGGATCCTCAGGCTCCTGACGTCAGCCATCACATCGTTTGCTCGTTCCGTGGACAAATACGGATATGACCACAACCTTCGTAAACAAATCATAAGACCTGCCATAACATCCTAAATTTGCGGGGTTGTGCATACCCCAGCCACTGAGCCAGACCCACTGCTCTTTGGTAAAAACCTCACAAAGCATATGAAGGATATGGAAGAGGCCTTAAAAAACTTTCGGTCTCATGAGGGCAGGCCCCGGGACGAACAGCAGCACCCCATCGCGTCCATCAGTCGACATCTACCATATGGGACTGGTGTAAAGCTCGGGGTCCGCATTCTATCACCGGAAGTCTTCTTTAGACCAGGGCCCAGAGCGGACCCCATGGAAAATGCGCCACCCCCCAACATCACCACCACGTCAGACAACGTGCAAGACTCGTTGGACCGGCAGGAAACAGAAGAATACCCATAACCAAGGAGATAGATGGGTCTGGTTCCTACCAGCATATAGAAAACAGGGACTTAATACTAACAGGGGGGAGATTACACCTGTTTTAAGAAGCACGGGAGTCTATCACGAGTGATCAGTATATACTCAATGGCATTAGTGGATACAAAATACAATTCATACTAGAAAAATTGCCACCAGTTCAACATTAACCCCAGAGGGTATTTCCCCTCTCTGTTAAAGAAACGAGAGGGACAAGCAGAACTGGTGTGACTAATTACAAAGGGTATCATGGGAAAACATGAACCCTTGGAATTCGTATCAAATATTCGTCACTTAACCGAAAAAAGATGGTGGATGTCGCATCATCATTGACTTAACTTCACTAAATATGTTTGTTAAGTATATACATTTCAAAATGGAAACGGTTGTTACTGCCAAACAACTAACTTCCAAAGGAAACTTCATGGCAAGCATTGATCTTAAAGATGTTTACTATTTAGTACCATTCACAAGGATACCTGAAATTTACCTGGATGGGGCCGCTATGGCAGTTTAAAGCGTTACCCAATGGATTCACATCAGCCCAAGATTATTCACCAAGATACTAAAACCAGCTCTGGCAATATTCAGAAGACAAAAACATATTGTCATGGTATATCTTGATGATATCTTAAATAATAGGCAAGACCATGGAATTGACTATGTCAGCTGTATCAGCTACCAAACAGTTATTCAAAACCCTGGGATTGTTTTACATCCAGATAAATCTAAGTTGAAGCCATCCACAATCATGGACTACTTGGGCTTCACAATTAATTCAGTCTACGTGACTGTAACATTGCCAAGAGACAAAACAGTTGAATTGGCACAATCATGCAACAATTTAATGGTCAACGAACTACCAACTATTCAACAAGTAACAGAGTAATTGGGAAAATGGTAGCAGCATTTCCGGCTACACAATTCGGACCTTTGCACTGTCAAAACTTACAAAGAGCAAAGGTACAGGCACCAAAATGACATACAGGTCATTATGATCGTGTCATGAAGTTACCCACTGAAGCAATATCAGAACTACAGTGGTGTGCAAAAAACGTTTGGCATAGTTTCAGCCCTATTATCATCACTAACCCTATGTTAGTTATCCAAACAGATGCCAGTGCTCAAGGCTGGGGAGCGACTAACTCCATATCCAGCACAGGTGGTAGATGGACTAACCCAGGGTCATCATTACCACTTACACTGGGCATTAATTATCTAGAGATGTTGGGTGGCTTTTATGGTTTAAAAGCATATGAACAAATATGCATCACTTGCATGTACGGTTACAAATAGACAATACTACGGTGTCGGCTTACATTAACCATATGGGCGGCATAAAATCGGTATCATGCGCAAGTTGGTCAACACAATTTGACAATGGTGTGTCAAAAGACATATTTGGATATCAGCAACTTACCTGCCATGTAAGCTAAATACAGTGGCAGACACCAGGTCACGTAAATTTAATGACAACATCGAATGGATGTTAAACCCCAAAAAAATTGAAAAAGTTATCAAGCAATATGGCACGCCAGATATCGATTTATTTGCATCAAGGCTAAATCACCAGGTACCTATGTATGTCGCTTGGGAACCAGACCCTGAGGCAGCAGCGGTAGATGCGTTTGCGCTGGATTGGGGAAATTCTTCTTCTATGCATTTCATCCCTTCTGCCTCATCAGTCGGGGACACAATACAAATGGACTCTGCTTCAGGTATTTTGATAGTACCCGACTGGCCTACGCAGCCATGGTTGTTGAAAATACCCAATACTCCATGACATGGTTGTTGAAAATCCGATGGTATTCCCCAGTGACCCAGAGTTATTAACACCCAGTGTCAGGCACAAGCCACCCATGCCATGAAAAAATCAAACTCCTGGGTTGCAGATTCTGCACAAACCACTTCTGGGACTGGGATTATCATAACAAACCGTCGACACCATGTCAGCATCCCTCCAAACATCCACTAAAAAACAGCACTTGTCCAGCATCAAAACATGGGAGAAGTACTGCTTGGATACAGGGACCACCTACTCAACCGCTACAGTTACCAACGTACTGGAATTCCTGGCGAACCTTCACCACGATGAAGGACTCAGCTACAGAGCCATCAACACAGCTAGAAGTGCCCTGTCTGTCTATTTAAAACCAGCTCCAGAACAACAGGCCATGGGGTCGCAACCGCTGGTGGTCAAACTAATGAAGGGTATTTACAACTCTAACCCCCTAGACCAAGGTACACCCATACATGGGATGTCAGTGTGGTCCTGACATACCTCAGGGGATGGCCACCAGCCAGTTCCCTCAACCTGGAACAATCTATGCTCAAAACACTCATGTTGATGGCACTTGTATCTGCACAGAGGGTCCAGTCACTGCACCTATTGCGATTGGACAGCATGCTCACAGCTCCAGACCAGATCTCTGTCGTTATCCAGGGACTGATCAAACAGAGCAGACCAGGAACACCTAATCCAGCCGTGTTTCATCCATTCCGGGCTTACCCGCCAGAACCACGGTTATGTGCCATGACCCACCTACTATCCTACATAGACACAACCAAAAATATTCGAGGGAGATGAAAAGCCTTGTGGGTCAGTCATAAAAAACCTTTTGGTCGGGTGACGAGCCAAACCATTGCGAGATGGCTCAAGCAGGTGCCAAAAGCTGCTGGGATAATCACTAACATGTACAAATCTCACTCCACCAGGGCAGCATCCACGTCGACGGCCAAAAGAATGGACATGCCTATAGACCACATCCTGGCTACAGCAGGATGGTCGGGGGAAAGACCGTTCAGAAATTTTATAATAAGCCGTTGGCAAAACCAGTTTTATTTGCAGAAAAGACTTTGCAGACTGCAAATATTTAATTTAAGCCCAGGGGAGCAGTTTAATTCTTGTTTTTATCGTTAACAAATACCTTTGTGTTTTTCTACAAACAGATTCATTGGTTGATTATGATAACACACTTCCTCCCTCAAGGACTTCGGCAGTGAGTGAAGTAATAACTGTTACACGGTTTGAAATCACAGAGCTTTGAAGCCTTCACGTAGTCACTCACGTGACTCCGAAGTAAAATAGTAAGATTAAACGAGAACTTACCAGTTTGAAGTTTGATCTGTATTTTATGAGGAGTTACGATGAGGGATTACGTGCCCTCCGCTCCCACCCTCAATAATATGGGTCAAACTGATAAACTGATGTCTCCTTGTCTTTACTATGTTTACTTCAATAACTGTGTCTATCTGTGATTCCACACCGCTGCTTTGAAGTATGCTGCGCATGCGTGCTGAACGGGTTCTTCACGTAATCCCTCATCATAACTCCTCATAAAATACAGATCAAACTTCAAACTGGTAAGTTCTCGTTGAATCTTACTATTCTATGGTGAAGGGCTCACTAGTGCATATTGCCAAGTGGGAGCATGGTCAGAAGCCGAAGCTCTAAATGGCCGAGGAGACATAGGGAGCTGGGGGTGGGTCGGCAAGTCTGCCCCTTATATCGGAAATTGGTTATAAGTGGGTCCGTTAAAAAAAACAAGGATTTCCTGGCTTGGGGGCCAGGCAGAGTGAAACACAAAAACCATAAAACACTGAGCCAGCAGAGAGAGAATTCGACAAGGAGGGATTTCAATGTTTACATGTAAACAAATAACAATTTTGCGACGGAGGGACACCACCCAAAAGAGCCCTCGTCACTCACAATGCTATCTGTGGCCGCTCTGGGAAATTTCAACTGAGCTCTCATAATTTTATCCGGATACTTATCTGGACCATTAGTTGCAGGTAAATCGGTGTTCAACCTGTAAAGTGGCCATAACTATTTACAGAGTCCCATTTTGCTTAACAACTGTTCTTTGCAGTACAGTTCTAACATAATCTCATGAGTCTAATGTTCCATGAATTCGTGTATAAAGGGAAGCCTTCTATAAACCTATTAACAGCTTTTTTTAGGTTATCTTAATCGTTTTTAGGGCTCAGCGGATGAACATAATTGTTTTTTTTTTATTACTACAATTTCAAGTGTTCAGTAGTTTCCAAAGTTGTTTCAAATTACACAGGTCTACAGGGAGTAGTGTGACAAGTGTCAAGGGACCTTTTATTGACTTCTGTACTGCTGGTACATTTTGAGACATCTCAGTGGAATACCACCTGATTGACACAATAAGCAGAGGACAGAGAAAGCTGGAAATGCCGCATCCAAGGAAGGATGATATTTTGAAGAGGACACAGTATAGACCAACTGGAATGAAACCTGTACATGAAGGATTAAATTATAATAAGAGAAGCAAAAGATCCCTTGAATTTGGAGGATTTGATTAAAGTTTTCAAAACGTTCAAAAACATGTACAGAGCAGATAGAGAAATTAAGATGGCTGGTTCTGATGTCTCTGATGAGGATGGCTGATCAGGCCTTATAGAAGTAAAGTATGGAAATATATTCAGAAGGTAGTAGTTTTGAAGTCATTTGACATATGTAACTTTCAACACATCTTCACCCTGGTACACACCTGCACTTCGTAAACTGAAACAGACTGGTCGCCGACTTGAACGACTCACAAATAAATCATCTCTCACAGTCCACCATGAAGCTTACAAACTCCACCTCACTGCCTACAAAGATGCCCTCATTGCTGCAAAATCTGCCTACCTCTCCTCCATATTCACCGACCCCTGCCTAAACCACAGAACCCTCTTCTCCACAGTGGGCAACCTCCTCAAGCCTCGAGCCAACACTCTCCCTACCTCTACTCCGGATCTCTGCAACTCATTCCTCCACTTTTTCGCTGATAAAATCAGCACCATCTATCAATCTTTATCCCCTGTACCCGACTCCCCAGCATCTACTCCACCACCTACCAAGGCCCCTCCTTTCAACATCTCCACTGACCTCCTTACCCCTCCTCCACACTGCTTCCTCTCCCAGTTTGACCTGGTCTCCCCTACTGAAATCTCCAAACTCATCAGCTCTTCCAAACCCACTACCTGCTCTCTCAACCCTCTCACCACTCCCCTGTTGAAGTCCTGCCTCCCCGTTCTCTGCCCCAACCTCACTAATCTCTTCAACTCCTCATTGTCCCAAGGAGTTGTCCCCTCCGCTTTCAAAACTGCTGCTGTCACACCAATCTTAAAGAAACCTGGTCTTGATCCCTCCTCTCTCATTAACTACCGCCCAATCTCAAACCTCCCCTTTCTTTCAAAAACCCTGGAGCGTATCATTGCGTCACAACTTCATTCCCACCTCCTTGCGTATAACCTATTCGAACCCCTCCAATCTGGCTTTCACCCCCTCCATAGCACAGAAACTGCTCTCCTCAAAGTCCTCAACGACCTCCTCACCTCTGCTGACACTAGTTCCCTCAACATCCTCATCCTCCTCGACCTGAGTGCAGCCTTCGATACAGTGAACCATAACATCCTGCTCACCAGACTCAAAGACCTCGGCATTGAAGGCTCTGCACTCAGCTGGCTCTGTTCCTACCTTTCCAACAGATCCCACTTCATCTCTCTCCATAACCACACCTCTGCTACAGCCACAGTCACTCAAGGCGTTCCCCAAGGCTCCGTACTCGGCCCCCTCCTCTTCATCATCTACATCCTCCCCCTTGGTCAGATACTCCGCCACTTCAACCTGGACTTCCACTGTTACGCCGATGACACCCAGATCTACCTCAGCACCAAATCCTCCCACAACCCCCCCCCTCTCCCATATCAACTCCTGTTTGTCAGCTATAAAAACCTGGATGCAACATAACTTCCTCAAACTCAACAGCGATAAAACAGAATTCCTCCTCATAGGCTCCAAATCCACACTCAGCAAAATCAATAACCCCACTCTCACCATCGACGGCACCACTGTCTCCCCATCTCCCCAAGGCCCGCAACCTTGGCGTGATCTTTGATTCCACCCTCTCCCTTGAGCCTCACATCCGCCATGTCATTAAAACCTCCTTCTTTCACCTTCGCAACATCGCCAAAATCAGACCCTCTCTCACACCTCCCGCTGCTGAAAGACTCATCCATGCCTTCATCTCCTCCCGACTGGACTACTGCAACTCACTTCTCCTTGGCATCAGCTCCACCTACATCAACCGACTGGTCCAGAACGCAGCCGCCCGACTCATCACCCACATCAAATCCTGGCATCAAATCACTCCAGTCCTCAAACAACTTCACTGGCTTCCCATCTCCCACCGGATCACCTACAAAATCCTGGTCCTCACCTACAAAGCCCTCCACCATCTGGCCCCCCCATATCTTACTGACCTCCTCTCCCCCTACCAACCCTCACGGTCCCTCAGATCCACATCAGCCAGTCTCCTCTCCATCCACAAGTCCAACCTCCGCAGTTTTGGGGACAGAGCCTTCTCCTGGGCAGCTCCCAGGCTCTGGAACTCCCTCCCCCAACTGATCCGCAATTCCGTGTCCCTCACCATCTTCCAGTCCCGCCTCAAGACCCATCTCTTCACCTCTGCCTATCCTTAGCCCCACATCCCCCTCCCTTTTCATCTGTGCTTGAATTGCCTCATATTGTGTTTTGAATTGAATTCTGTCTTTAATTTGTGTACTAGTCATGTCTCTACTATTTATTTCATTCCGCTTACATGTTTTTCCTCTACTTGCTAAATTTTTGTAAGGTGTCCTTGAGACTCTTGAAAGGCGCCCATAAATAAAATGTATTATTATTATTATTATTATTATTATATGGCAACTCACACATGGTCAATTTTAATAGAAACTGATGGTGAACTTTGCTGTTGGTTAGAAAACTACAAGAAGTTAAAGATATTTCCAATTTTACCTGAAAACACTTAAAAGAAAAGCTGCTACTCTCCTCGACAAACATATGATACACAATCCTCGTCTAATTTGCAGGTATTGTGGCCACAGCAGGTGCTAAATTTCAGTGAAGAGATCTTTATTCAGATACAGATATTTAACACATTAACACAGAAATTGGATCCATTTACCTGGGTTAGCTCGTACGAGAGATCAGTTCCAGTGAAATCACCGCCCTTGTGAAAGAGGCCAGGGCAGTTTATTTTACCAGTGTTGGTAACACAATACATTTTCCTCCAATGCTGCCATAAGTTGCATTTTTTGAAAATCTTTGTGCCTTTTCTTTCAATTTGATACCATCCTTACCTTTGACAAATCGGTAGTAAAGAAAGCAAACTCAATGCTAGCATTTATATTTCCAGAGGGCTTGTAAACAAAAACAGGGATGTAATGCTGAGGCTCTACAGGCTGGTCAGGCCGCATGTGGAATATTGTGAGCAATTTTCGGCACCATATCTGAGGAAGGATGTGCTGGCTCTGGAGAGGGTTCAAACGAGGTTTACAAGAATGAGTAGGTTAACCTATGATGAGTGTTTGTCAGCACTGGGCCTGTACTCGCTGGAATTTAGAAGAATGAGGGAAGACCTCATTGAAACATACAGAGTAATGAAAATCTTGGATAAAGTGGATGTGGAGAGGATGTTTCCACTCATGCAAGAATCGAAGACTAGAGGTCTGTAGTGTATATAATGGTAACTGTAACTTTAAGAACTGAGTACTACACTGGTATGATATGTGTCATGTGATATATTCAATATCTTATCAGTCTCATGAATATGTGTGAGTATACGCAGTGTACTTTTGTAAAATAACGAAGGCCCACGCGGACAACAGTGTGCACTGAAAACATGTGCTTGTTTCTATCTACATGCTGAAGCCATAATATACAATAGACAATAGATGCAGGAGTAGGCCATTTGGCCCTTTGAGCCAGCACTGCCATTCAATGTGATCATGGCTGATCATCCCCAATCAGTGCCCCGTTCCTGCCTTCTCCCCATATCCCCTGACTCTGCTATCTTTAAGAGCCCTATCTAGCTCTCTCTTGAAAGTATCCAGAGAACTGGCCTCCACCTAAGACTCACAACTCTGTGTGAAAAAGTGTTTCCTCATCAACATGGGTAGGAAATTCACCCTGGTTCCTGATCATAAGCCACTTCTCGCTATTCTTGGTCTTTGGTCAGCAATACCTACAATGGCAGCCTCGAGGATGCAGCGCTGGGCAGTTCTCCTGTCACAGTATGACTGTAGCATTGAATACCGCAGCTCAAAAGAAATTGCTATTGCTGATGCAATGTCGTGTTTGCATCATGAAGAATTAGATATGTGCACTGAAGGTGCTATCTAGAAGGTACAGGAGAAGGTACAGGAGAAGGTACAGGAGCCTGAAGACTGCAACAACCAGGTTCAGGAATAGCTACTTCCCCACAGCCATCAGGCTATTAAACCTGGCTCGGACAAAACTTTGATTATTAATAACCAATTATCTGTTATTTGCACAATCATTTTATTTATTCATGTGTGTATATATTTATATTATAGTATATGGACACATTGATCTGTTTTGTAGTAAATGCCTACAATGTTCTGTGTGCTGAATCAAAGCAAGAATTTCATTGTCCTATCAGGGACACATGACAATAAACTCACTTGAACTTGAACTATCTACATTGCAGAAGCAGTGGGTCAATGACTTTCCAGTCACAGCTGCTGCTGAATTGCTGCTGAAACTCAAAAGGACACTGCTAAAACAAGTATACAAACTTTGTGCGGATGGTCAGAAATAAAACCATGTTACTAATTAATTAAAACCTTATCACAATAGACACCATGAACTGCCATGTGAGCAAGGGTGTATTAATTGGAGTCCCAGAGTAGTAGCACCTAATTCTCAAGTCAAGTCAAGTTTATTCGTCACATACACATACGAGATGAGCAGTGAAATGAAAAGTGGCAATGCTCGCAGACTTTGTGCAAAAAAACAAACAAACTACAACAGAATGGAACAGAATCACATATTCTTTTACATATTAAATATTGTGGGCAGAAGGAAAAAGGGAAACCTCCCCCCCCCCCAAAAAAAAACAGCAATTAAAAAAAAAAGCAGAGTGGTACAGTAAAGTTAGTCCCTGGTGAGATAGGAGTTTACAGTCCTAATGGCGCCTGGGAAGAAACTCCTGCTCAACCTCTCCGTTCTCACAGCATGGCAACGGAGGCATTTGCCTGACCGTAACATCTGGAACAGTCCGTTGCAGGGGTGGAAGGGGTCTCCCATGATCTTGTTGGCTCTGGAGTTGCACCTCCTGATGTATAGTTCCTGCAGAGGGGCGAGTGAAGTTCCCATAGTGTGGCTGGCCGAACGCACTACTCTCTGCAGAGCCTTCTTGTCCTGGGCAGAGCAATTCCCAAACCAGATTGTAATATTTCCAGACAAGATGCTTTCCACAGCCGCTGAGTAAAAGCACTGGAGGATCATCGGAGACACTCTGAATTTCCTCAATTGCCTGAGGTGGTAAAGGCGCTGCCTTGCCTTACTCACGAGTGCTGCAGCGTGTGATGTCCATGTCATATCCTCAGAGATGTGGACTCCCAGGTATTTAAAACAGCTCACCCTATCCACAGTATCCCCATTTATCCTCAATGGTGGCTAGCAATTGTTTAAGACAAAGATTCCTTTGTCCATTGTGAACACACAGATATTGTGGGAATGAAGTCTACAGCCAGAGGTTGCATGTATTGGCCAGGATTGAACAATGACATAGAAGCAATGGCAAGCAAATGTAGCATATGTCAGAGTTGTAGAGGAAGGCCTGCCCAAACCCCTTTGCTAACATGGTCTTGGCCTACTAGGCCTTTTCAGAGGGTTCATGTGGATTTTTGTGAACACAGAATAATACTGTTTTTGTTTTGGCAGATAGCCACTCAAAGTGGATTGAGGTGGTACATACGGGTACAAACACAACAACAGAAAGAACAATAGACGCATTGTGGTCTATTTTTGTGTGTCATGGATGACCTGAAGAGCTTGTCTCTGACAACGGCCCCCTATTTCGTGCTGCACTGTTCCAAATTTTCATGAAACTAAATGATAGCAAGCATGCCTTAGTGTCAACTTACGATCCGGCATCTAACGGCACAGCCGAAAGGTCAGTCAGTATAGTCAAAGGGGCTTGAAGGAAATTCAAGTTCTTGAAGGGAATTCAAAATTGTCACAGCGGCTAGCTAGTTTCTTATGGAAATATCATACTACGCCACAATCTACTACAGGGTATACACCAGCTGAACTTCATGAAAAGGCTCAGAACTAAACTAAAATTGGTTCCACATAATGGAATTTCATCTAACCTATCTCCTCAGGTTGAACGCAAACAATCTGATCAGAAGCGTCATTATGGTGGAAGTCAAAAAGAACGCGTTCAATATGCATAATCAGGTTCGTGTGTAACAGCCCCCCTTACAAAGCAAACAAATGGGAGGTGGGAACAGTAGTTCTAGGTCCTGGTGTTTGGATGGGAATCTGATGTTGAAGGCCAAGCTATAATTGATAAATAGGAGTCTAGCATACAAACAAATACAAATGCAAATTGCCTTTATTGTCATTCAAACAAACAGAGGTTTGAACAAAATTTTGTTCCCTGCAGTCATAACAGCAAAATAAACATAACACACAATTAGCACAGTTTCACACAAACATCCATCACAGTGAATCTCCAAACACCTCCCCACTGTGATATGGCAAAAGTCTTATCTCTTCCCTGTTCTTTGTTCTTCTCCCACATCGAGGGGTCTGATGTTAAAGCCCCCGTGGGCATTAAGCCGCACAGGGCGATGTAAGGCCCTGCGCCAGGCCGATTCAAACCCCGCGATTCAGGGTGGGTGAAGTTGCCGTTGCAGGAGCTCCCGAAAATCGGTCTCCCAGTAGGGACATGCGAGCTCCCTATTTTCCAGTCCACGGGGCCTGTGGCCGAGGCCTCCGAAGCTCCGCAGTGGGGCAGTCGCTGCCATGCCACCACAGCCTCCGAGTCAGCCAACTCCGCGATGGTAAGTGAATAGTAGGTGAGTCCGCTGGCTTTGCTGGAGCCCCCAGGTCGATTCTGGTTGGGGGCCGCCAGCTCCATGATGTTAGGCCCCAGCAAAATGGAGACAAGGAAAAAGTTGCGTCTCCGTTCAAGGAAGAGATTAAAAAGCTTCCCCCCCCCCCCACCCCACATATATACACAGCTAAAAATAAACCGAAAACATACTCTAACAAGACGAAAAAAAAGACAGATGGACTGCAGGTGAGCCGCAGCCACAAGGCACCGCCACACTGATACAGTAAGAGTCCTCAATGACGAGGGGTTCCAGTGATGAGTTTAGTGCTAGTGACATGGCACCTGCTGCGGACCTATTGTAATAGTAAGCAAACTGCAGCAGATCAAGGCTGGCTGTATAGCTGAAGCTAATGAGCACCTTCACCAGCCTCTCGAAGCCCTGCATGACGGTAGATGTCAGAGCTACATGACGGTAGTCGTTACAACACGCTACCTTACTTTTCTTTGCCAGTGGGATGATAGTGGTCTTCTTGAAGCAGATGGGGACTTCAGAATGGAGTAGTGCATGGTTAATATATCAATAATACTTCTGTCAGCTGATTTGTATAGGTTCTGATGCACAGCCAGGAGCTCCATCTGGACCAATTGCTATCCATGAATTAACTCTCGGGAAAGCTAATTTTATGTCTGCCTCAGTTCAGTTCAGTTTATTTTACTGTCACAAGTACCAAGGTACAGTGAAACTTTTTTGTTGCGTGCTATCCAGTCAGCAGAAGGACAATACATGATCACAATCAAGCCAGTGACCTTTGGTACAGGCCGACCCAAGTCTGCCAGGGCAGGGCCGACCCAAGTCTACCAGGGCAATACCTTCTACCACAAACCTTCTATTCAAAATTATGTACATTTAGAATTTAATGAAAGCTATGTTAAGTCCACAAAATCAAATGACAGTGTATCTAATAATGTCACATTGTGGCATTGAAGAACCTTTCGTAATATTGCAACTTAAGAGCTGTAGTAGACAGAACATAGAAAGCACAAGCAAGTCTTTCTATCTTTTTTTTTTGCTCTGTCATTCAATAAGATAGACCATAACGTCATAGAGTCATTATGCATGGAAACAGGCTCTTCGGCCCAACTTGTGCATGCTGACTAACGTGACCCATCTAATGTAAACTAAAATTAAAATTAAATTAACTTAAAATTAAAATTAAAACTAAACTAAATCTAAGCTCATCCAATTTGCCCATGTTTGGCCCATATCCCTCAAAAACTTTGTTATCCATGTACATGGCCAAGTGTCTTTTAAATGCTGTTAAAGTACGTGCCTCAACTACCTCCATATACCCACATCATCCGTGTGAAAACATTTGACCCTTGGGTTCCTATTAAATATATCCCCTCTCACTCTAAACCTATATCCTCTGGTTCTTGATTCCCCTTACCTGGGTAAAAATGTTTGTACATTCACCCTATCCATTCCCCTCATGTTTATATATACACTGATACAAGATCCCCCTCAGTCTCCTGCACTCCAAGGAATAAGATGCCAGCTTGCCCAACTTCTCCCGATAGCTCAGGCCCAGCTGATGCATCCCTCGCAAGGTATCCAGAATCAAGGGTCGACATCTCAAATGCTTTGATTCCTTGTAATTCTATCAATCTCTGTCGAATACTTTTTGACTGAGCCTTGACAACTCTCTTAGTTGGAAATTTCCAAAAAATCATTACCTCCTGAGTGAGTTATATTTTCTGAACCCCGTCTTGAAAGGCCCAAGTTCTGGCAACGTCCTCGTAAATCATCTCTGCACTCTTTCCAGCTTAATGACATCCTGCCTATAGCAAAGTAACCAAAATTGAACACAATACCCCAAATGCAGCCTTACCAACATCCAATACAACTGTAACATAATATCCTAACTTCTATATTCAATTGCTGGACTGATGAATGCCAACACACTAAATGCCTTTTTGAACACCCTATCTACCTGTGACACCACTTTCAGGGAACTATCTGTTCTACATACACCACTTTCCAGGGCCCTACCATTCAGTGTTAAGGTCCTGCTGTGGTTTGACTTTCCAAAACGCAACATCTTACATTTATTTGGATAAAACTCCATGAGCCATTCCTCATCCCACTTGCCAAGCTGATCAAGTCCCACTATAATTTCTGATAACCTTATTCACTGTCCACGATACCACCTATTTTAGTGTCATCTGTAAACTTAAGGGCCTGTCCCATGAAGCCTGTATGGTCGTGAGTAGTCGGCCAAAGAGTCGTACCTTTTTCTGGTCGCCGCTGGATTTTCAACATGGTGAAATTTTTCGGATACCTGCTGCGACTATGACGGGTGCTGGTAAATCGCAGAGAAAAAAAGTGAGACGACCCTTTACTAATCATGCCTTGCACATTCTCATCATGGCTGTCCTTTTATTAGCTGCATTTTTCTTACACTAAATGCTTTGATTCCTTGTAATCCTATCAATCTCTGTCGAATACTTTTTGACGGAGCCTTGACAACTCTCTTAGTTGGAAATTTCCAAAAATTCATTACCTCCTGAGTGAGTTATATTTTCTGAATCCCGTCTTGAAAGGCCAACTCTTTATTTTGAGATGTTGACCCTTGATTCTGGATACCTCAGCGAGGGATGCATCAGCTCCACATCTACGCTGGCTGGTCTGCTTTGCGAATTGATTGATGAGAAGACTCAGTATAAATTACTCAGCATGTCAGAGAAAACATTTAAGAAAGCCTGTCAGATAGCAACCTCAAGAAAGATGGTAGTGCTGACCATCCCTAATGGCAGTGTTAAACATACTTGTACAGCCATTGAACATTTAACATAGAAAAGGGGACATGTCGTTGAAACATATGCACGGGAGATGAAATTATAATCATCCAGAACAGCAATGCAAATTCAAAGTGGCTGAGTGTTACTTTTTTCAACACGAAATGGGTTTTTCTGGGGCCAAAAGTGGACACAAACGATTTGATGCTTGTTAAAGACAAAGTACTATTCTGGCCAGTTCAATTCTTTTTGAAGCAGCATACAATAAGAGACACAAGAGACTGCAGATGCTGGAATCTCGAGCAAAGATCTGCTGGAGGACCTCAGTAGGTCAGGCAGCATATGGGAAGGGAAATGGGTGGTCAAAGTTTTGGATCCCAACCCGAAACGTGAATTACCCATCTCCCTACTAAGTTCCTCCAGCAGATTGCTTAATGTTCATGCACAAAGAGGTTGGGCAAGGAGTGATGGTGCGATTCATGCAAGATGCAGCAAGGTGGTCAACTTCTCCTTGTTTACGGTGCTAACTCTAGTGAATTGATGCTTTGTGGCATGGCATTTGGAATGGTCATTGGTCCTGGAATAGATAAAGAGCAAATAAATCCATCACATTTGCAACCCATACACTGGTGAAAAGCAAGTGGAGTTACAGCCAAATCAAAAAGGAGCCGTTGGTATCAAACTAGGCAACAGGAAGTTTAATGAGTTATTTCTTAGAAGTCAGTTTATATTCACAACATTACTGTCAATTGTCTGAAGACGATTGGCCAAATACGGGATGGGAAATTGTTCTATCACAGTGTGATCAAAAAACAGAAGGAGGGCCTTGGCCCAAAATGTTAAACATACTTGCACAGTGGAAAGTGAAGATTAAGCTAACAGGGTGATAAGGGTGGCCCAGCAGTAGAGATGCTGCCTTTACAGCATCAGCCGGGTTCGATCCAGACTACGGGTGATGTCTGTACAGAGTTTGTACGTTCTCCCCGTGAGTGTGTGGATTTTCTCTGAGATCTTCGTCTTCCTCCCACACTCCAAAGACGTCCAGGTATGTAGGTTAATTGGCTTGGTATAAGTATGAATTGTCCATAGTATGTGTAGGATAATGTTAGGGAATCGCTGGTCGGCGCGGACTCGGTGGGCCGAAGGGCCTGTTTCCGCGCTGTTTCTCTAAACTAAAGTACGGTAGGGATTCTAATTTTTTAACATTCGCCATGCAACTGGATCATAACAAAAGTGTTTGAGATCAGTGAACAAAGTCACCTGCCTTTGAAAACTGATAAAACTCCCTGAGGCCAAACATGACACCAATGGCTCCTGCTCTATATGGGTATATCTTTATTTGATTTTCGCCTTCCCTTTGCTCAACCTTTGTCTGATGACTGCCCCAATGCCATACTCTGCATGCAGCAGAGTTTAGTACCTTTAAATGTTATAGACAGATTGGAATAGAAACAAAATTGTCAAAAACATCACCTCGAGTAAGGTTCTAAAGGGTGAAGATTTCAGATCAATGATCATGACTGAATTTTGAATTCCAGGTTAAAATAAATGCAGACAAATGGGAAGATGGGTCACTTGTTACAGTTTGTCAATCCAAGGAGTAATGTGCAGATTGGTGAAAAAAACATGAACCACATTTTTCAGTGATAGATGTACACAACTCGGTCAAAGTATTGTCGCAATTATAGGTTGCTTCAGATTCTAGTCTCATTGCCTGAACAGGTTCCATGACAACACCACAATCATCAGTCTTCAGAAAGGTCAGCATTTGCAATACCATCTATTTATACCACAAAAGGTAGTGAGATTCAACAGAATGAATCTATTCAACAGTTATTCCGACAGGTGCAGACATGAAATTGTTTCTTCTTAAGGAAACAGTGGAGGTTGAGAAGAGATTAGATCTGTGAGGGGTTAAAATGGTTGGATGGTAGGCCTTGGGGTGCATGTTTACAACTGTGTAAACACCTTTGGCTTATACAAACACTCAGCATAGGAGCACCGCAAGGCTGCGTACTCTCTCCTCTCCTCTCTCTGCACCAACGACTGCACCTCCACAGACACCTCTGTCAAGCTGCTCAAGTTTGCAGATGACACAACCCTGATTGGACTGATCCCGAATGGGGAGGAATCTGCAGGAAGTGTCACAGCTGGCGTCCTGGTGCTGTAGCAACAATCTCGAGCTCAATGCTCTTAAGACAGTGGAATTGATTGTAGACTTTAGGAGAGCCCCCTCTCCCCTCACCCCACTCACCATCAACAACACCAGAGTCATATCTGTGGAGTCTTTTAAGTTCCTGGGAGCCATCATCTCCAAGGACCTTAAGGCTACCATCGACTCCACAGTTAAAAAGGCACAACAGAGGATGTACTTCCTGCGGCAGCTGTGGAAGCACAATCTGCCACAGGCAATGATGGTCCAATTCTACACGGCCATCGTAGAGTCTGTTCTCACCTTCTCCATCATGGTCTGGTTTGGCTCAGCCACCAAGCACGACACCTGGAGGCTGCAGCGAATCGCCCAATCAGCAGAGAAGGTTATTGGCTGCAACCTTCCCTCCATTGATGAACTGTACACTGCAAGGGCCAGGTAGCGAGCGGGCAAGATTATCTCTGACCCCTCTCGCCCTGGCCCCAAACTCTTTGAATCACTTCCCTCTGGAAGGCGACTCCGGACTGTCAAAGCTGCCACAGCCAGACATGAAAACAGTATTTATCCACGAGTAGTTGCTCTACTCAATAGCCAAAAATCTGTAGCTTCCCTTAGATCTGGTATTTTGTAGGTTCACCTGTTTGATCAATGGTGTTTTATCATTAATGTCTTATTATTATTAATGTTTAGTGTTTTCTGAGTCAATTGTAACTGTCACTGTATGTCATGTTGTTACTTGTGGGCGGAGCTCCAAGGTAAATTCTTTGTATGTGAATAATTGGCCAATAAACTTACTTACTTACATGGTGAAGTCTTTGATGAGAATGACCAGGAGCTAGTTAGCACCAAAACAACAGGAAAAATCTGTTCCCTAGACACACGTGAAACCCAAAACCCACAAAAAAACCCCAATGGCTTAAGGAAGAGATGGGGGGGGGGGTTGATCTATCTTTCCCTCTCAACCTCATTGTCCTACCGTAACCCCTGACACCAGTACTAATCAAGAATCTATCTACCTCTGCATTCAAAATAACCATTGTCTTGGCCTCCACAGCCTTCATTCATTGGCAATGAATTCCACAGATTCACCACCGTCTGACTAAAGAAATTCTTCCTCCTCATGTGCTTCCTAAAGGAACGTCCTTTAATCCAGAAGCTATGACCTCTGGTCCTAAACTCTCCCGCTGGTGGAAACATCCTCTCCACATCCACTCTATCCAGGCCAAGTTCAGTAATTCACATATAGTTATGAGATGCATTGATTCTTTAACACTGTCAAAAGTACCATTTATGGATTAAACACTTTAGAATTACATTTCTATGAGTAAAGAACAGACAGTAAGCACCTGCTGGATGGAACACTTTGAAGAACTCATACTTGATGATGAATGCCTTTGGTCTTCTCCATTGAAGTTCTAAAACATAATGGAGAGGAAATTGATGACAAAAATAATCACAGTCTCATCTATCATACCTGAGAAGAAAAGGTCATGCCGGGGGTCTTAGAGACCCCATCATCGGCGGTGAAGCCTCACGGGTCGGTGGGAACCTCGCAAATCAGTCGATGAGGGCACGGGGGAACCACTGTGAGGGGTTAGGGGGGAGAAACGGTGGGGGATCCGGCATGAGGGGCCGCCGTGAGGGAGGGGGAAGAACGGTGAATGATGGAGGACCCAGCGGGGCGGGGAGGGGGGGGGGGGGGGGGGGGGGGGGGGGGACACACCTGGCCCTGGCATGAGATACTTTGTAAGCACTGTATTTGTGGCAACTATCTGCATACCTTGGGTATGCAAGCAAAGAATTTCACTGTGAATTGTCACGTGACAATAAAGTATTCCTTTCCATTCCATTGTGACCATCTTCAAGAAAGGAGAAAAAATCAATTTGTTACCACCATCTCCCCACTGCTCGTCCTGGAGCATGTTATTGACAGAGATACCCTCACTAATTGAGAACAGATGGAATTGGAGAAAGTGTGTTGACATGGCCAAGAAATTGGTTAAAAACTGAACCACATTAATTGCCAGAAGATCTATTTTATTTAAATGGAAAGACTCTAACCCTCCGACCACACTCCATTGGTACTCTGAAACGATATCATGTTTAAATTTAGAAAAAATCAGGAGTGACCTCGTTGAACCCTTGGTTAAATTTGATACGACTTGGGGAAGATTTATTCAACATTTTCACACAACATAAATTGTCTGCTCTCCAACCGTTATAAAACATTTTATACCTTTATATGGTGGAACGGACTTGACAACAAACAGGGACTTAAATTGTTGAAATTCTTTGCAGCCCAGATTCTGTTTTGCTTTTTTTTTTCCTAGTTTAGGGGAGTTTTGTTTTTTCCTTTTTGCTCTTTTTTTAAATTGTTTTTCTTTTTATCTTTTTATTTTTCTTAATATATAAGTTTTCTTTTAAACATTCTTTTAAACATATTTACATAGAGTCCGGGAGGTCTATATTCAATGTGTATTTTGGCACTGGACTCATATTTAGGCTATACCTGTTGTTAATGTAATCCTGATCCCTATGTATCAATATCATTGTTATGTTTATCATTATTCTTTTTTGTTGTTGTTTTGTTTTTGTTTTTGAAAAAAAAGCTAATAAATAGATTTTTTTTAAAAGAAAGAAAGAAAACTGGAAAATTGGGAGGATCAAGAGTCAAGAGTGTTTAATCATTATAATTGATTTCTCATATTCTCAAAGCATTTCTACTGGGGCCTTGGCTTTTCATTACACTTATCATTGACTTAGAACAGTGCAGCAGCAGAGAGATTTAGGGTAAAAGTACAGAGGCTGGTAAACAACTACAAATGGAAGTTAGAAAGGCTATTGCCAAATGTCTTTTATCTCAAAGGGCTGGAATACAAAGGAAATAAATAAAGTTATGGGTACATAAAGGTCTGATACTGAACTCAAAAGTAAAAGTTAAGATTATTAAAGTGTTTAAGATGAAATAAAGGATGTTATGGGGAGATAAATCAATTCCTCCAGGTATGTTGTTGCCACAGTAGCTATATTGTTAGAAGCTGGACCAAATCAATTCACTTACTTCATGAAGCAGCTGAGAGGAAAAGGTATATCAGCAGAAAATATTCCAGCTATAGCACTGAAGGGCACTACAGCCAGTTATGCCTCCAACCAAGCTAGCCCAGCAGTTACAACACCAGAAGCCATGCAAAAAAAAAGGAAAATTGCCTGGATATATCTATCCTTCCACCGGAAGCAGTACAAATCCTGTCCAGCTAATTATTGACCAGTCAACCTACCATTTATCAGCAAATTGACAGAAGCTATCAATGACAATGCTGTGAAGCAGCACGTTATCAACAGTTACTGCATGTTTATTGATACCTATTTTGGGTCTGGCTAGGACAGGATGGCATCAGAGCCATTATAACCACGAACCAAACACCTGAATCGTGGAGATTATGTGTAGACGACAGTCCTTGACTGATTGTGGCATCAAGTATCCTGATATAACTAAACATCAATGAGAAATCACTCCAATGGTCAAGATATTACCCATGGGAGACATAATTGGATAATCATCATCCCTGCCATACAATACGAGTTCATTAGACAGTTTCAAGGCGAATATATTCAACTGCTTCATAAGAGTGCGGGCTAAATGTTCAACTCCTCAATAAATAAAACAGCCCATGCTTGCATGCAGTCAGAGAAAGAGATTATTCAGCTTTGAAAATCACAACCACTCCCATCCCACCCTCCTCACACAGATGTTAAAATTCTGCAATAAAAAGAGAACACATAGGTAACACTCAGCAGGTCAGTCAGTATTAGTAAAAAGAAAAGAGATAACAGATAAGTTTCCAATATTTCTTGTTCTTATTGCAGCACTCAGTCCATAAAATCAGGTCATTTTTGTGCCAAGCAATGGCCTTATCCAACAAAAGGGAGTCCAATCACTCACCTTTAACAATAATTGGCTGCTCCACTAACAGCTCGAGGGTTACTGTTGTTCACATAAATAATGCAATTACAGGAGCACGTTAGAGACTGCCACGGCAACTGACTCACTCACCTTTGGAATCCCAACGATTATCCATGTGACAGAATACTCTCCACCTGCTAGGTACTAGTTCAATCAAGAAGCACACTACTATTCAGGACTGGGGGGCAGAAACCAATCCCCACCATCAAAGAGATCTTTGGAGGTCTGATGGCATCTTTCAAACTCTAATGACAGGAAGGACCGGGGAAACAAGTGCAAAGGAAACCCATTAAGTGAGTTTCCAGAGAGTTGCGAATTTGTGGAATTCTCTGCCATGGAAGGCAGCAGAGGCCAATTCACTGGATGAATTTAAAAGAGAGTTAGATAGAGCTCTTGGGGTAGTGGAATCAAGGGATATGGGGAGAAGGCAGGCACGGGTTACTGATTGTCGATGATCAGCCATGATCACAATGAATGGCGGTGCAGGCTCGAAGGGCTAAATGGCCTCCTCATGCACCTATTTACTATGTTTCTATGTTATGCACCGTCATGAATTAGAAATATATTACTATTTAGCATTATAAACGGTGGTGCAGCAGTCGAGCTGCTGCCTTACAGCACCAGGGACCCGGTTTCGATCCTCACTACAGGTGCTTGTCTGTACCGAGTTTGTACGTTCTCCCTGTGACCTGCGTGGGTTTTCTTCGAGATCTTCAGTTTCCTTCCACATTCCAAAGACGTACAGGTTTGTAGGTAATTAGTTTGGTATAATTGTAATTTGTCCCTAGTGTATGTACGATAATGCTAGTGTGCAGGGATCGCTGGTCAGTGCAGACTCGGTGGGCCGAAGGGTCGGTTTCTGCGCTGTATCACTAATACTAAATTATTACTGGATCTAAACCGTTAAACCTCAGGGGGGATCTTCTCCAATTAAAATACTGCAGTTCAATAAGGTGAATCACCAGCATCTTGTGGAACACAATTAGGGATTGGCAGTAATTGCTGGTCTTGTCTGCAACACTCTATTGTGAAAAAAATATGCATTTAATGTCAATGCCTTTTAGTATAAAGCAGAAGTGTACAGAATTAGACACAAAGCGTTGGAGAAACTCAGCGGGTCAAGCAGAATCTCTGGAGAACATGAATAAGTGACATCTTGGGCTAGAACTATTCTTTGGACTAATTGTGATGGAGGGGGGAAGGAAGGAGAGAAATGTGGAAGAGCGGTGGGGGGTGAGATAAAGTCTGGCAAGTGATAGGTGGAGGAGGAGGGGGGGAATTGATTGGCACATAGTTGGACAAATGTCAGAGATGAAAAGATAAAGTGAAATAAGGATGGAAGATGAGCGAATTGTGGAACCAGAGGAAGTACGATGGGAGCAATGGGTCAGGGGTGGGAGAAATGGGTGTGCATTCAAAAGTCAAAGTACCCTTTATTGTCATTCAGACCCTTCAGTCTGATCGAAATTACGAACCCTGCAGCTATAACACAGAATAAAATAACAAAACATGCACTGTGAGTCCACAGTGAGTCCACCAGGCACCTCCTCACTGCGATGGAAGGCAACAGTGTTGGTCCTTGTCTCTTCCCTCCTTGTTCTCCCTCTGCATTGAGGCGATCCAGGCTTCCGATGTTACGACCCCGCCGGGTGATGGTAAGTCCCGCGGCCGAATCCGAGCTCTGCGAACGGGCCGGTTCAAACTCCGTGGCCCGGGGCGGTCGAAGCTGCCACTCTCCAGTCCAGCGGCCGAAGCTGTTGGTGCGGGAGCTCCGGAGAATCGGTCACCAACCTGGGACCTGCGAGCTCCCGATGATGTCATCCACTGGGCCCACCGCCGAGTCCACTGGGCCCGCAGCCGAGCCTCTGAGGCTCCGAAGTCGGCCAGCCCTGCTTTGGTAAGTCCTGGCAGCATTGCCTCCAGGTCGGTCCCAGTTGGAGGCCGCTAGCTCCGCGATTAGGCCTCAGCGCAGACGGGGGATCGACAAGAATAGGTCGCATCCACCCCCCGAAGGAAGAGATTAAAAACAGGTTTCTCCACCCCCCAACTAAAATAAACAAAATAAACTAAAACAACAGGACAAAAGGAAAAAAAAAAAAATCAAAGACAAACGGACTGCAGGCGAGCCGCAGCTGCAGGGCATCGCCGCCACTTCTGAGTAGGGCATTGGGAAGCAGGGGTGGGTTTGTTCGTAGATTATTCACCCAAAATTACTGAATTCAATGTTCGTATCATTAGGTTGTAAGCTACTCAAGTGGAATACGAGGCGCTGTTTGCTTCAGTTTGTGTATGGCCTTGCTCTCATGCCTCTTCTATTCCTATCATCTGAACTCACACTTTTTTACTTTTCATTGGTCTTTGTTCAACCATCTGCCAATTGAAAACCTCTCTTATAGGTATCCACCTATCACTTGTTAGGCTTTGTCCCACCCTCTCCGCTCTTCCAGCTTTCTTCCCCCTTCCACCACAGTCAGGCTGACGTAAGGTCCCGCCCCAAAAGGTCACCTGTCCATGCACCCATAGTCCTTCCGCTGATTTCACAAATTGCACCTGACCCTCCAGCATTTTGTCTTTCTTTTTGTAAACCAGCATCTGCAGTTCCTTGCTTCAATACAGAATTAGAGGCAGGATGTGCAGGAGTGATGTCAGAAAGTACTTTGTCACACCAATCTTAAGTGAGAACGTGAAGCCCTGTTCTCGATAAAACTCGTCAGGGTAGGTCATTTCAAATTGTCAAAACTGGAACTGTAGTTTATGCAAGCAATAATGTTGAATTACGAAACAGTCGAATAAATTGGCCATTCACATTCATCCCCTTGTATCAGTTCTGCCATTCAACAAGATCATCTGAATTCAACTTTCCTTTGTTGACTCCACATTCACTGATGTGTGGGAAAGAACTGTAGAATGCAGATGCTGGTTTAAATCGAAGGTAGACAAAAAAGTCTGAAGAAGGATCTCTACCCGAAATGTCACCCATTCCTTCTCTCCAGAGATGTTGCCCGTCCCGCTGAGTCCACATTCACTGATATTCTTCATATACAAAAACACAATTGAACAATTTAAAATGAAAAAATCTATACCTCTTTAATGTTGCTACTTTCTGGGCTTCAGCAGTATTTGTACAAAGTTCCAGAGTTTTCCTGAATCGACTGTACAGGTATTTGTATCTTTGACAAATAATTACCATCACTGGTTGTCGCATACGTTAGGAGGACAAAGTCGCAATTTAAACACGATCCTACACCCACTAGGGGCAATTTTTACATTTACCAAGCCAATTAACCTACAAACCTGTGCGTCTTTGGAGTGTGGGAAGAACCCAAAGATCTCGGAGAAAACCCACGCAGATCACTGGGAGAAAGTACAAACTCCATACAGACAACACCCGCAGTCGGGATCAAACCCGGGTCTCCAGTGCTGCATTTGCTGTAAGGCAGCAACTCTACCACCACGGTGAAGTAAACGTTGAATCCATATACTCCGGCAATGCTGTCTGACACATTCAGTTACTCCAAAACGTTGTACTGTTTTTTGTAATCCATTGTTGCAATCATATAAAATCATGAGAGGCATAGATAGCGTGAATGCAGTCTTTTATCTGGGGTAGGGGAATCAAGAACCAGAGGACATGGATTTAAGGCAAGATTTAATAGAGGAACCTGAGGCCCAACTTTCTTCTCTCGGGGGTGGTGAGTATACAGAATAAGTTGCCAGAAGAGGTAGTTGAAGCAGGACCAAAGATAGACACAAAAAGTTGGAGTAACTCCGCAGATCAGACAGCATCTCTGGAGAAAAGGAATGGGTTACGTTTCAGGTCGAGACCCTGCTTCAGACTAAGAGTCAGGGTAAAGGGAAAAATGAGAGATATGAATGGTGATGTATGGAGATGTAGAACAAATGAATGAAAGAGATGGATATAGAACACATGGATGAAAGAGTGTGGAGGAATGAACACCAGATGCTGGTTTAAACCTCCAGTTTAAATTCCATTTGGAATATTTTGGAGGACCATGAAACCAAGAAAACCAAGAAGATAGACCAAAATGCTGGAGTAACTCAACAGGTCAGACAGCGTCTCTGGATAGAAAGAATGTGTTAATGAATGAAAATAAAACAACAATAAAACAAATGAATGAAAGATATTGAAATAGAACAAATGAATGAAAGACGGTATTGAAGTAACAATGGCCTGTTTCCTTAATCGTCGTTACTTTTTTTGCATATCTTTAATTCATTGTTCTTTATCTAATGTTTCACTTATGCCTAACCAGTCTGAAGAAAGGTATCAACCCATTCCTTCTCCCCAGAGATGCTGCGTGTCCTGCTGAGTTACTCCAGCATGTTGTATGTGTCTACCTGTTGGAGTAACTCAACCCCTTTTCCTTCCTTCTCCCCCCCATCAGTCTGAAGAAGGGTTTCGGCCCGAAACGTTGCCTATTTCCTTCGCTCCATAGATGCTGCTGCACCCGCTGAGTTAGTTTCTCCAGCATCTTTGTGTACCTTCAATGTGTTCCTTGTTGTCTGCTCTGACGTTACCCTTTAACCGGACTACAACTCCCATGAGGCGGCGCGGGTTCGTGCGCAGTCGCAGTCGCAGCCGGCGGTCACGTGCCGCCGGGCCTCCATCCCTCCCTCCCCAGCAACAACACCATGGCGGAAGTGGAGCAGGTAAACAGAGCGACTCCAGGCTGTGCTCCATCCCCTCCTTCTCACAGCAAGTCGTGTGCGTGAAACCGAGCGGCTGTTCAAAGGGGAGGGAGGGATGGAGGGATGGAGGGTGCGGTCATCCCTCGGTGTAGAGTTTTAGTCGAGTCCCACAACACTACCGTGGGCTGCGGCCATCCCTGCCCGTCCCTTCCACACTCACTTCAACAGTCGCTGCTGTAAAGATGCGCCTTTCCCGTTGTGTTGCCGTTTCTGAACAGCAATCGTTCCTTTTTGTTTAAACACAACTGCCTATCTCTTCACGGGCTGTCTGGGGTCGAGTAATCCACCAGAACCTGGATGACTTGCTTTCCACTCTCGGCTGTGGATTCTGAAGGGACCCACTGACATGCAACACGGACACAGAGGCAGCATCTAAGGATAGAAGGGTTTGAAGACTGAAGAAGGGCCTCGACCCGAAACGTCACCCATTCCTTCTCTTCAGAGATGCTGCCTGTCCCGCTGAGTTACTCCAGCATTTTATGTCTATTTCATTGCACTATCTGTGACACAGGACAATAAACTAACTTGAACTTGAACTTGTGTAAACCTGCATCCACATTTCCCTCATGCACATGTTGCCAGTGATGCTACCTGACCTGCTGAAAAAATCCACTTTTTATCTTCCTTTAGTCAAGAGTGTTTTATTGTCATATGTCCCGGATGGGACAATGAAATTCTTACTTGCTGCAGCACAACAGAATATGTGAATATGTAAACATAACGGGGAAGAGAAAAAAAGAAAAAGCTCAATAAATAACAAATATAGTGCAATAATAATATATTCTTTTGCAGTTCAGAGCTTATTCATTGTTGTGTTTAATAGCCTGATGGCTGTCGGGAAGAAGCTGTTCCTGAACCTGGATGT
This sequence comes from Leucoraja erinaceus, assembly GCF_028641065.1. Lineage (NCBI taxonomy): Eukaryota > Metazoa > Chordata > Chondrichthyes > Rajiformes > Rajidae > Leucoraja > Leucoraja erinaceus. The sequence goes on from NC_073380.1 coordinate 18,486,073, forward strand.
TACAGTTTTCAGGCTCCTGTACCTTCTTCTTGATGGCAATGGTGAAATGAGTGTGTGGCCAGGATGGTGTGGGTCCTTGATGAATTTGGCTGCCTTTTTGAGGCAGTGACTACGATAGATCCCTTCGACGGTGGGGACGTCAGAGCTGGTGATGGACTGGGCAGTGGTCACAACTTTTTGTGGTCTTTTTCGTTCCTGGACGTTCAAGTTGCCAAACCAAGCCACGATGCAACCAGTCGGAATGTTCTTTACTGGGCACCTACAGACGTTTAGGAGGATCCTCTTCGACATGCCGAATCTCCATAATCTTCTCAGGAAATAGAGTCGCTAATGTTGCATCGGTGTGCTGGGTCCAGGAAAGATCTTTGGAAATATGCACGCCCTAGGAATTTGAAATTATTGACCCTCTCCACCATCGTCCCATTGATTTGAACAGGATTGTGGGTCCTCATCCTTCCCCTACCAAAGCCCACAATCAGTTCCTTGGTCTTAATGATGTTGAGAGCCAGGTTGTTGTGCTGGTACCATTTGGTCAGTCAGTCGATTTCACTTCTATACTCTGACTCGTCTCCATCTGTGATTCGTCCACCAACAGTGGTGTCGTCGGCGAACTTGATGATGGAGTTCACATTATGTCCGGCTACGCAGTCATGTGTATATCAGGGGGCTGAGCATGCAGCCTTAAGGCGATCCCGTACTAATTGTTACTGAGGATGAAATGTTTCCACCAATTCGAACAGACTGTGGTCTGTGGATGAGGAAGTCGAGGATCCAATTGCAGAAGGATGCGCAGAGGCCCAGTTCCGTGAGCTTGGTAACCAGCTTGGAAGGGACGATGGTATTAAATTTTGAGCTGTAGTCTACAAACAACAGCCTGACGTAAGTATTTTTATTGTCCAAGTGGTCCAATGCGAAGTGGAGAGCCAGTGAAATTTCATCCTCCGTTGACCTGTTGTGGCAGTATGCGAACTGTGATGCGTCGAGGTTCTTGTCGAGGTAGGAGTTGATGTGCACCATAACCAACCTCTCAAAGCACTTGATCACCACAGACTTTAGTGCCACTGGACGATAGTCATTGAGGCACGTCACCTTACTCTTCTTGGGCACCGGTATTATTGACGCCCTCTTAAAGCAGGTGGGAACCTCAGACCTCAGAAATGAGAGGTTGAAAATATCTGCAAAAACTTGGTCTGCACAGGTCTTGAGAACTAAAGTAAATTTTACTCGTGAGGGTAAAGTATCAGCTTTTGGAGTCAGGCATCAATGTCGACTGAATTAATTAGATCCTCAATAAAAGGCATGTTGGCCTGACAGAATACTGGGTTGATTAATGCCATTGTGGAGACATATTTCTCATGACAACTACCTTGATGCTTATTTTCTGCAGTCCTTATTTATTGAACCAAAGCCATAAACCTTTGGGGTGGGTGTTTGTGTCAGTAATTGTCATGCACTGTGGCTGGTGTTGCTCACTGCATCTTGCTTGTTGTATAGTGAAGATGCCTACTGTATCTTTAGGTGTACAGGATTGTCGAAGTCACAACCTGTAATAAGACTTAAGGACTCATATTTAACCATCAACAGTAAATTTATTTTACTTGCACAAGGGGAGAATTGTCTCAGCTTTTGGCATCAGGATCATTCTACAGGATCATCTCCATGATTTGAGGAACAGCTGTGCTGCTGCTGCTGTTGTTTGGAGGCATTCGGGGAAAGACCCTTGTGCTGATTTTAGGTAGACAAAAATGCTGGAGAAACTTGGAGCAAAGGAATAGGTAACGAAACAGTCATTTCGTTTGGACCTCAAGGGGTCCAATAGGTAACGAAACTGAATTGAATTGAATTGAATTGAAAAGGTAACGTTTTGGGTCGAGACCCATCTTCAGCATTTTTGTCTACCTTTGATTTTTCCAGCATCTGCAGTTCTTTCTTAAACTTGTGTTGATATTTTCTGTGGGAGTCAACAGGGAATTTCTCTGTAGTTATAGTCACAGTTGTAAAACAGTATATGTCACAGTTGTAGTGCCTCTGAGCAGATCCTATTATTTTTGGATGTTGGAGACTGGACAATGAGGTTCATCGTAAAGTTTTAAAGTCTCTGTGAGGCCGTGTGCTTTTTTTGTTGGTATTTGCTATATCGACAACCAGTTGGTTTGGGGGTGATGGCAAGACTGGAACAGGATGCAAAATGAAGGAGAGGGCTATCGGGTCTTGCAGCAGCCACAGAATTATGGCTAGGAACTTCTTTGAAGTGTCCTTCCAGCAGATGCTGACAATCCCTAACCTTGATTGTCAATAGACTGGGCTCTAGGTGGTCTGATCAAAGATAAAGAATTCACATGTGCAGTGGTTATTTCAAATGTTTCTATAGTCTATAACAATTTTTCTGTTGTTTCTTGGCTTTCAGGTTCTTTCAGTGCAGTTTCATTGCCCACAAAATGTGTTTGAGTTTACAATCTATTAAACCAGTCCTGATCTTCTCCGATAGGGAAGTCAAAGAGCCTCTTCACAGCTGCTAATTCTGATGGACTTCAGGTCAATCCACTATGGTTCTCTTTTATAGGGGTCATCAGCGTCTATGCAAGACTCTGTTTGATTAGATTTTTATGCAGTTAGGCTGTGGGCCGAGGAGCTTTATTCTGCAGTTTCGTGACCCAAGTCACCAAACTACATGAAATTTTCACATATTGTGTAAATTTGTTAATATAGATCAACCCTGAAACCCGATATGAAGAAGACTTGCACATTTTTATTAAATTAGAGAAAAAACGGAAACATGTTGGGAATTTTTTAGTCCAATCAAAGCACATTTAACATTGAGTTGTCTGCCAGTTGGCCAATCACCCGCTTTGTTTCAGGCTAGCACACAAAATGGCTGAGGGGGCTTCACAGATGCCTGTTTTACTGGAGATTCCGATGTGTTGTTCTGTGGAATAAATGTCGTGGAAACTTGCAGCAGGTAATTGTATTTAGTGGGAAAAGCATTAAAAAGGCTGAAGAAAGTGCTGTGAAGTGGATTAAAGTGCAAGAAAGCCTTGAAAGTCTCTGCTGATGTGCTGGAACACAAAGAAGTCCCCCATGAATCAACTCTAACTGAAAGGTAAGACTAAAGTCTGAATTTATGAAAATCTATCTGTATGGACTTTAATTAATTTAATTGCACCCTTTATAATGTGAATAAATTCATTCATGCATTTATTCATTCCTTATTCATTCACTCACTCACTCACTCACTTATTCATTCATGAAATTGAGGGCCTAAACTTTAACACAGTCAATTAAACATTGTCACTAATGCCAGCTTGTTGTAGAGTATTAAGTCTTTAACAACTAATCCCGGAGCTGCCTGTGAAAACTTACCGGGAAAAACTGCTCCGACCGCGGGGCCTAGGTACTCGCGGTAAAGAGCGATCGATATCCCTCCATTGTTCTCCTGTTCTCGGGGTCTGTAAACGACCGCTACAGACGGCACTATGTACAGCCTCCCCCCCCCCCCCCCCCCGCGGAGATGATCCGCAGCTCCGCGATCGCGAATCGGCCGCTTATTAATTGAGTCCGCGGCTTCACTTTACTGCGAGTACCTAGGCCCCGCGGTCGGAGCACTTTTTCCTGGTAAGTTTTCACAGGCAGCTCCGAGATTAGCTGTTAAAGACTTATTACTCTACAACAGGCTGGCATTAGTGAAAATGTTTAATTGACTGTGTTATAGTTTAGGCCCTCAATTTCATGTATGAATGAATGAATGAGTAAGTGAGTGAGTGAGTGAATGATTAAGGAATGAATGAATGCATTTATTCACATTATAAAGGGTGCAATTAAATTAATTAAAGTCAATACAGATAGATTTTCATAAATTCAGACTTTAGTCTTACCTTTCAGTTAGATTTGATTCATGGGGCCCTTCTCTGTGTTCCAGCACATCAGCAGGGACTTTCAAGGCTTTCTTGCTTTTAATCCACTTCGCAGCACTTTCTTCAGCCATTTTAATGCTTTTCGCACTAAATACAATTACCTGCTGCAAGTTTCTACGACATTTATTCCACAGAACAACACATCGGAATCTCCAGTAAAACAGGCATCTGTGAAGCCCCCTCAGTCATTTTGTGTGCTAGCCTGAAACAAAGCGCGTGATTGGCCAACTGGCAGACAACTCAATGTTAAATGTGCTTTGATTGGACTAAAAAATTCCCGACATTTTTCCGTTTTTTCTCTAATTTAATAAAAAATGTGCAAGTCTTCTTCATATCGGGTTTCAGGGGTGATTTATATTAAAAAAATTACACAATATGTGAAAATGTCATGTAGTTTGGTGACTTGGGTCACGAAATCCTATTTCTAGACACATTTTTGATGCTCGGCCCACAGCCTAAGTGTTCTTACGAAATGCACGATTGATTTTATTGTGGTAGCCTATCTGTTTCTCCTGTTGTTTTGGGGACAGGTTGATGGTGATAACACAGTGGATTAGATGTTGGTAAGCCTAACAGTCTTGTGTGTCTCATGGTTGTTATGAATATACATACATACCGTGTTCTCTAGCTCAGATCATGGCATGATATACTCATGTCACTGTTAGGTTTTGTCTAAGTTGTAAGAGGGTCTAAAATGATTGGATACCAGGTCTGCTTACAACTGCAGGTGCACTTGTACACACAGGGTTCCCACCTTCTGTTTCCTTGTCCATTCCCATTATGAATTCTCTATTTCTGATTCTCCTCCCCTTCAGTGTCCATCTATTCCATACTTCTCCAACTCTCCCTTGCACCTTGTTGGTTGTCCCTTCCTTTCCCTGCTCCACATGTTTCCTTCCTCTGATGCTCTGCTGTCCCCTTCCTGCACCTGCTCTGCTCTTTCCTCCCGCAATCTACTTTGGCAAAACCTCAAACTGACTGCCCACTTTGTCCTTCTCTTGCTTCTTTCCCTCTGTCTTAATTTCCCTGCAATCTTATGCATCCACCTTGCCGCACTCTCTAGCAGTCAGCTGCTTGCTCACACTAAAGGGAAGCCTTCCTCTGGACGAGTGTCGGCAGAGAACTTGAAGGGCCAACACCGTGTGCCTTTGCTATTGCAGCTATCTCCTAGATCCAGGGGGGTGGGAGATTGCAACCTTCACGTGGTCCGCCCTGTTTCGACTAATGCAATGAACCTGGCGTGCACAATCAAATAAGATCAAATATAACAAGTTGTCCTACAACAGCCTAAAGTTGTCCTACGGATGCGGAAGCTGGGCCGTCACACCCGGAAGCGCCGTTCCCGCGCAGGCGCGCCTCCGCAGCCGTCGCCCATCCCCATGGCAACGGGGCCTAGGACAGCAGCGGCCGCCGCCTCATCTCCACACTGTGAGCGGCCCAGGATTTCAACACCGCGGGGCCTGGTGTCCGAGTTCGCCAGTGTCAGAGGTCCGGCCAGCGCGGCCTGAGAACTTTGGACATTGCAGTCTTCAGGGAGGAGGCGGCTGCTTCAGTCCTGGCCGCTGAAGAATGTTCACCCGACGCCGATGATCCAGCTTCGCGGCAGAGGGCCTGAGAACATCGAGTTGGCTAAGGAGGCCACATATAGACCCCGACCTCGGGTGGACTATGAGGGGGAGAACTGGATATTTTTAGTGCCTTCCCTCACAGTGAATTCTGCTGTGGGGGGACGTTTCATGTTGATTTCTATAGTGTACTGTTCTGTGTCTTTTTTCTTTTTTCTCTTTTTTGTTTTTGTATGGGTATATTGACATTTGGTCTGTTCTATTAATTTAATCAAACTCTGTAAAGCACTTTGGTTCAAATACTGGTTTTGTTGAAAAGTGCTATATAAATAAAGATTATTATTATTATTATTATTACAGCAAAAGCCACAATAGAAACTATTAGATAATGCTAATATTAAGTGTAACAGAAAGAACGCTTGGTTACCAATGAAACTAAGTAATGATTTGCCGGATGAAGCACAGCTCTACATGTCGTCTATTCCTTTTCTCCAGAGATGCTGCCTGATCCGTTGAGTTACTCTAGCATTTTGTGTTGATCTTTGGCGTAAACCAGCATCTGCGGCTCTTTCCTACACATTCTTAAATGTGAAGGTCCCCATACAAGTGGTAGAAAAGGAAGCGAATGAGAGGTTTATGTTTCCATTCGGATAGCATCTAATTACTCTTCCCCCATAAGATCCTGAAATGTTGGTAGTCACACATCCAATCCCTTATCCTCATAGGTCTGTGAACCTCTCCCAATTCTTGCTGGTGGCAATGCACAATTACCTCAGCCATTGTGTTTCTGTAATTAGCAGAATACCTGTTTGTGCTTTTATAATTCATCAAACTGTTTCTCTCATAGGATGGCAGTTCCCAAACCATTCTTATATATTTGTTCTCTGCACAGCCAATTTTGTGTTAACAGAAGACTATATGCTCACATTTACAAACCAGCTGTTGACCAGATGGTTTTCCATCACTGTGCTCTTTGTTCTATAATTCCCAGCATTGTTTGCTACTCTAAAAGCCTGATGAAATACTTAACATCTCATTTCCAGCCCCATTCATGGGTGGAGGGCCTGTCCCACTTACGCAACTTTTTCGGCGACTGCCGGCACCCGTCATAGGTCGCCGAAAATTTTCAACATGTTGAAAATTCAGCGGCGACCAGAAAGACGCTATGACTCTTTGGAGACCTCTCACGACCATACAGGCTGTATGGTTGTGAGAGGTCTCCTATGGTCGTGAGAGGTCACCCGTGACATGTCCCCTGTATGGTCGTGAGAGGTAAGTAAAATTGACATCTATCATGTTGAAACAACTCTCATTCTAAAAAACAAATTAATCCCCAATAAGTTATTTTCCAACCAGTGAAGACGTGCTACATCCAGATGCAGAATTTAGATGAGGGCCTAGAGGAAATCCTAAATGTTGTTGTGGTTTCTATCAACTTCTCAGCAGAATGCTGTATTGTCACTCGTTGAACAATGCTTTGAAAGATCTATGACACAACAGGCCATCAATCGGCCAAATCGTGAGCTGTAAAATACTTTCACTAACTGTGGTGTTGTGTTTTCCTTTAAGTGATTGGAGACTTTTTCCACCATTATCTTGGAGATCATTTTCAAACTAGGATTCATGTTGATTTTAAACTGAAATTATCTTTGGTGCATTCGTTTTTCTGGCTATGATATTGTACTTTGTGAATCTTTGGGGACCTATGGTAAAATTACACTCTCTTGGTCACGTCTTACATTCTATAGATTTACATTGACATGTAATGCCTATATTAAATAACTTTAGTTTAAGCCGAAGCATTATTCAGTTCCCAATGAGTTAACTGTTTGTCTTGTTCTTTAAGCTTAACCAGGTGTGGGTTGGATGGGTTAAGAGGTGGAGAAAAGGCTTCTTCATTTGATCAATTCACAATGAGTGAAAGGTTATCAGGATGTTATTTTTAATGACAGGTTGAAGCTCAAGCTCATCCACTGTGTAATAGTAGAATCGGGAATTTGATCACCTCAAAATCGTACAAATCTATGCTACTTTACACCAAGGTTAAAAATGACCGTCAAACACTTAACAAGACAATGTAATTAGAGGTTGCATAGCGCATTCACTCAAAAATGCAGTTACACTTAAATGCGTAATAAGCCAACAAATTGAAGCAAGAGTCCTCTTGCCACCTCATGCCCTTTTTACTATTAAATATTCCAAATACTAAATAATGACACCTCTCCAAACTCATTTGCAGCAGTGGAAATGCATTTTACTTTGTAGTGCCGGCGGTGGCTTCCTGCCTTCCATTCGTGTGTTGGTGAATTTTCATTGAAGCAGTGTATTTTGATCCCATTTCCTTGCTCTTTCCCTATTTTCTAAATCATTATTCTCTTTAAGCAATGCTTTCATTCTAGTCTGTTTGTCTTTTACAGGAAACTCAAAACTATGAGGAGTCCACAGATGAATCTGAGGTAAATTAAATCTGGCAATTGTGTTATTTCAGTTCAAACCTATCCTGCATGCTTGCTCTAGTAATAGTGCTACACGACTCTACTGCTACACAACTCTACTGCTGACATGTTGGCGAAGCGGTAGAATTTCTGCCTTACAGCACCAGGGACCCGGGTTCAATCCTGACTACGGCTGCTGTCTATTCGGAGTTTGTGTGTTCTCCCCGTGACCTGCGCGGGTTGTCTCTGAGATCGGTTTCCTCCCACACTCCCAAGATGTATAGGATTGTAGGTTAATTTGCTTAATGTACATGTAAAATTGTTCCTAATGTGTGTAGGATAGTGTTAGTGTGTAGAGATCGCTGGTCAGTGTGGACTCGGTGGGCCAATGGGCAGGTTTCTGCGCTGTATCTCTAAACTAAGCAGTTTTACATTGACACTTTGTTTGAGGACTTGATAGCAATTGTAAATTTGATAGTTATTTTCTAGAGAGTGAAAACTGTTGCTGAAAGTTCAAAGGGTATAAAGAAGAATGTGATGTTTTTAGCAAGACAAGATGGAATGGAGAAGGAAAGTAATACTTGCAATGCCCGATCTGGTTCAGGCAGCAAATAACTTTTCTTGTTCCTGATAGATCATTGCTTTCTACATTATATTCCAAGCCCTGGATTTTATGCTTACGACGTCCACTTTCTCAGCAGCCTCTACTCTGGCTGAGAGCTGTCATTTCTTCCTCATGTTATGCCAATAAGTATATCATTTCTGGCCCTGAAAGAAACTCAACAAAGTCATGTGAATGTTGTGTCCACCAGCTTGCGATAGAAAAATAGGTGCAGGAGTAGGCCATTCGGCCCTTCGAGCCAACACTACCATTCCATATGGTCATGGCTGATCATCAAAAATCAGTACCCCGTTCCTGCTTTCTCCCCATATCCCTTGATTCCGTTAGCCCAAAGAGCTATTTCTAACTCTCTCTCGAAACCATCCAGTGAATTGGCCTCCACTGCCTTCTGTGGCAGAGAATTCCACAGATTTGCAACTCTTTGGGTGAAAAATTCCACAGATTCACAACACTCTGGGTGAAATATTCAGTTTTAGCACAACATTGATTTTTTAAAAATGCTAGAAATAGGTGAATATTTTAAATGGTGATTTTGAAATTTGAAAAGTGGTGAAATTTGCAATATCCAGCAATAAAAAAAGAACACACAATATACAATCAAAATTTAACACAAACATCCACCACTGCATTCATCACTGTAGTGGAAGGCACAAAACTAGTGGGAGAACTGGGAAGAGGAATCAAGGGCTATCTGAAGTTAGAGAAGTCAATGTTCATATCGCTGGGGTGTAAACTACCCAAGTGAAATATGTGGTGCTGTTCCCCAATTTGCGCTGGGCCTCACTCTGGCAATGGCGGAGGCCCAGGACAGAAAGGTCAGATTGGGAATGGGAGGGAGAGTTGTAGTGCTGAGCCACCGGGAGATCAGGTAAGTTAAGACAGACTGAGCGGAGGTGTTCAGGGGAACGATCACTTGGTCTTGCCGATGTAGAGAAGTTGACACCGGGAACAGCGGATACAGTAGATTCTGTCTCTTTTTAAATGCCCTTTTTAAAAGCTCCACTCCAGGCAATATTCTGGAAACTTTCTTCTGCACCCTGTACAACACATTTACATCCTTCTTCCTAATGTGGTGACCACGACTGCACAAGATACTCCAGGTGTGTCCTAACCAATGTTATATAAAGCTGTAAACATGGCGTCCAAACTCTACAGGAGCCATGGAGGAGGAGGATCCATCTTGGGGAGCGGCTGCTAACCAGCAGCCGTCCGTTTACTTCGCTTTTAAAAAAAAAACGTTTTTAGTAAGTCCTGTGTTTCGTCCGTTGGAGAAATGGACTTTTTAATGTGGGGGGTAGGGAGCAGTTTTATTTCTAGGTCCCTTCCTGGTCGGTGAGGCAGCTTTTTCTCCGGGCTGCCCGTCGATTCGTCCTCGTGGCCTACCAGCTGGCTTGGAGCGCCGTTTCCTGGCGGGGACCGCCCAGCACCTCGGCATCGGTGGCAGCACAGTGCTGGTGCGCTATCGTGGAGCGGAGCGTGCGATGCCTTGCCTGGGTCGACGCGCTGGAGCTCCGGTGAGCTGTGTCCGCCGTGTTCGACACCTGCGGGCTGCGGGTCTGCGGAGCGGAGCGGGCGGCGCCGATTTCAACATCGGGAGCCTGGGAGCTCCAGGTCGGCGCGGCCTTGTCGGCTTCGGAAGCCGCGGTCTCCAGCTAGGAAGTGGCCGTTCCAGGTGGCCCAGCCGCTGAGAGGACTCTCCCGACGCCGGGGCAAGATCACCCGGTGAGAACGGCCAGGAACATCGGGCCTCCGTAGAGGCAATTGCGGTGGCCTCAATAGGCCTGACTTTGTGTGAACTTGGGGTTGGGGACTGGACATTGTGCCTTCCCCCACAGTGGTATCCATTGTGGGGGGATGATTTTTTTTGTCTGTAAGTAATCCTGTTAGTCTTTGTCCAAGATGGCTGTCGGAAGGGAGAGTGGACGCTGGCGCGCTTTAGCTGCCGCTGCTCACTTTTCACATTGTGTTTTTGATTTTTTGTTTTTGGACTGAATTCTGTTTTTAATTTGTGTTTCTGTGACGTCTTTATTATTTATTTTATTCTGATTATATGTTTTTTATTCCTGTTAATCTCTGTAAGGTGTCCTTGAGATTTCTGAAAGGCGTCCAAAAGTAAAATTTATTATTATTATTATTATTATTATTATTATTACAGGTGCACAACCTTTTATCCGAAAGCCTTGGGACCAGACACTTTTCGTAATTCAGAATTTTTCGGCTTTCGGAATGAAAGTTTTTTAGCGTAGATTTTAACGGCTGGCTCAGTGGTAGAGTGCTCGGCTCGTATCCGCAAGGTCGCGAGTTTGCGCCTCGATCCCGGCAGTTACTCGATCGCGAGTTTGAGTCTTCAATGTAGTTTTTTCTTGCAGAATAGGGAGGGTTCTCTGCGAGATGATCTTAGTGCGGGAGACAAGTGTAGGAGAGGTGTACTGACTGTGTGGGCAGAACTTTGGAAGTGATTGCCCACCATTCTCAAAGGCCGCTGTGTCTCCCTGTCCCTCCAACTGCAGAGGAATCCGCTCCCCGATGGGCAGCTACGGCGACAAGTGGCAGTTCGCCCACAGCCCGAGCTGCGCTCCCCTCATCCGCAACCCGGGTTCCTCTGGAGTTGGAGCGGGGCTGGGCTAGAGTTGTTGCTGGCTGTGAGTCTCTGGGATCTCCGTGCTTGCAGTGGGCCTGGGGGTCGGTGTCCCGATGAGGGGGTGCAGCTCGGGCTGTGGGCGAACTGCCACTTGTCGCTGTAGCGGCCCATCGGGGAGCGGCTTCTGGTGGTCCTGACGTCTCTCAGCTCCTGTCCAGGGGGACGGCCGGAGATGTCAGGACCAACAACAACCCGCCCCCCGATGCGCCGCTACAGCGACAAGTGGCAGTTCGCCCACAGCCCGAGCTGCGCCCCCTCATCCGCAACCCGGGTTCCTCTGGAGTTGGAGCGGGGCTGGGCTAGAGTTGCTGCTGGCTGTGAGTCTCTGGGATCTCCGTGCTTGCAGTCGGTGTCCCGTTGGTCCTGACGTCTTTGGAGTCCAACTGTATGGCTCCCAGTCTCAGGTAAGGGAGACTTCACAGCCCGATCCATCAGCTTCTGTCCCTACGGGGACAGCGGAGAGCGTGTTCCTCTGGAATTGGAACGGGGCTGGGCTGCTGCTGGCTGTGGGTCTCTGGGATCTCCGTGCTTGCAGTGGGCCTGGGGGTCGGTGTCCCGTTGGTCCTGACGTCTCCGGTGACTGGCACTGGCTTTGCTCCCGCGCCGGTGCAATGAGCGGGGAGCTGGAGAGGGGAGGGAAGGGGTCACACACATGGCCGGGAAGCAGAGGGGTGTAGGTGGGGTGAAACTGAAGGGAGCGACAATTTGCTGCTGCCTGCCCGCTGTTAAAAAGACGTCTTTATTGATTTACTTTTTAACTTCTGAGCAGATATGTTTTACCCATCCCGCGTTAACCCTCACCTTCTCTTTATGAATGGGGATTTGTCCCCTTGAGATGGAGGTTCTGTCACCTCTGAAAGGCGCCCTCGGTGAATGTTTTCAAGGACCTTTCTTCAAGGACTGAAAAAATGTCCGCTATTCGGAGGTTTTCGTTATTTGGATCTTCGGATAAAAGGTTGTGCACCTGTATATGCAAAGCCAAGGCCATTGAAGGCAAGCATTTCAAATGCCTTCTGCAACAATTTTTCCACGTGTGCTGTCACTTTCAGGGGATCTATATACTTGAACCCTTAGGTGTTTCTGTTAATCAACACTCACTGGGGCCCTACGATTTATTGTATATTGTCTTACCCTTGCTTGCCTTCACAAAAATGTATCACATTTGTTAGGATTAAATTCCATCTGCCATTGTTCTATCCAACCTTCCAGTTGATTTATATCATACTGTAGCCTGCAGAGTATTGTGTACAATTCTGGTCTCCTTACTGCAAGAAGGATGTGGAAGAGGTAGAGAGAGTGCAGAAGAGATTCAGCAGGATGTTGGCTAAAATGGAGGGCTGTGGTTATAAGAGGAGATTGGATAGGCTGGGTTTATTATCACTGAACGTAGCGGCCTGAAGTTGATTTTATAGACGTTTATAAAATTCTGAGGACATACAAATTTTAGAATTGTGTTTACTAGGGCAGGGGTGTCTGAACCAAAGATCCTATAGCGAAGCAAGATAGACTACTCATTCTAAATGCAATGGGCTGACTTGTAGTACGCAATGGAGCGGAACGCGGGCCTTTTTTCATCCATTTCAGTAACCCGACCCGACTCGCAGTGTAATCAACGTTGTGGGGGAAAAGTTTGTGTTAATAAATTATGATTCTGAAAATGAGGAGAAGATTTTTATCTAAGAACTTTGATTTTGACGAGGATGTTTCCGTAACCGGCTTCCCTCTCCGCACTAGTATCTTTGCTCCGCTATGGGATCTTTGGTGCAGAAACGGAAGCCGGTTACGGAAATGGGGCCGAAAATTACCCATGAATCTGCCCATGACTGTACCACTTTTTTTTTTTAGTCGAGTGATCTATCTTTCTCGCTATAGGATCTTTGGTTTGAACGAGAGGGCACAGAACTAAGGTGGGAGGGGAGAAATTTAAAGTAGATCTGAGGAATGTTTTTCATGCAGTGGTGAACATCTTAAACAAAGAGGAGGTTGTGGAGGCAGATGCAATGTTTAAAGGGCATTAGGCCAGATGTTTGGATAGGAAAGATGGAAAGGATTACAGGCTTAATGTGGGCAAATGGGATTATCATAATTTGCATCATGGTCAATATGGATGTGGGTAGAATGAGTCTATTCCAGTGCTGAATGCTTTTGATTCTTCCAAACTTCCTGCTATCTCCCCCACCAAATTTCATAATGTTTACATAGTTGCGTACATCACTGTTTAAACACGCCATTAATCCTAAAACCAATCCTTGTGATACACCAACAGTCACAGAATTCAATCAGAAATGCAATCTCCTATCTCCACCCTATTATGAAACCACTTGGCCCATCAAATCTATGCTAGCTTTCTGAGGAAAAAAATGGTCTTTGACCTGAAATCTTACGTTTCCCTTTCCAGCATTTTCTCTTTCTATTTTAGATTTCCAGTATCTGCAGTTTGCCTGTTTCATTGACTACCCTGGTCATTTTTGAAGTACTGTAAAATAATCTTTTGCATTCAAGTGAAAGAATGGACTTTTCATCCAAAGAACTGCATCACTCCACAGGAGAAGTCCCTCAGTCAACAGAGATTTTTGAGCCCCAGTCTATGGAGAGGGTCTTCAACCCTAATCTGATTCACAGGTTCCTATCACTAGTGAATCTGTAAGAAATGAAACCTAAATACTGGTGGGTTAGTTGGCTCAATAATTCTCATGGCTTGGGGGTCGTGCCAACTGATGATTATTGGACATCTTGTTTGAGGTGTAATGTACATTTTTTCACAGTTACCTTCTTGGTAAGATTTTCCATTTTGTGTTAAGGGAGGTGATTGTTTTGTGCTAAGCTAAATTGATGAAAAGTGCGTAGAAATATCATTGAGTTGTCATTTAGTTTAGTTTAGAGATACAGCGTGGAAACAGGCCCTTCTGCCCACCAAGTCTGCGCCGACCAGCGATCCCCGCACATTAACACCATCCTACACATACTAAGGACAATTTACATTTATATCAAGCCAATTCATCTACAAATCTGTACGTTTGTGGAGTGTGGGAGGAGACCGAAGATCTCGGGGAAAACCCATGCAGATCACGGGGAGAACGTACAAACTCCATACAGACAAGTATCCGTAGTCAGGATTGAACCTGTAATGACATCTGTGTGGTCATTTTTCACATGCATAGGTTGAAATTATGAAATCTACATTATAATATCACCAAAGGTGGACAAAAATGCTGGAGAAACTCAGCGGATGAGGCAGCATCTATGGAGCGAAGGAAATAGGCAACGTTTCCAGTCGAAACCCTTGTTCAGAGATAATGTGAGGGTGGGGGGGGGGGGGGGGGGGGCGGGAGGAAGAAAGGAAGAGGTGGAGCCAGAGGTCTGAGGGAGAGCTGAGAAGGGGACGAGAAAGTAAGGACTACTTGAAATTAGAGAAGTCAATGTTCATACATCTGGGGTGCAAAGTGCCCAAGCAAAATATAATATCCCCAATTTGTTTTTTAATACTTCAAGAATATCACATAACATGGAGGTTAGTTGCTTGTTTAATCAAAGATATGTATGGCTGTAATAAACACGGGCATGCATCACAGTGCAAGATACAAACTGATTGGATGTTTAAGTGGAGATCATTGGAAAGAATGCTGCTGTTTTGTATGAAAAGCTAATGCAAACCAGCATAAAATACCAACGTGATATTTGGGGTCTGCTACAGTCCAGTCAGATAGCTTGTTACTTATGGCAGTAGAAGGATGAAAGGGAAATGAAGCTGCTAGTATTACTCGGAGATTTAGGTCAATTACGCATAAAGTAGTAAAAACTCCATTCTTGACATTGGAGCTTGACTTCCAAATTCCAGCTTCTTTCTACATTCTGACGTTCTCCAGTCATTTTTCACCTGGAATGGATGAATAAGATTTATAGTAGTAAAAAAAAAGATGATTGAGATGCCAGGAGAAAATTAGAAAAGGGCATTGAATCATGTGCAAGCTATGTTTAGTTTAGAGATACAGCATGGAAAAAGGGCATTCGACCCACCGAGTCCGTGCCAACCCGCGATCCCTGTGCTCTAAAGGGCTTGTCCCACTTGGGCCGTCACTTGCGCCACAGGCCGGTAGTGACAGTCGCGCGAGAGTCGCGAGCGTCACCATGCGCCCGCTCAGCCATCTGGAGCGAGTGACGTCATTTGAAGATGGACATAAAACGCAGGAGTAACTCAGCGGGACTGGCAGCATCTCTGGAGAGAAGGAATGGATGATGTTTCGGGTCGAGACCCTTCTTCAGTCTGAAAGAAGGGTCTTGACCCGAAACGTCATCCATTCCTTCTCTCCAGAGATGCTGCTGGTCGGCTGAGTTATTCCTGCATTTTGTGTCTATCTTCAATCTTCTTGGCCCCGCTCTGGGAGTAGAAGTGGGGGCGGATCCTGATCCGCAACGGCCGTGAGCCCCAGGCTGAGTTTGACGATCGTTTGCCTGTTTCTGCTGCTGTTGGAGGTGAGACGTTGCGCCTGTCTCACTTTTGGCCTGTCCCACTTTGGCCGTCAGTTACGCGACAGGCCGGTGGCGCGTGAAGATTTCGTTCAAGATGAAGTCCACACTCCTCCACGCCACTCCACATGCCTCCACACCACTCCATGCGCCCGTCCCCGTGCTATCCACATGCTACCCACATGCTAGCAGGTCGCATAAATGGCGCGCGAAAGACAGCTAAGTGGGACAGGCCCTTAACACTAGGGACAATTTACAATCTTTGCCGAAGCCAATTAACCTACAAACCTGTACGTCTTTAGAGCTTGGGAGGAAATCAAATAATTATATAATTCTTTGATAAATTATATGTATATATCATCATGAACGGAACATATGATTTCAAAGAATTGTTCAAAACATTTCCTGTATAAAGGGTAACCTGTTCTCTATCTCAGCTGCTCAAGATATAACATCTCTTGGCTTGATAACCTTTAGATCAGGTATCTAATGCTCAAATGCAGTCTGTGGTCACCTTTAGCCCGTTTCTGTTGCCCGAGCTGCAATTGCCATTGTCCTGTTCACTTTCAAACGCAGCCAATTCTGTCACCCACCTGATCCGAACTCTGCCCAGCTTATCATCTTCCCCTACCCTACAACCCCCACTGTTATCTTCGTGGAATTTCTGAAACCCTAGGAAATGCCAGTGGCAGTAAATGCAAACTGCTCAGGAGCATTGTGTTCAATTCCAGGAAACCTTGGGTGTTTTTATAAATCAGCATTTAACTTGTGTTTGATAAATCGCTGCACACATCTCCATTGCACATTAGTGATCGATAATTTTGAGACATTAATTAATGTGGGTGTAGGCAAGAGAGTGTATGGTAGTTGATGAATAACTAATTCATTAATTATTGGGATGTTGAGTGGTACCCTTACGGTTTGTAAACGAAAGCCCACTCTTGATGCACCTAGCATTGTGGTCTCATTGCAAATTACAAAGGTATCCTAACCATTGTAGGTACACAAAAATGCTGGAGAAACTCAGCGGGTGAAGCAGCATCTATGGAGTGAAGGAAATGGGCAATGTTTCGGGCCAAAACCCTTCTTCAGACTTGTAGACTGGAATGTATTTAGAAAAAGGATTTTATAGATGCAAAATAACCCAAAATGGAGAAAGAATATGTTAAATGAATAACGATCATGAAGTAATAACAGGAGATTCAAATACCCCAAATGACCTGACAAGATGAGGGAACATAAAAGTAGTGAACTGAATTTTTATATTATGTGCAAATTACTTTCTAATCGTGTGTTTTGAAAGTCCAACATGAGTAATACTACAGGACCTAATAATGGGAGATGAACTAATATGAAGAGAAGTAAGTGTAGAGGAACAGCACGACAAAAGCGACCATTGCGGAATATACTTTGTTAAAATTGAGAATACCTAAGTAGGGAACATGCCAGTAAAAGAGGAAAATGTATGATTTTAGGGAGTTGAGAATGGGATTAGGGAAAATAAAATTGAAAATTATGCAAATTCATGAAGACTATGACAGTCCACAGATTAATGCAAACATGAGTGGATGGATGTTAGAGTACAATGAAGGTAATATGGACGCATTTATAAAGAACATGCAAATTCACTGATGATACTGGCAAAGATGAAGAAAGATTGAATAATTCCTTTGCCGCTGTGTTTCGGTTAATATGAGGAATGTGATATCTGATAAACTAATCTTAAAATAATATAATCCCTGATCTGGATAGATTGCATCTATGCTTATTGAAAGGAGGCGTAGAAGTGATGGCAGAGGCATTACATAAAAATTCATTGGAAAAAGACAGTGCAAGAGGACTGGTGGGCAGCTAATGGGATTCTTGTATTTAAAAAGAATGCTAGAACAAATCCTGGCAGCTATGGACGTCAGCTTAATGTCAATGGTTGGAAAGATAATCCTTTCTCATGATGTAATAGAAAAACATTTAAAAACTAAAAATAAAATGATCAGCATTGATTTTCAAAAAGGGGAAGGTTCCGTCAAATTTATTGAATTTCTTAAAGAAATCACAGGGAGGATAAAGGGAATGTTACAGCCGTAATATATATGAAATCTTAAAAACATTGTACAATATGACTAAGATCAGAAAATGTGGTGTCAGGGGCAAGTTGTAGAATAGATAGCAAGTTGGTTATAAACCCAAACAGAGGAGAGGACTAGGTTAAAGAGGACTAGATGTTCTTTTCAGTTGGTATTCCACATGTCGATATCGGTACGAGGTTCAACATATTATCAAGCAATTTGGGATATGAAATCAAAACCATAATTTCAATCTTTACGGATGACAGAGTATTTGGGATGTAGTGCCAAATACCTGAATGCATTAAAAAACACATAGGTGGGCACGTAATTGGTAAGGCAGGAAGAGGCCATATACTGCTCGAAAAATATGTGTCATACTCGAGTGGAGGAGGTGGGGGTCTTGGGGTCTTTGTTTAATAATTCACAAACACTAAAAGTAGTGACGGATTAATAATGCATTTTTTTAATATAGTAGAAAAGCACCGGATGTCATTACGAGGGGATAGGTTTGTTCACCTCGTTTTACATCTTGATTAGATTAGACCAGCTAGATTAAACTTTACTGGAGCTTTGCAAATACTTTTAATTTTTATGTTGCCATAGAAATAGTTAGCCTGTGACTATTTTTGGTTTGAACTGCTGCGGGAAAGCTCAAGTGTTCTGCCACACTCGAGGATTGCAGTGCGTTGCCTCTTCCTGTGCTCGTGCACACTGGCAATTGTGAAATAAATGTGTTGGGATGAGGATTGATGGAGTGGATTAGAATTAAAGGGTTATGGGTATGTGCAAGATTAAAGCTAGAGTGTAGGTATGTTACAAAACCTACCTGAATCGTGGCTGAGCATCTGCCTCACCCCTTGTGTGTGATTTTGGCGCTGTTTGGAGGGGGCGGGTTTAAAACGCGATTTTTACTAGGCTGTTCCAATCGCAGATGTTCAGCCTAGTAAATCATTAACGGAGAATCGCTGCAAGACCCGGTCGCAAAAGCTATTATTAGTTTTATAGGCCTCGATAATATAGATATAATAGTTTTAAAATTACTGTCTCATTCCGCAACCTCTCGCAGCCCCAGGGTTTTATAGAGCAAACAATTAAAGGTATGTACCTTATTTTTACATTAAATGGGGCATATATATAACCCTGAATATCAAGTTATCTATAGCGAGTAGTTCATTTTGGGCTTTTTATATCCCGCAGTATTTTTCTCGGCATTTGAGGGCACTAATCCAGCGCGATGTCAACGTTCTAAACCAGCGCGTTCCACATGAACCCACTAGAAAGCCGATTTAAATGGGCATTTATTTACAGCAATTGAACACTAAATTCCTTCCATTTGGCCTATAAATTAATGTAAATTAGATATAAAAATCATGTTATATTGTGAATTATTTGTGAATAATCTTTGGACACTTAGGCTATTTAAAAATGTTAATCTTTCCTTAAGAAATGGGCTTTTGACTATCCAAGATCACAGCTTTTTTGTAATGTCCATTGAAAATCAATAGGGAACAAGATGCTAATTTCCGAGTATGAAAATGGCCATAACTTTTTTAATACTTGAGATATGAAAGTGAATGTGGTGTCAAATTAAACTTATTGTTATGCTTTATCTGATGGGATAAATTGCAGACTTGATTTTTAAAATCTCAAAATTTTGTAACATTGCTATAGAGTGAAGTTAGAATGGATATTTATAAGGCAGGGATAGATAGATTCTTGATTAGTACAGATGTCAGTGTTTACGGGGAGAAGGCAGGAGAATGGGGTTAAGAGGGAGAGATCGATTAGCCATGTTTGAATGGCGGAGTAGCCTTGATGGACCGATGGCCCAATTCTGCTCCTATCTCTTATGAAGATTGTGTGGTGGACATTTGGAGAGGTCTAAGGAGTGGGCTGGTCGGGGCATTGATTTGGTCTGATTGTCAGAGTGAGGCGGGATTAGTGAAAGAGTTACAGTTGAAGGGACAATAGAGGAATGGAGGGAGTTTCTGAGAGAGAATGGTGTGGGGGTGAAGACTGGGAAGAATTATCAGGCACATGGTTCAGGAATCTTGGAATATTTTCACGCATGCTCATACGGCATTGCAGTGAGAGGAGTGTTGGGGTTGATTGGGAGCACTGGATCATTCCTGTGACTTGGTTGGGTTACTCTACTGTGCAATCATCACATTTGTGTTGGGCGTTTCCAAAGTCGAGGAGACCTCATTGTGAACACCAAATGCACTATATTGGATTGTAAGAAGTGCAAGTCATTACTTCACATGAAAAAGCTATTTGGGTCTGTGGGTGGTGGGAAGGGAAGAAGTGAAAGGACATGTTTCTATTGTATGGGGGTGTTATTAGAAAGAGTAGTTGATGGGTTGGGAAGGGCAGACCAGGAAGCAATGTCATTGAACTGTTGAAACTAGATGAGAGGGGAATACACATCTGCTGGTAGATTTTTGCTAGTGCTGCTGGAAATTGTGGAGAATGATCCACTGAGAGGGTGAAAGGTAAGGATTCGGGGAGCCCTGTTTTTATTTTGTCCAAGTGGGGAAGCCATGAGAGCAAAGGTGTGGGTTATAGATGATATGTAATCATGAAATGGTACATGGGTAGCCATGATTAAGAAAGATAGAAAACATTATTGAGACACCTGTCTTGGAGTAAATGCGATGAAGAAAAAGCTTTGGAGAATGGACAGGAGCCCTAATATGTGACAGGGTACGGGAGAGGTTAGTCCAGTTAGATGTGGGAGTCTGGGAGCTTGCAATGGATGTTTGTCGCTTGCCTACCCCCTGAGATGAAGACATCCAGAAAGGAAAAGGAAGAGTTGAAGATTTACCATATGAAGGTGGGGGTAGGGTGGAAAAGGCAGTAAAAGGTATGAACCTTTTGAGTTTTGTATCTGAATGCTGGAAGCAGCACCTGTGCAGTCAATGAGCAAAACAGCATTAAAGCAGTGGAACAGAGTATTGCTAAAAATACATCTATTGATGCTCTTGAACACATTGGGTGTTTCAGGTCTTTCAACATCAGACACCCTCACCCTGGTGTTCTTGATGGCCCTTCTCCTCGCCATTCCGTTGATGCCCAGTGCACTCAAGGCTTTGTTGCCCTGAAAAACCTCTGCAGCCAACCTCGATGGGCATACACCTTGCCTTCCAGCCCTGCTTACAGCAGTCTATGACCAGCTCTTCATATTTGGTCATCTTCCTCTCGTGGGCCTCCTCCAGACGGTCCTCCCATGGCACTGTCAGTTCCAACAAGACAATGTTTTTGGTCGCCTCTGAGACCAGGAGGATATCTGGCCTCAGGATGGTCATGACAATGTGCTGTGGGAACTTCAGTTGTTTCACCAGGTCTCCAGAAAGCTGCCAGTCCTGCGCAGTCGCCAGGATTCCTGACGGATTCCTGGCTGCTGTGGTATTTGGCAGCTGCACTCCGGCCTTCACAAACGTGATCATCTGGGTGGTGGGGTGTGCACGTCTGAAGCTGCTGATTCCCATGCTGATGGCTTCTGCAATGGGTTTAAGAACCTGGTCGTGACGCCATGTGTACCGGCCCTGCCCAAGAGCCTTCGGGCAACAGCTCAGGATGTTTTCCAACGTCCCCTTGCCTGAGCATTGCAGGCAATCTGGAGATTCTGCTTTGCCCCAGATGAAAAGTTTCGATGGGCTGGGCAGGACATCATACACTGCCTGGACCAGGAACTTGATGCAATGTGGTTTGGTTCAGCTTGCCAGAGCTCAGTCCATGGCCTTTTCCCAACTTGTCCAAGCCCCGTGCTGCCTCAAGCCAACCACTCTGGTAGACCTCTCCTCCTCCACCACTGCCCTCACTTCCTCCTGGACCTGCCTGTTCCCCTCCTTCCCCGTGGCCTTGTCGAACTGGGGAGATGGGAAGATTCCCAGGCCTGCTCTCTCCCGAATCACTGTTCCCACCAGGACTCTGTGGCGTATCCGAGACTCTGCTTGCAGCAGGCTTCGCCGGCTCTTCACTTCCTCCCAGTTTTCACCACCACCCCTGCCTGAGCCACCTTGGGGTCGCTGGAGTCCCTGTACAGCATCACCTCTCTGGCCCGAGTCACCTTAAATTCCTCCTCCAGGGACTTCAAGGGCAGCTGGAGCTTGGTGTTATTTCCGTAAAGGGCAATGCTGCTAAAACACCTGGGCAGTACCAGCCACCTCCTGAGAAAGCTGCTGACTTTCCTCTCCAATCTCTCTTGATTTGATTTGATTTAATTTAATTTATTGTCATTGTCTTCAATGAAGATACAACAAAATCATTTTTCCCTTAGTCATACAAAAAGGTAAAATAAAAACACAGAACACAGTGGTCCACAACACGAACATCCTCACAGCGGCACCAAAGTTCCCCACTGTGAGGGAAGGAACCAAACTCCAGTCAACCTCCTTGCCGATGTTCCCCAATGTTCATCCGTGGTCGGGGTCTCCCGAGCACCCCGCAGTCACCGCTACGGGCGGCTCGATGTTCAGGCCCTCTCGCCAGGAACCTCTCGTCGGCCACTTCCACCAGAGTCCGCGGCTCCCGATGTCAACAGGCCGCGCTGGGCGAAGATTTGCGCTGGTGACCCCCTGGCAAAGGGTCCCAGGACTCCGCGATGTTAAAGTCAGCGCAGCCCGCGTTGGGAGCTCCGCACCCACAGCTCCGCGATGTTGGAGAAGCGGCCCAACACTCCGGAGCTCCAAGGAAGACCTCGCCCACTCCGTGATCTTTCCAGTGCCCCACTGCCGCTGAAGCTCTGATCCGGTCCAGGCAGGAAAGGTCGCGCCATCCGGCTCGTAGGCCAATCCAGGGGGTAGGCCACGAGGGGACTCGGATAATAGGATCAGCTTGAAGCGACTGGATAGTTTCCCCCCTTACCGTAGGCGCTCCCCCCCCAAAATACTGAAAAAACCCCAAAAAACACTGTCGGGTTTAACATGATGCTTGGCCTGACTGTCTGGATCAGCTTGTGCAGGATGGAGCCGTAGGCGTTGGCCAAGTCAAGCCAGAGCACTGTCAGGTTTCCCTTGTTCTCCCTGGCTTCTCTGATGAGTTGGGTCACCACTCCCGTGTCCTCTAGACACCCCGGTACTGCAGACAAGCCTCCCTTTTGCACTGAGCTGTCGATGTAGCCATTGTTGGAGAGGAACTTAGTCAGCCGCCTTGCCACTATGCTGAAGAAGATCTTGCCTTCAACGCTTAGCAAGGAGATGATCCTGAACTGATCGATCTTCTTGGAATCTTCTTCCTTTGGGATCCAGACTCCTTCAGCGAATCGCCACTGCTGCGCCACTTTCCCTCTCCTCCAGATGACTTTCAGGATCTTCCACAGCCGTTTCAGTAGCAAGGGGTAGTTCTTGTAGACCCTGTAGGGGACTGCTCGGGCCAGGGGCTGAACTGGATCTTGCTCTCTTCGCAACGTCCTGGACCTCTTTCAGGAGTGGCTCTCTACTATCAAACTCCTTGATGGGTGGAGGTGGTTTTATCAGGATGTTGCACTGGCCCAGCTCCTGCTGCCTGACGGGGTTACTGTAGGTCGTCTGGATGTGCCGGTCGATCTCCTCCTTAGAGCAAACCAAACTCCCACTGCGCTTCTGCCCTAGCAGTTGTTTGGTGAAGCCGAAGGGGTTGGCTATGAAGAATGCTCGCTTCCCGGCTCTTTCCTTCCGGCGTCTTCGTTGCCACTCAGCTTTACGGAGGGTCATCAGCTTCTTCCTCAGGATGGTTCGCAGCTCAGCCAAGGGGGGACGTTGCTCTTTGGTGGCCTCTGCTTCAAAGTTCCACTGCTAGGCTGATGATGATTGTCGTCATCGTTTGCAGCCTTCGGTCCACGTCTCCCTTCGCAGTTGCTTCTAGCACCTTGTCGAACTGATGCCAGACTGCCGTCTTGCAGGCCTGAGGCCATTTTACTCGAACCTTCTCCGGAGAACTGTTCCGAGGGACTAGTTGCGCCACTTGGAGGCTTCGGGTTCTATGGGGTGATTCCGTGGCCGGCTCCTCCTGCGTCTCACCAGATAAAATACCTGTGTGATGTGAACTGAAACTATTCCATGTATTACACAAAAAGACAGGCATAGCCCTGTGAGTGCCCTCAACTCTACTTGCAGTAGGTATGGTCACAGATAGCTCAGTGAGTGATCACTCCTTTCTTTACTGATGATGAATAGCACCGTAGCCTTTTTCAGATTTGTTTTGGTTTTGTCATGGGCTTCAACCGCACAGTTTCGTTTTGAGCGAGTGAAACCAACTAATGCTCTGCATTGAATTAAAATTCTGCAGATGCTGGATATCTGAAATAAACACAGGAAATCTGGAAACACACAGCAAGTTGGGCACATTTGTCAAAAGAAATACAATATAAGTTTTGGTCTGAGTCCCTTTGGCAGAATTGGGAAAGAAGGTTCTGATGGAGCGTCTTGGACCTAGCAGTTTCTGATTTTGAAGATTGGACACTATTTGATGTAATTTAACGTGAAAGCAAGTTCTCTTGTAGCACATCATTAGCAGGCTGATGCCTACAACAATCTTATACTCTGACCTGAAAGTGGCACTCCTAGCTCAAAGCACTGGTGTGGAGGCTATGGATAAAATGTGGGGGTTGGGGAATGAGTAAATAATCTGACACCAGAAATGCTTTGTTAATCCCACAATTATTAAACCATTATGGCAGAAAATTTGTTTCCATTCCTAGTGGAATCCAAAACTCGGAACCACAAGTTAAATATAGCACTCCAAATCTAGGGAGAAATTAAAAGAACCCTCCTTACCCAAAGAGTGTTAAAATATAGACCTTGCTAATATGAGAGGAAGAAATAATAGGGTGTGATGAAAAATATTTGTAGCGGGCTTGCATGTAATATAAATATTGATATATATCAGTTGAGTTGAGACCCGTTTGCATGCTGTGACTATTTAATACAATACATTAAATGCCGCCTGGTCCTCTGGTGTATTATTCAATGTGTAGACAAATGGATAATAGGGATTCAACCTCTGATGATGAAAATCTTCAATACTGCTTTGAGTGACACAGAGATCTAGAATTTTCTGGGAGTTAAGGTTGACTTGGAGGGAGGAAAACTCTAAGGGCGCATAATCAAGATTTGCATTTTGAATCTGCAACCTTCGAACTTCAAGCAGCTAAATAAGAGCTACACGTAATTTAATGCAAGTTGAATTCTTTCAGTACCTACTGGAGCTGCATTACCTCAGGAGACCAATTGTATTGCACCTTGCCATTGCAGTTGTTCCTTGGTTGAGGCAAATCAAATTTATTATGTGTAGGAAGAAACTGCAGATGCTGCTTTAAACCGATGATAGACACAAAATGCTGGAGTAACTCATTGGTCAAGCCGCATCTCTGGTGAAAATGAATAGGTGCCGTTTCTGGTTGAGACCCCTCTTCAGACTGAGAGTCAGGGGAAATGAAAACACAAGATATAGATGGTGATATATAGAGAGAGATATAGAACAAATGAATGAGAGCCATGCCAAAAGTAATGATGCTCAGGGAAAAGTGGAACCCACAATGGTCCATTGTTGGCTGTGGGCTTGCTCATAACAAGTTACACAGACAGTGAAACTCAACAGGACGACAGTGAAACCAGTATGAGGACTAGGATGGGAGAGGGAGGGGATGCAAGGAATCAATAAACATACCTTGAGGAGGTGGGAGGAGTCAAACGTAAAGTTGTTGAGGGTGAGGACCAACTCCGCTAGGCGGAGGAGGGTGTCAGTGGCTGGGTATAGGTTGCTCCTCTGGTTGAGGAAGAACCGGAGGGCTTTCAGGCCATCCTGGTGGGGGATGGAGGTGTAGAGTGACTGGACATCCATGGTGAAGGTGAGAGCCTAGAGAGTGGAATGAGCGGAGGCGGTGGAGAGTGTCTGAGGTGTCTAGAACATAGGTGGGAAGAGATTTGACCAAGGGGGATAGTATGGAGTCAAGGTATGTGGAGATTGTGTTTCCTCCAAACACAAGGCGTAGCTATGGGCACACGCATGGGCCCCAGCTACGCCTGCCTCTTTGTCGGGTACGTTGAACAATCCTTGTACAATACGTACCAGGGCCCCATCCCCGACCTCTACCTCCGTTACATTGACGACTGCTTTGGGGCCACCTCCTGCACCCACACACAACTGACTGACTTCATCCACTTCACCACCAACTTCCATCCAGCACTCCAATACACCTGGACCATTTCCGACACTTCCCTACCATTCCTTGACCTCACCATCTACATCGCAGGGGACAGACTTCTGTCCGACAAACACTACAAACCAACTGACTCATATGGCTATCTGGACTACACGTCTTCCCACCCTGCCCCCTGTAAAGACTCCATCCCCTACTCCCAATTCCTCCGCATACGCCGCATCTGCTCCCAGGATGAGACGTTCCACACCAGGGCTCGGAAATGTCCTTGTTCTTCAGGGAACGGGGATTCCCCTCCACCACCATAGATGAGGCTTGCACCAGGGTCTCATCCATACCCCGCAACACTACTCTCTCTCCCCATCCCCGCACTCGCAACAAGGGCAGAGTCCCCCTAGTCCTCACCTTTCACCCCACCAGCCGGCAAATACAACAAATAATCCTCCGCCATTTCCGCCACCTCCAACGTGACCCCACCACTCGCCACATCTTCCCATCTCCCCCTATGTCTGCCTTCCGCAAAGACCGCTACCTCCGCAACTCCCTTGACAATTCTTCCCTTCCCTCCCGTACCACCCCCTCCCCGGGCACTTTCCATTGCAATCGCAAGAAATGCAACACCTGTCTCTTCACCTCCCCCCTCGACTCCATTCAAGGACCCAAGCAGTCGTTCCAGGTGCGACAAAGGTTCACCTGTATCTCCTCCAACCTCATCTACTGCATCCGCTGCTCTAGATGTCAGCTGATTTACATCGGTGAGACTAAGAGGAGGTTGGGCGATCGTTTCGCCGAACACCTCCGCTCAGTCGGCAATAACCTACCTGAACTCCCGGTGGCTCAGCACTTCAACTCCCCCTTCCATTCCCAATCCGACCTCTCTGTCCTGGGTCTCCTCCATTGCCAGAGTGAGCAACACCGGAAACTGGAGGAACATCACCTCATATTCCGCCTGGGTTGCTTGCGTCCGGTTGGCATGAACATTGAATTCTCCCAATTTTGCTAGCCCTTGATGTCTCCTCCCCTTCCTTAACCCTCGAGCTGTCTCCTCCCATCCCCCCGCCCTCGGGCTCCTCCTCCACCCTTTTTCCTTCCTTCTCCCCCCCCCCAACCCCCCATCAGTCTGAAGAAGGGTTTTCGGCCCGAAACGTTGCCTATTTCTTTTGCTCCATAGATGCTGCTGCACCTGCTGAGTTTCTCCAGCATTTTTGTCTACCATCAATAAACATACCGCTGGCTTGTATTTTGCCCAAGCAAAATATGAGGCACTGTTCCTCCAATTTGCTTTTGGCCTCTCTCTCTGCCAATGGACAGAAAGGTCAGTATGGAATTGAGGAGGGAAGTTAAAGTGGTTGGCAACCGGGAGATTATGTATGCCAAGGCAGACTGAGCAAAGTTGTTCAGCGAAACGATTGCCCAATCTGTGCTTGGTTTAGCCTATATGCAGGAGTTCACACCTATTAATTAATAAATGTATTATTATAGATAATTGTCATATGCATCTTATTAGAAACTGTTTCAGAACATATTTACAGTTTTATAATGATCTGTCATACTTATCATGTAACTTGGCATTGTATTTGTTTGTATTAAGAAATTGTGCTCTTGGCAATAACTTGGTTGTCACATCAAGTGGTCCCCTGTGCTGAGGACGGCGCACTTCCACACCAGTTCTGTTTACTTATAAGATGGCTGAAGAAGTCAGCGTAGAACCTGCAGACTGTGTCCTGTTGTTAAATTACTCGATCTTCATATGCTCTGCCAAAGGGACCTTCCCAAGTTTCCCCTCCTCCATTTGAAATGATTAGATGCCGGGGATTCCCAAAACTAATAAGGGTGTAGGTTGACCACTGATTTTCCGGCACCCTCGGTTCCAAGGCCTTTCTGGATTATTCGTTTTCCAGACCAACTGAGGTCACGTGATAATTAAACGACAAAACGCCCCTGGCCCACTAACAACACCCCTCCCGTGTCTCTAAAGCACCATGGGAGGCAGGTGCATGGGAGGCAGTGGTGAATCTTATCATTATCTATGTATTCACTAAGAGGAGTACTGCCCAACACATGGAAAGTAATCCACGGCACCTGGGTCTGGTCATGGACTTTTATTGCACAGCCGGGGCAGGTTGGTAGACGATTGTTTAGTAAAGACCTGCCCTTTCAAATGCTTCAGTGAACAATAAACTTGGGATCATCATGCCAGAGGGTACACATCTGCATATTATACCTCAATGACCGAAGTGCTTGATATCTAGCCTCTAACAAGCTCTCCAAAGGAGTGGTATTAATCTATAGGACAAATAGGACTCTTGGATTTTTGCTTTCTCTCCAGAATATTGATTGTATCCCAACCTTGAAATCCTTCAAACTTCTGTCTCAACAAAAACAATACAAGTCTAACCATATGAGAGTCAATAAACAGATTTTACTGTAGACTTGTCACTGAGATTAATGTCAACTATTGTTCTGCAAAACAGTCTGGAGAGGTGGGTTAGTTTAATTTGGTAACCAAATGAAAAATCTATTTTGGTCTGCCACAAATTATAATTTAATTGAGGCTATCAAACCAGATTGCTGAGTTCTTCATTCCAACATTACGATCTAAATTTAGATTATTTTTTTTAAAGCAAAAACTAAACACAAGGCTAGTAGAATTCAGTACTAAAAAATGCTGAGAAAACTGTTAGAAGAGCTCAGTAGGTCAAGCTGCATCTGCGGGGGCAAATGACTCTTTGGATCAAGGCTGTGTGGAGGGAGGATAGCCAGTATGTAGAAATGAGAGGAAGGAGTGAGATGAAAGCCAGCAAGTGGAACCAGATGAGGGGTGAGGGCCAGATTGAACCATTGCAAGGAAAGGCAACGAGTCCAAACAGTGAGGAGGCGAGCAGTTTATGGAGGAGGTGAACAAAGGGAGAGACTTCCTGATTGGCGTGGTGGGAGTGGGAAAGGTACACGAGGGATTACATGGAGCAAGTCGCCCAAAACCGGAAAGCTTGATGTGTGCACCATGTGCGCACATACACACACACACACACACACACACACACACACACACACACACACACACACACACACACACACACACACACACACACACACACACACACACACGTGTACACACACACACACAATAGGTTACCCAAGCTAAACACAAGGTGTCATACCTTCTCCATGAAGAGGGCCATAGACAGGTAGGTCGCAAAGAATGAGAAATGGAGTTAAAATGAAATGGAAATGGAGAGTTAAAATTACATGGAAATGGATGCTCAAAAGATGGCTGTTGCGATCTGAGTGCAGATGCTCTGTAAACCAAACGCCTAGTCTACTAGCAGTTTTTTTGCTCCAGATTCCAGCATTTGCAGTTGCTTGTGTCTCCAGTAGAATTCAATAATGTTTGATCTTATGAAATAGAACAAATTAAAATAATCATTGCCTCAGTAGCACACGATTTATTTTTCTGGCGTCTCGAGATGCCTTTTTTTTCTTCTTGTATATGGCCGGAATGTCTCTCTGTTCATGTTTTCATTCTGCTACGTCAAAACTTATTACTGGTTGCACAAGGTTTCCATAGAAACACAACTAACTGTCATTTGAACTCAGAACATTAGTGGTTATATTTGTTGATTTAGAGGATTATTAAAATTTAACAAAATTATTGATTTTATTTTTATTCAAGCCGAATAGTTTCTTCAGCTCACTCTTAAAGGGCAACGCTTTTCTACACCTGCGTCTGAGGCATGGGAACCAGTATCATTAATATATTTTAGATAAATAAGGACATTATAAGTAGTCAGAAAATTTACTGTAAAATGGTTTGTGCAAAGTCTCTGCATATTTTTGGAAAGCTATTATGTTCACATGTAATAATGGATTTCATCGTTATTGGATATCATTTTTTGGTGTTCTTATTATTCACCACCATTTTAAGGCAGAAACTTGAATCTTGGTGTGCTTGCAGATGATGTATGGTTGCCTTGCATGTAAGGTTCTGTGTAAATTATGGGATGAGCATAAATTTGCTGTTGATACATGGGCAAGGTGGACAGAATTGCAGAGGATTAATTTGTGAACGTCATTCAGCATATTTGTATTGGGGGTGGGGGGAACCGGATAAGGTAAATACTCTTTTGAAATAGTTTAGTTTAGAGATACAGTGTTGAACCAGGCCCTTCAGCCCACTGAGTCCACACCGACCAAATGATCACCTGCGCACTAGTTCTATCCCAAACTCAGGAGCCAATTTACCTATGAACCTGTATGTCTTTGGAATGTGGGATAACCAGAGCTCCCAGAGAAAAACCCACACGGTCAGAGGGGCAAAGTATAAACTCAGTACAGACAATACCCGTGGTCAGGATCGAGACCAGTCATTCTACTGCTGCGTCACTGTGCTGCCCCAAATGTTTTAAATGTGCTATCAACTCGTGTGTAAATCATTTTATCTTTATTATTAATTTCACTTCCCTTTGTTTATTCCTTGAATCCAGGAATACAAGTGGTTTGTTCCATACTCTCTGCTGTAGAGACAAATGTAGGAAAAACGGAAAATTATGGAAAAGCTCAGCAGGGTGGGTAGCATATGTGAGAAAATATTTAATCAACATTTCAAATCTATGACCCCCCCCCCCCCACCTCCCTTCCCATCAGAGCTGAGAAGAGTGAAAGCAAGTTAGATTACGTGATAGAGAAGGTTTATTTTCATTTACTGTTGAAATAAATGAATCTGAAGTCCTTAATTTGTAGGGAGGCCAGGAAGAGGTGGCAGGAGTAGGCGAGGGGGACACTAAAATGGTGGTGGAGGGGTTGCCGTGTGAGGGAGCCTAGGAACATGTTGATGATCCATGTGATTGTAGGAGAGCCCTGATATTGTAGAATCTGCTGTTTTTGTAACAGCAATTTGCTGAGAATTTTATTTTTATTTTACATAGATCAAATTTAAATTTATAATTTG
Organism: Leucoraja erinaceus; assembly: GCF_028641065.1. Taxonomy (NCBI): domain Eukaryota; kingdom Metazoa; phylum Chordata; class Chondrichthyes; order Rajiformes; family Rajidae; genus Leucoraja; species Leucoraja erinaceus. The sequence continues at coordinate 18,516,868 of NC_073380.1, forward strand.
GAAATTCCCGGTTTATTTTTACTGAGTTGCGCCAACATTATCCTCCAAGTTATTTGGTACAACTCATTTTGTCTTGCCATATCAGCTTATCCTTATTTGATCTTTAATGTGTTTACTTATCTAACATATCCTTTCATGCATGTGAGCGATTTGCCTACAACAACAAACAAGGTGCTCTAGTTTAGTCTAGAGGTACAGTGTGGAAACAGGCCCTTCGGCTCACCGGGTCCATGCCGACATGCGATCCCCATATATTAACGCTATCTTACACACACAAGGGGCAATTTTTATATTTACCAAGCCAATTAACTTGCATACCTGTACATCTTTGGAGTGTGGGAGGAAACCGAAGATCTCGGAGAAAACCCACGCAGGTCATGGGGAGAACGTATAAACTCAGTACAGACAGCACCTGTAGTCTGGATCGAACCCGGGTCTCCAGTGCTGGAAGGCACCGCTGTGCCGCTGTTGCTGTTGGAGCTGCTGGAGGAACTCAGCGGGATGAGCAGCCTTTACGGGAGAAAAAGAATTGTAGACATTTCAGATCAAGACCCTGCAAGAAGAGGGGAAAATGGCCAGCATAAAAAGCAGAGGAGTGTGGGAGTGGTGAGACAGAGTTGAGTCGATGATAAACTAAGTGTTGGAGGAGCTCAGCGGATCAGGCCGCATCTGTTGATAGGTTGCAGCAGACAAGGAGAAGAAAAAGATAGAATAAGTCGGAGGGGGGAGGGTAAGAAAGGTTAAGTTGGAGACTGCACTGGAAAGGGAGTAGTAGGGGCACATGGACGGCTACTTCTGGAATCTGATTAAAAAAAAAAGGGAGGCGCTATTAAAAACCAGAAGCGGAGAGGTGAAGGGTAGTCAGAACCTGATGCATGGGGGAACTTGCTGTGTGAAATGAATGGTGGTAGATAAATAGAACTAGGGGAAGGAGGGGTCACATGGGGGATTGGGGGAGGGATGGCTTGAGGAGTGCTACAGGAAAGGACAAAGGAAAGACTGAAGATGTATCATTAGTGGAAAGAGAGTGGGAACACAGGAGTTAGGGGTTGCTTCAAATTGGAAAATGCTATATTCAGAGCACCAGGCAGAATATGAGATGTTGATCTCCCAGTTTGCCATGAAGTGGAGGCGTGCCCTGCAGCTGCGGCGCGCCTGCAGTCCGTTTGTCTCTTTTTTTTTTGTTTACTTTTGGTCCTGTTTCAGTCTATTTTAGTTTATTTTGGTTGTGTTTGGGTGGGGGGTGGGAGAAACATGTTTTTGGTCTCTTCCTTTGGGGGTTGCGACCTTTTTTTGTCGTATCCCCGTCTCCGTCTGCGCTGAGCCTAATGGCGGAGCCGGTCTAATGGACCGACATCGAGCTGGCAGAGCCAGGTTTCCAAACTCGGGGCCGTGGTGGCATTACCGACATCGTGACTTCGGAGAATCGGAGAGCCCAGAGCCACTGCGGACCCAGTGGACGACAACGTTGGGAGCACGCAGGTCCCAGGTTGGCGACCTGTTTTCCGGAGATCCCGCGGCAACAGCTTCGCCCGCTGGGGGAGGGTGGGCTTCGTGGCGTTTACGACCGTTCGTGGGCTTGGATTCAGCCGCGGCGACTTCATGACCCGGCAGGGTCGTTCGGAGACTCAACGCAGAGGCCGACAAGGACTTTAAGACTTTTGTCTTCCATCACAGTGAGGAGGACTGGTGGACTCACGCGGGCCCAGTGGACGATTTCAAGATCAGACAAGATAGATTTAATTGTCACATGGGAGCACAGTGAAATGTACCATACAGCCATACAATAAAAATCAACAGGCAACACACTATAGGGTTTTCCAGATCCCCCCACAGCAGAATCAAAGTTTCCAGTGTGGGAAGGCACCCGTCTCTCCTCCACTGTTCCCCGTGGAGGGCTCCCCGTGCCCTCAGCAGTTGCGTACGGGCGGCCCGAGTTCCAGGACCGCACGCGGGGTGTTGTTAAAAGTCTGGAGACGGCCCGTTCGTGGAGCTTGGATTCAGAGCCGCGAGTCGCACTTACAAATCCGCAGGCCGCGGGTGGAGACTGCTGGGACCCTCGTAACCCCGGACTCCAATCCTGGATAGCGCCCCCTCAGACGCAGATGTTGGAGAACAAGGCTCCAACGGCGAAGTAGGTACAACGGTGACTCCAGCGCTTTAGCAGACGGTTCCCGGTTTGCCGCTCCGATCCATCTGGTACAGTGGGGGGGAGGACGCGACTCGGGTGTCGACTCCCCGCACTGTGGCTGAGAAACGGTTAAATCATAAAAAAGTTAAAGTGTTAATAAAAAAAGACAGAAATACACAGACAGGTGTAGGTTTTGCCAGTGTTAGCGCCCCACAGTGCAGCGCCCCATTATTCTATGTATGACTGCAAGGCATGAAATTTTGTTCAGACTGAAAAGTCTGAATGACAATAAAGGCTACTTTACTTTTTTACTTTATGGGCCTCGACCTGCCATTGGAAAAAGCCAAGGACAAATAGTTTGGCGAGGTATTGGGAAAGGAAGTGTTCCAGATTACAGCATCTATAGTCTCTTGAACTATTTGCCACATTTACTCTGGATCAAGAATTTTGTATCCAATATTTCTTGATTACCTTGTATTGACCCTGACTTTCATTCTGTTGCACAAAATATCTTCTCCAAGTTCACCTCATTAAATGTCTCAATGTTTTCGATGGATTCCCTCACATGTTTAGTCTTTACTGATAACTAAAACCTCTCAATTCTTGAAAATCCTTGGAAATCTCTCACACCTTCTTCAGGATTTCCATATCTCTTTACATGAACCTAACTCTCTCTGTTACTGACATAGGCCTCCACAAGACACAATAAAACAGTGAGATGATTGCATGGCTATAATGTATTTTTTGTCCTAAGATAAAACTTGCAACACCATAACAGGTTAAACATGGCTAGGAAACCTCCAGTTATTGTCACCTACTTTCCTTCCTTGGCTTATGAATCAATGATTCTCCACAATAAACAGCACTTGGAAGAAGCGGATATGAAGGAACTGCAGATGCTGGTTTACACCAAAGATAGACACAAAATGCTGGAGTAACTCAGCGAGACAGGCAGCATCTCTGGATAGAAGGAATATGTGCCTTTTCGGCTCGAGAACCTTCTTCAGACTGAGATCTGGACGAAGTTCTGAAAGTAGTAAAGACATAAAATGTACTTGTGTTCTCGTGTGGAGAACTTTTAATGCCACTATAAAACTGACTTGGTAACATCCGTGCTGACCAAATCTTAGTAGGAGTGGTTATCATACTTCATTTGTGATAAGGTAATGATCACGGGAGAAACCTACTTTACCTTGTCCTCATTGGTTCTACCTGTGTCGGATGTATCTGAATGACAAGAGTGATCATCGCGTGAGTGATCTCGCATCGCAGAGCTATAGTGGTTCTGAACCGGCCCTGCTGAGTGCCCCCCACCCCCCATGGACTGTCTCCCTCGGATGGTCACGTTGCACGGACACATCTGCATTTTAGTCTGTTTGAACTGTTTTGACTATTTTACTGTTGTAATGTTCTTTTTACAAACCATGTTCTCGGGGTATCTAAATTAAATTTTATTAGTTATTTAAGTTATGATATCAGATGGAAGCTGCATACCAAATCTTATTGCGCTTATGTGCAATGACAATAAAAGATGTTATTATTATTATGTACTTTTGCGGTCAAACTCTTCACACTAAAGACTTGTACATTATATTGTGTGGCTCTACGGTCATGCTGAATTGGATAGGATTGGAACGACTGTGGCAGCGCAAGACTGGGCACCCACAAAGTGTTGTGCACCTCTGTCGGCTGCTGCTGAATTGCACTTAACTACAATCTGTAACATCCTGGCCAGCTTCATCCCTGACCTTTGTAATCAAGATAGCACCTCTAGCCTGGCTGCATGAAGAGTGCATACAATCTGCAGCAGTTGCAACAACATGTCTAAAAATGGGGTCACAATCCAATGAAAGTATTACACGACTCACTGTGTGTGCTAAACAGTGTGCAGAAGCTACGTCGTCCTACACTGACAAGCTAACTCAAAGCTCCATAGTCCCATTAAACTTGGTCATAAATGGTGGAAGAAACTTAACTGGAGCAACATGCTACCTACAAGAAGATGGTAAGACCACATGTGGAGTTCTATTTACAGTTCTGGTCACCCTGCTATAGGAAGGAATTCATAAAACTAGAAAGGGGGTTTGAGAAAAGAGGATGTTACTTGGTCTGAAGTGTTTGAGCTACAAGGAGAGGCTGGATCAGCCTTACCTTTTATCCCTGGTAGGAGGCTGAGGGGTGAGTTTAGGGTAAGAGACGGATTTAAAAGGGACCTGAGGGACAACATTCCCCATAGAGGGTGGTGCATCCATGGAATGAGCTGCCAGAGGAAGATGTAGAGGTGGGCACCATTCTGACATTTAAAAGACATTTAGAAGGGTACATGGATAGAAAAGGTTGGAGGGATATTGGCCAGGTGTAAACAAGTGGGACCAGCTTGGTTTAGCAACTTGGCCAACGTGGATTAGTTGGGTCAACGGTCCTGTTTCTGTCTGCATAACTCTATGCTAACTAAAGCTGAAGACTGGGTCAGGAAGTATAATAAAGATACATGTGATTGATATTCGTATTAATGTAGATGTGTGGTCGGAACTTTCCATTGGGCAAATAAGGAACACCCAAGTTATAACCAATCCAGTTTGAGTTTGATCGTGTTGGCATTGGTTCCTCAGGCATGCATGCATGCAGTCAGGCATAAGACAATGCATGGACAATTTTGGGCTGCATTGGTACGTGCACATAATGGAACCTTGAGGACCATATTTAAAAACTGAGAGTGTGCAGCCGTTTGCAAATGGTTGGATTTAGTTCCTGAAATGAGCATCTCTGTCATATTTCTCTTCCCACCCCCCCCCCTCCCCCCACCCTACTATGTTATTTATTAATTATTTACCAGCATTTGGATTTAAAATAGTTACAAAAGAAGAATGTGTTGCGTGGAAGAAGTTGGTCTAGTGCAATTAATGTTGTGCAAAAAATATGATGTCAAACCATGCATCTCATTAGCTCGGAACCCTCTTTACAGGAGACAAGTCAACCAATTGCACTTCTCGACTTACTGACATAATTTGGCCCATTCTTGTAGCACTTTCACATAGCTTTGCTGATTGTTTTCTCATAAAATTTGTATTATTTTCTCTCTTGTAAAGAATTACTATTGAATCGGCTCCACGACCATTTCATGGTATGCATTCTGGATCGTAAGTTGCTGTGTCACAATAAAATATAATAATCCTCACTTTTCCGCTGGGTCTTTTGCATGTTAGTGTAAATCTGCAGGAAAGAACTGCAGATGCTGGTTTAAATCGAAGGTGGACACAAAATGCTGGAGTAGCTCAGCGGGACAGGCAGCATCTCTGGAGAGAAGGAATGGGTGACATTTCGAGTTGAGAACCTGCTTCAGACTTATGTCAGTTTCTGGTCACTGACTTGCCTGTTAGTGGGAAGCATTTCTTCCTATCTTGTCTCTTAAAAATGTAATAATCCTGTGTAGTTTTTTTGAATCATATCAAATTAGCCTTTGTTACTGTAAGGAGAATAAATATTCCAGTTTTGCACTAATTTAACATTTTAGACTAGATTTTTCATTTGCCATTGTTTTGGCTATTGAAAACCCTTGAAATAAGCGGCCATTAGGTTAGGGATTCAGTCCTCAAGCCATCACATCCCCTCAGATGATGACCTGAGGGGGTGGTGGGAATAGACAGCTCCCCTGGCCTTTTTTTGTTTCCAATCTTAGAGCTTGGCATTGTCAGTTGTTTGAAAAATAGAATATTCTCCTCCCTAGCACAGTCATCCATCACTCCGATCCAGAAAAAATATTATACTAAGGAGCAGTGTCATGATGTGATTAGTTGTTTTTGGTGAGTAAATTCTTTTAGGTTTAGCTGATTTCTGAAAACTATGCGGGTAGTATGAGTCACTTTTGTAGCCATGTTAACAAAAATATCCCTGCATGTAATCAAACAGGGCACATTCGGTGACTCAAAAAATTATAAGTAGTTGGTCTGCCACTTTAATTTCCCGTAGGTGGAATCTTGGCAGACAATCAATAATTCATGGTTGTCCTGGGATAACAGTAGTTCCAAGGTAATTGTTTTTGTTGTTTTAAGAGAGTAAAACGTGGAAATTATCAGTTCATTTAGCTGTTGTTTTTTTAATATTTCATTTAAACACAGGAGGAAGAAAGCGAAGAGGAGCCGAAGCTTAAGTATGAAAGACTGGGGAATGGAGTGACAGAAATCCTGCAGAAAGATGCAGCAAGTTGTATGATCGTGCACGATAAGGTACTCTCTTTGTAAAATGTTTTTTTTTTTTTTAGAAAGGTCTATAATCTTAAAAATATTTTAATTTATCCAATAATGTATTTAAGGAAACAAAAACATGTTAAGCAGATTACAGAGCTAATGAATGCTAATGGTGAATAATTAAAAATTGTATGCATTGCTGGTCCATCTCATGATTCTTATCAAGCAATGGTGATTATGCATTCTTAAAGCATCTGGGTTTTTTCCAAGTTGAATGTTCAGTATCTATTCAAAACAATTTTTTTCCCTCTCAAGCAGCCACTTTCCTTTCTAAAACATCATATTTTCACAAGCATCAGTCTGTACTAGATGACTAATCGTCATGGCACCTGGTGCAGTCAAGCAGGCTTGTGCAGTGGAATAGTCATACCTAGTTATGTCTGCACACCTGATGTTTTATTAACCAGTATTGATTTTCTTTACCCGGGGGATTTTCTCCTTCCTGAAAAAAAGCAACCTTGCAGGGGTGAAAGACATTGCTGGGCTAAATTTGCAATGCACCTCGTTCTCCTTTCCTCCTCTTTAATGCAGGTTCATGTTATAAGTGATTGAATTTAATTTTCAGTTTAGCAATTCCATCTTGATAAATCCTTTTTAAACCTCAAGTTAATGGAAGGTTATTTTTTTAGATGGTGCCGGTTGACTGACATGCTTGGTAGTGCCTGTAAATATGAGCATTTCATTAGAGTCTCCAATCAAGCATGCTCGGATGCTCAAAATGACTGTAATTTAAGTTGCCCCAGAATTTGGTTAATACATTGAACTCGTATGTATTGATTTCCTGTTTACTGTTCCATTTTTTAAACTCAATGTTTAAAATTTTATTTAATACGTTTGTTAAAATTCTGAATGTGTTATGCATTTTTTTTCCCCCTTCATCAATGTGTTCCCAGAGCTCGACATTTTCAGCTGTTTTGAACAATTACATTTCACACAGCTATAACTCTGCTAAATAAAGCTGCAGACATTCTCTCATCCATGCTGTACATGTGTATCTTCCTCCAGTTTTAATGCTGCACTTTTAATTTGCTGCCACAGTTCATCAACGAGTGTGCACAAGCTGAAAAGAAACAATTTGTTGTCAGCAGATGAGGCTTCCTTGTGACTCATTCTGAAAGGTAGCCAGTACTTGCACAATCAACATTGGCCCAAAGCTTCATTTTGAGGAAAAATGCCATTGAATTGAGGTGAAACTGTTACTTTTTCTGAACAAAAATTAACATGTGTTGGGTAATTAGGAAAGAAACTTCTAATAATGATAAAACAAAATTATGCTTAACATTTACGGTAGATGTAAACAGAATTCATGAGTACATACTGGGGAACATTATATTTGGTAGCAGTCTGCTGGTTTGGGAGGAATAGGAGGTAAAGTATTATCATTGAGTTGATTGCTATTTCTACATTTCTTTAGTTCTGAAGGGTTGTGAAGTACTTTCAAATAAAAAATATATTTAAATTAAAAGTATGTCAATCATTGGCAAATATTCTGAAGATATGATTTTCTGTGCTGGGAAATTGTAACAATAAATATGTAAAGTTCTCCCATTTCATTCTTCTGAGCTTCTGTGATATATCATGGATATAGCAACAACAATGCACAAATTCAAATACTGACGTTGTTTTGATTAGGGTGAGTTAAATCTGTCAATGAGTTAGGATGTGAAAGGATCTCTCTACACCTCATCTGCAGAGATAGATAGCTGAGGGTTGGGGACTTTGATATTACCCTTTTATTTCATGGAGACTCTCGAAGGAGCAATAGTTCTGCTGTGCCCTGGAGCTGCTGAAGCTGAGAATCTATGCCACTCCACTGTGGCGTGGATCTGCTATTATTTGTGAAAAAGAAAGTTTTATATCTGTATATTTCTCCTCTAAGCTGATTACATAATATTGGCATGCAAGCCATTGTATATTTAAAAATATGTTAATAGTTGACATTAAATGGTTAGAACCAATGTCGTAAGCAGCATTGGAATTTACAGAGGATATTAGACGTAAAGAACAAAACGGTGGAAGAACTCGAGTGTCTCAAACAGCATCTGTGGAGGCAAAGTATGTGAAGACATTTTTTGAGTTGTGACCCTCCATCAGGAGAGGGAAGAGGAAAGGTTGTCAGTATGCAGTGGAACTAGGTAGATTGGGGGATGGGGGAGCGGTAATGATGGGAAGATGGATCCAGGTAAGGAAGTGGGAGGGCAGAGGGGATAGGAAGAGTGAACAAAGAAGAAATCTAGGTGGACAGGTAGGGGGGGGGGGGGGGGTGTGTGTGTGGGGGTGTGTGTGTGTGTGTGTGTGTGTGTGTGTGTGTGTGTGTGTGTGTGTGTGTGTGTGTGTGTGTGTGTGTGTGTGTGTGTGTGTGTGTGTGTGTGTGTGTGTGTGTGTGTGTGTGTGTGTGTGTGTGTGTGTGTGTGTGTGTGTGGTGTGTGTGTCGGTGTGTGTGTCCCCCCCCCTCCGTGTCCTGTATGGCAATATCTTCGCCTGCAGCTGTCCTCGTGGCCTCACTGTTTGCAGGCCTGTGTTACGTGCGTTTTTCCTGTCGGGTTTTTTTATGTGGGGCCAGAAGGGTGAGACGGCTTCGGCGGGGCACCTGGGGTGAGAGCACTTTTCTCCGGGCGCGTCTTTCGTCCAGCGGGCCTACCAGCAGGCCTGGAGCCTGAGTTTCCTGTCCGTACCGGGAACCTCGGCTTCGGCGGTGGCACAGCACTGGAGCGCTATCGCAGTGCGGGCGATGCCTTGCCTGGGTCGCCGTACTGGAACTCCGGTGAGCTGAGACCGCCGATAAAAACTTTGCGGAGCTGCAGGTCTGTGGAGCGGCCAGCCGCGGGCGGCGGCACTGAACTTTACATTGGGAGCCTTGGATCTCTCGCCGAGATCGTCAGTAGTGGAGCTCCATCCAGCACGGCCTGTCGGCTTCGGAAGCCGCGGTCTCTGGTAAGGAAGCGGCCGTTCCAGGTATACCAAGCCGCTGTGAGGATTCTCCCGACGCCGGAGCACCATCAACCGGCGAGAAGGGCCTGGAACATCGGGCCTCCGTAAAGGCGACTGCGGAGGCCAAAATAGGCCCGACTAAGGGTGGACATGGGGATGGGGACTGGACAGTGTGCCTTCCCTCATAATTGGAACCATTGTGGGGGGATGTTCTTTATGTTTAAATTACTTATTATTGTTATGTCTATTTTTTTTATGTGCTGCATTGGCAATAAGCATTTCACTACACCAATTGGTGTGTGACTAATAAAGAACCTTTGAACCTTTGAAGAATACTGGAGGTGTGGGGTACCCAAGTTGGAAAGAATCCAATGTGCATAGCAAGTTACCAAAACAGAGTATGTAATGTTGCTCCTCCAATTTGTGTTTGGCCAGTTCATAGCAATGGGGAAGGCCAAGGTTAAACAGGTCAGCATGTAAGTGGGAAGAAGAGTTGAAATGAGATGTAATTGGAAGCTCGAGACAGCTGTTGTGGACAAAGTGCAGATGTTCAACAAAACTGTTGCTTGGTTTTTGCCTGATTTCCCTTGCAATCGACATATTTTATGAACCAACTGACCCCCACAGCTACTTTGATTAGACTTCCTCCCACCCTGCCTCCTGTAGGGATGCAATCCCTTTTTTCTCAATTTCTCAGTCAGAACAGGCCCTTCAACCCTATTCATCCATCTTGACCAAGATACCCCATCTAAGCTCGATGCCCCATCTAAGCTAGAAGCCCCATTTAAGATTCCCTGCGTTTCAACCATATCCCTCTAAACATTTCCTACCCATGTACCTGTTCAAATGTTTTTTCATTGTGTTTATTGTACCTGCCTCAGCTGCTACCTCTGGCTGCTCATTCCCTATTTCTGTGTCTCTGGTTCCTATGAAATATTTTCCCATGCACCTTAAACCTCTAAGCCCTCTAATTCTTGATCCCCTACCCTGGATAAAAGACCAGGCATTCACTCAATCTATTTCCCTCGTGTTTTCACATTGCATCCCTACAGTGCTCCAAGGGAAACTAACCTCTCCCTGTAGCTCAGTCCCTCAAGTCCTGGCATCATTCTCATAAATCTCTCTGCACTCTTTCCAGGTTAATGGCAACTTTCCCTTCCTGATACTTCCTTATATTGGCAGTCTTTCTCCTCAGTCCTGAAGCCTTCCCTAGAACTGAAATATTGACATGGACCTTTTGACTCCACGTAGGGGGCGCTGTCCTGTGCACGGCTGCCCAAGCCAGCAGCTGTCTGTCTTTTCATCTTTTTATTTTTTATTTTAGTTAGTTAAGTGTTTTGTTTGGAGGTCTAGACTTTTTTATGTGGGGGGTGGGGAGGGGAAGGGGGAAACTACCTTTCAGGGTCCCTACCTGGTCGGAGAGGCAGCTTTTCTCCGGGCTGCAGCTTCGACCCGTCCTTGCAGCCTACCAGCGGGTCTGGAGTGGCGTTTCCTGTCAGGGACCGCCCAGAACCTCGGCTTCGGCGGCGGCACAGCGCTGGAGCGCTATCGCGGAGCGGGCGATGCCTTGCCCGGGTCGCCGCGCTGGAGCTCCGGTGAGCTGAAGTTCACTGAGGAAAACATCGCGGAGCTGCAGGACTGTGGAGCGACCAGCTGCGGGCAGCGGCGCTGACTTTACACCAGGAGCCTGGGATCTCTAGATGAGATCGCCAGTTGTGCAGCTCCAACCAGCGCGGCCTTGTTGGCTTTGGAAGCCGCGGCCTCCAGTACGGAAGCAGCCATTCCAGGGTTCCCAAGCCACTGAGAGGACTCTCCCGACGCCGGAGCAACATCACCCGGCGAGAACGGCCTGGAACATCGGGCCTCCGTAGAGGCAACTGTGGAGGCCTCAATGGGCCCGACTATGGGTGAACTGGGGTTGGGGACTGGACTTTGTGCCTTCCCTCATAATGGGAACCATTGTGGGGGGATGTTCTTTATGTTTAAAACTCTTATTAATGTTATGTCTGTATTCCTTCTTTATGTGCTGCAAAATGGCAAGAAGCATTTCACTTCACTATACCTAGGTGTTTGTGAATGTGACCAATAAAATACCTTTGATACCTTTGATACCTTTGTACTTTGACCTGCTGAGTTCTTGCCGTAATCTGTTTCATTTTGTTCCGGATTCCAGCACCTGCTTTCTCTTGTCTTCAAGAATATTAGATCTCTTCATGGCTGATAGTAACTATCCAATTGCACCTATAGTTTCCCCATGGCACATATTTGTCTGGATGGTTTTGTGCGGCATTCCAGATTTATAAAGAAATGGGCGCAAATGTTTATTTTTCATATGAAGTGATTTGGAATAACAATTGTTGCCTGTAAGCTTTCTCAATGAAGCACAATAAATGGCTTCTGTTGATAATAATGGATGAAGATTGCGTATATTCTTCAATAACTTTCACTACGCTGTTTTTCTGTTCCAGTTTTTAGCACTGGGGACACACCATGGCAAAGTCTATTTGCTGGATATCCAGGGAGACGTGACGCAACACTTCGACATTGTAAGTGTGGTGTAGTAATATTACAAAAATTGCAAGTGACAGGTTTTTAACTTTTCTACTGTCCATCTTTTAACCACCCTCCCCGCCTTGTTTTTACTACCTCCTGCTCCATAAATCCATATCGTTCTTTTGTCTCTTTGGAAAGGATGAGCAAACCACTTACTCTGAACTCTCTTCACATTCTGCTCCAGAACCTACTGCACAAAGCTTTTTGAGAAAGGTCCAAATCGACGGCTGTTTTTAATTATTTTTCTTTCCACCTTTGCTGCTCTTATGATCCTTTAACTGCTCAGCAGAGATTTGCTATGGGAAAAGCAAAGGTTTGAATCCATGCCTTATTCTGTCAAAATTCTAACAATGCCTAATTATTGGAAAGTAATTAGGAGAGAAATGTTATCTCTAGACAAAAATATTTTGAATACAGTCCATTTGCACCTCCTTCTCTATTACACTCTTTTTAATGTACATCTTTGGCCAAGGTTTAGATCACTGGTTGTATGCAAATTTTTTTACTTTAAGTTTTTATTTAATTCTGCTCTTCTGATATATTTTAGAATCTCTTATTTAGTTTAGTTAAGAGATACAGTGCGGAAAGGGGCTCTTCAGGCCCACCGAGTTCGCACTGACCAGCGATCCTCGCACATTAACACTACTTACACACACCAGGGACAATTTTACATTTATACTAAGCCAATTAACCCATGTCTTTGGAGTGTGGGAGGAAACGGAAGATCTCGGAGAAAACCCGCGCAGATCACCGAGAGAATGTACAAGCTCCGTACAGACAAGCACCCGTAGTCAGAATAGAGCCCGGGTCTCTAGAGCTGTAAGGCAGTAGTTCTACCGCAACATCACTGTGCCGCCCCTTAATGTTGAAGGCACTATGAATGCAAATTGGTGTTAGTTTCTTCCAATGTCTAAATTTGCCTTGTACAATAAATAAATGCAAAAAATGTATGATGCTCAAAATCTGAAATTTATAAAAAATCAGGAAATAGTGAGTATGTCAGAGGAAGTGTGTTTCAGATTGATGAGACATAATTTACAACAATTCCCTCCATTTATCCTCTTTATTCGAAATGGATTAATCTTGAGTCCTGGCCAGAATGGAGATGACGAGGTAATTCTCTGTCAGTTATGTGTGGAAAAGTAATTGGGACATGCATTTTTAGAGTGAAGCGAAATAATCCAGATTGGACTCTGGAGACCATTTATTGTCATTTCACTCATGGCTTTGGAGATTCTCAAGTTCCACTCTGCTCCTTATCATTAACTTCTCAACTAATGGAGATAGAATTTCAACTGAATGTTAAGAATCTGTGTGCCTTTTGCTCCATCTTTTTAATGTATTTTTTTCCTGAAAGCCTTACATTTCCAAGAACTTAAAAATATATTTACATATCTGCTGAATTTGTGTGGGAGCTACTTTTTGTATTTATTTTTGTTATGCTTGAGTATAAATAAGTTAATCATAAGCATACATTCCATTCGCTCCTTTTAAAATAATATTTTTTCTTTTAGAAGACAAAAATAATGGGATTCATTGTGATGTTGCATTATCATTCAATGTGTGTTGAGTCTGCTAATCATTTTAGAAAACGAGTTTGCCATTAATAAAGATAAAAATCATGACATTGTTCAGAGGGAGGTCCAGTGAGAAGAGAATGCAAATGATTTAATTTAATTCAGCTTGATTAATTAAACCAAACTTGTGAATTAGAAGTTAGGTATTCATTTTAACTGTCATGTTAATTACTTTCCCTCAGAATGGTAATAATTTATAAGATTTTATTTTAGTTTTAGAATATTGGCTGCCCTTTTTCAAATCATGTTGAAAAATAAAATGATTTTATAAAGATAGCCATTGATTTTAAAACTAATTTTTTAAGTCAGCTGCATGCAACATCTTAGGCCAAGCTTGAGTTCATTTGAATATTTCAAGATTTGTTTGATTGTCTATAAAGCTTCAGTGAGGAGCCAGTTTACTTCTGAACAAACATCAGATTGCGGATTTGGATTCAGCTGCATGTATTGTCATACACACCAAGGTGCAATGAAATTCTGTTCATGGAGCTCAGAAAATAAACAGTGTACATGCAGTAATGATAAATACAATGACAAGTGCAAAACAGCGGAATGGTGCAAGAGTGTTGTGTGGTCTGAAGTAGTGCAGACAAATATTAGAGTAACGGAATAATCAAATAAGGCAGCATTAAGAGCAAGTGTACGGCAGCAACTGTACGTACACTTGTAAGATGTGTAGGAAGGAACTGCAGATGCTGGTTTACTCTGAAGATAGACACAAAATACTGGAGTAACAGCGGGGCAGGCAGCATCTCTGGAGAGAAGGAATAGGTGACATTTCGGGTTGAGACCCTTCTTCAGACTTGCAAAATTGGTTCAGGAGTCTGATAGCCATGGGGAAGAAGCTGTTCTTAAGTCTGGACATCTGGACTTTCAAGTTCTTGTATCTTACCCTATAAGTTAGAAGAGAGAACATGGAATGGCCATGCTTCATTGACGATACTTTAAGCCTTTCCGTTGCAACACACTGTGAAGATGGACTGGATTGGAGGAAGTGATGAGTGTGTGATGGAATGGTCTATGTTTACCACTCTCTGTAGGTCCAGGCATTCAAGAGTAGAGCAGTTGCCAAATCAGGCTGAGATGTATCCTGTCAGAATGTAGCCCATTAGTAGAATGTTGAAACAGTTCACATGGACATGCTGAATCTTCTCAGACACTAAACACGTAAATATGTTAATTTGTTTTCTTGATCACTGCTTCAATGTGAAAGGACAAAGTTAGGATGCTGATGATATGGATGCCAAGAAACTTGAAGTTATTGACCACTTCTACCGGATCTCCGTTGATAAGAACAGAGTTGTGTTTCACCCCCTCGTTTCCTTTGGTCAACAATCAAATCTTTTGACTTTCTGACATTCAGGGCGAGTTCGTTGTTCTTGCATCATGTCTCAAGGTGCTTGATCTCTTTCCTGTACTTCATTTCAGCATTGTTGATCCAACTAACAACAGTATTATAATCGGCAAACTGAAGATTGCGTTGATGCTGTGCTTGACCATACAGTCATGGGTGTACAGGAAATGGAGCAAGGGACTGAACACACTCCCCTGAGGGACACCAGTGTTGAGGGTCAGGGTGGAAGAAATGTTATGCCAATTTATTTAGTTCTACGTATGATTTTTCATTTGTGGATATATTCAAATCAGATGTCTGTGCAGCAGTTTCAAGGATATTTTGGGAGTTGAAGGTGTTTGCAGTTTTGGGTTGAATGGGAAGCTTTGACACCTCACAGCACTGAAAAAATGGGAGAAGAAACACTACATATGTTGGGAAAGACTGTAAAAGCATTACTTAGTGTTGGACCGAGTACTTTTATTTCTATCTTAGAAGAATTTCCATTTAAACTTTGACTAATTTATTGCCTTCTCTTGTGGAAAAATAAATGTATATACTTAGGCTTAAAACAAAAAGGGAAACAACATAACAAGGGAATGGATATTTAATTATTCTGGAGCACATCACTGGAAGCTGATAAAGATGTAAGGACTACTGAAGACTCAGAACTCATCAATTAACTTTTCTAAATATTCCACAATTCTGGCATCTCTCCACTAATGCTGCTTGACTTCCCAAGTACTTCCATCATTTTTGTTTTTATTCCAGATTTTTACTGTTAAATTATTTTAATCTATATTCAATTATTCTATAACAGCAGATCTCGGTGGAAGCAGATATGATATAATCCCTTAGCAAATCAGTGCTCTGCAAATGCTTAAAATTTATATAATGCGTCCATCATTTTTCCTTCCAAAATGGACAATTTAGCGTTTTCCCACTTCTTAGTTGGTTTGCTAGATCTTTGCTCAGTCACATAATCTGTTCATATGGAGGCACAAGAGACCGCAAATGCTGGAATCTTGAGCAAAAAAATAAACTGCTGGAAGAAATCATAGAGTAAAGGGCCTGTCCCACTTGGGCGTCATTTGCGGGTCACGCAGATGGCACACAAAGATTTTATGAAACCCAAAATCCTGGGGTGCCACGCTCGACTGCACGTCACTGCCTACATCATTACGCACCATGACATGCGCGTCATGACGTGTGTGTCATGACGCATAAATGATGTCGCGTAAATGACGCGTAAATGACGCCCAAGTGGGACAGGCACTTAAAGCCTTGCATGTGGAGGCAAGCGATTGCTAGTTGTATTGGGCTGAAACCCTACATCACTAATTGCTTACTCTGATTGAAGAAAGGAGAGACAAATAAAATCAAGAATAAATATTACAAAGAATAACTACAATATTGGCAAGGATCACCATACAATCTTCATTGATGTCCTCCATGTAATGATACCAAGCTATTTATTTAAAATACGTTTAAGTGGTATTTTTGGCATAACATTTAAGCAAATGTCAACGATGTTAAGGGATGGTTTAATTTTGCACTGTGAGATTAATAGCACTGTAAAACTCATTGAAAATAAACAGAATAGCATGCTGCTTCATTCACTTTAGTCACTCACTCCTTTTTGAGATATTAGTTTTTTTTCCGCATTATACGCTTCCAAAGCAGATTTTCCATGGGGATGCAACATTTGCAAAAGAATCAATTACCTATTTGTTAGCAAGGCAAGCTTTACAAATGACCCATTAGCTGATTGATCACTTTAGCTTCTGTTGGGTATCTGAGCAGTGGACGCTGGTGTGATGGATGCTAGGGGAGACGACATTACCAAAAAGGATATGATTTTAAAAGGTCCTCCTAATAGTTAGGAAATCGAAAAGCTGACAGAATCCATACATAAGGGTATTTTGTCCATATTTTACGGTTTAGGTTCAGGGGTTTATCTGTCAAGTCTCATGAATTCTGCACTGGTTCTTTTTTTTTTTTTTTTTTGCAACAAATTTATTTGTCTTATCAACTTTAGTGATGTCAGTGATGACCAAGAATAACTTGTGCATCTCCTACAGGTATTATTCCCATGTGTTTGCTTCCGGTGAGGTGGTGGAATCACTTTATTGGATATGTTATCGGAAACAGATATGACATATACTTTGTGGGCTGCGCACTTGGCTTTTATACGATTTCTAGCAGGTGCACTGTTGAGTTGCTTGCCAGTCTTTTACAGTGCAATAGGAAATACATGACCCGAATATTTTATCCAAACTGCAAGCCTGACTCGTGTCAAGAGCCTTCACTATGAACGGAGTGACCAACAGTCTGAGCAAGGAAACGAGCCAGAAGTTTCAGACTGAAGGGAACAGTGAGGGGGAAAGGTTGCGTGGGAGCGGGGAATAGAAGTTTGGAGGCATCAAAATGAAGTTTGCGAGGACCGTAGTGGGAAAAACTGTTATGAGGGAGGAGGGAGCAAGTGTGATCTGCACTTTTTAGTCAGTGTGGTCAGCAAAGCTGCATTATTTAGTCAGGGTTTAATAGGAAGTAGAAAACATAAATGCATGGCCTATAAGATACTTTCACAATGTCTTTAGTTTAATTTTTGGTCCAGATTTGAATGCAGAGCCAACAGGTACAAAAGGGTGCACTTCGAGGTGCAATAGTGCCACCCTGTGACCAAAGGTTTGCAGTGCTTTCAGGAGGAACTTAATGTAGCATCTTTCACGACCCAAGGGTGCCCTAAAGTCAATTAAGTTATTTAACAATATTGTCACTTTTGTAATCTATTGTAATATTTCAAGTCTCTTCCTTTGTCAAGCTAACAGTCATAAAACAAATAAGCATTTGTGAAGAGTTAGAAAAACACTACATTTGCGGGATCTTTTGAGGTTTAAATGAGAGACCAAACAGAGCATTCATCATGGAAATGGAAATAATATTGTAACTGATCTTCAAGTTGCTTTAATATGAAAGGAGTGATAGAAATTCAGTAACATATTGCACATAGATAGAAAGGGAATGTATTGTCCAAATTTGAAATGCCAGATTTTCTATGATAAACATATGAAAGCAATAATATGGATTGTGTTTTTTAATTGTTTCCCCCTGTCCAGTTAATAGTAAGATGCAAGAATGAAATGGTCTTTTCTCCAACTGATGAATATGGTGGAAAGGTTCTGCAGTTTGGGTAGCAGCTTTGGACCGAGAACCAAAAGAAGCATTGGATGGCTCTGCTGGGCATGCGTCCTGTGTCTCACAAAAAGTTAAATACATTTAATGACACAAAGTTTTGTCAATGTTGCAGTGAAGAATAACAGCACACTATTTTCCACCTTCAGTTCCTCGGAGCACCCACAGGATAGATATTTTGACAGTAAATGCTGAACTGTTATACCTGTAAGCAAATGTCTTGAGGGTACAGAGCTACAGTTTTGAGCAGAATTCAGCTTTTTTTGGTCATTGTTTGACTGGAATGCATTGTGCAAACTTTTGGCAGGCCTAATTTTAATCAATTCATTGTAGTTTACTTTGTATCATCACTTGCTCCGGAAATTTCTATTTATAAATCATCATACGTGCATTAAATTAATATTCAAACAATATATATTTGAAAGGAAACTTAAAGAACTGCAAAATCTGGAACCTTGAGCAAAAAGCACAAAGTGCTGGAGTAACTCAGCGGGTGAGGCAACATCTATGGAGCAATAGGCAATTAAGAAGGGTCTCGACCCGAAACTTTGCCTATTTCCTTTGCTCTGTATATGCTGCCTCACCCGCTGAGTTTCTCCAGCATTTTTGTCTACCTTCGATTTTCCAGCATCTGCAGTTCCACACTTTCTGATCAGCTCTTCCTAGTTTCGACCACTCACCCACACACCCGTGTCAATTGACATTGGCCACTTCTGTCCCTTCGGGATGTGGCTGGAAATGGGAGCACCTGAAAGAAACCCATGTGATCCCAGGGAGTGTGCAAACTCCACAGAAATGGCATTTGGATTGAATCTGGTCGCTGGTACTGTGTGGCAGTGGCCCTATGAGCTGCCCTGAACTACTACACTGATAAGCTAGCGTGTTGTTGTTGGAAAAGTAGAGGTGATCTCGCGACTGGCTCACTGTAATTCTTCTCAACCAATACCACTTTCAAAAATTATTATCTAATTATTCGTTTTATTGTTTGTGAGGCATATTACAACAGGGACCAAAATTGAAATGTATGTTTTACTCTGTATCCGAGAACCAGTAAAAATCGAGAGTATGTAACTATGTATTACTTAGAGCCACCATAGTAAGTTCATAACTGATAGGAGCAAAATTAGGCCTTTCGGCCCATCAAGTCTATTCCGCCATTCAATCATGGCTCATCTATCTTTCCCATTTAACCCCATTCTCCTGCCTTCTCCCAGAACCCCTGACACCCATACTAATCAAGCATCTATCTATCTCTGCCTAAAAGCCCTGTCCCACGGTACAAGTTCATTCCAAGAGCTCTCCCGAGTTTGCCCTGATTCGAACTCGGAGATTTACGGTAATGGCCACTCGTCGGCACTCGGGGCTCTCGTGGACATTTTTCAACATGTTGAAAAATCTTCACAAATTTTCCCGTGCTTATCTGCCGTTAGCGAGTCTTCCCGAGTACCTGCCGTTAGCGTTACGAGCCGCTAAGAGACGTCCCCGAACTCCGACGTACCCGCTAGGTTCATTCGCCGTGCTTACCACAAGTTTGATTTTTTTTTAAACTCGGGAGAGCTCTTGGAATGAACTCGTACCGTAGGACAGGGCTTTAAAAAATATCCAATGACAGTCTCTACAGCCTTTAGTGGCACTGAATTACGTTAAGTCCGAGGCTATGATCTCTGGTCCTAGACTCTCCACATTAACTCAATGCAGGCCTTTCACCACTCGATAAGTTTCAATGACGACCCCATCATCCTATACTTGAGCAAGCAGAGGCCCAGTGCCGTCAGAGTCTCATATGTTAACCCACTCATTCCTGGCTGCAGTCCGGAGCAGATCGGTGCTGCGATAGGATTGTGTTAGGGTAGTTATAAAAAACTGATGGTTGATGGGAGGATGCTGTTCTTGAACCTGGAGTTTATGGTTCTGAGTCCCTTGTCCCTTCTTCCTGATGTAGCAGTGAGTCAACACCACCAATATTTGTGTCATCTGAAAATTTACTAATCATGCCTTCCAGATTCACATCCAAATCATTATTGTATATAAGGGGTAAAAATTAAGCACCAATCCTTGTGGTGCACCATCGGTCACAGATTTCTAATCACTAAAGCTCCTGTCCCACGATGCGAGTTTACCCAAGAGCTCTCCCGAGTTTAAAAAAAAATCTAACTCGTGGTACGTCATCACGAGTATTTTTTTACTCTTGGTAATTTTTCACACTGTTGAAAAAACTTCACGAGTTTCCGCGTTTCCCGAGTACCTGCTGTTAGCATTACGAGCCGCTACGAGACATCCACAAGCTCCGACGTCCCTGCTACGTACATTCTACGTACTTACCATGAGTTTGATTTTTTTTTAAACTCGGGAGAGCTCTTGGGTAAATTCGCATCGTGGGACAGGGCCTTAAAACAGCCTTCCATCATCACCGTCTGCCTCTTATCACAAGGCCAGTTTGGCATTCAATTTGCCAACGCCATGAATCCCATGGATTCTAACCTTTTGGACCAGTTTTCCTTGTCAAATGCCGATTGTTCAACTGTACTACTATCATGAATACATTTTGTTGCCTCTTCAAAAGTGCAATCACATTAGTCAGATAAGATCTTCCCAAAGTAAAATCATGTTATTTTTTTATTAATCCTGTCTTTTCAAGTGCACATTAAACCTTTCCATCACAGTTTTTTAAAATAACTTTCCTAGCACTGAGGTTAAATCTACAAATCTGGCTTAGGCCTATTTCTCTTGGATAAAGGAACCACTTTTGCTGTCCTCGAGTCATATTGCACTTCACCTGTGGGCAATAAAAATAAAAATTAAAAACAATCTGTTCCCCACAATCCACAATCTCCTCCTTTGCTCCTTCCATAGTAGCTTTGGATACATCACATCAGGCTGTGGAAGATTTATCTATCTTAAGCCTACTAAAATTATTACGCCTCTTTTAATGATGTCCTTCTAGAATTCTCCAACTATAATGTCCTTGTTCTTCCCTATGTTCTCGGGCTCCAGGCACAGAATTGTGGTTTGATCCCTAATGAACCATTTTCTTTCCCTGGGTACCCTCTTGCGCATATAAAATGTTTTGGGATTTATCTTGAACTTGTCTGCTAGTGATATTGCAAGCCTCCCCACTGCCCTCCTAATTTATTTTTAATAATTACATGTACACTTTGTGTACACCTAAAGCAGGCGTAGGCAACCTATGGCCCCCGGGCCAAATGTGGCCCGTAGCCCGAAATCGTCCGGCCTGCAGCGTATTTTTTTTCCCCGTATTTATCTGTCCTGCTGACTTCCTTCACCTCCGGTACCTCCCAGGCTCGAGGCCGACGCGCCCACGCACGGTGATGCAAGGAAGCCTGCGCTGGTGACTGCAATGGCGGAGCGCCAAGCAGCGCCGAGCAGCCGAGGAGCGCCGAGCTGCCAGGGAGCGCCGAGCTCTGGCTGTACCGCATCCTGCGCAAAGCTGCCGGCACAGCTTTGCACCTGCTGTGTTTGGGCTTCACTGTCGGGATCGGAGGAAGATAATAAAGCTGGAGAAACTCAGCGGGTGAGGCAGCAAATATGGAGCGAAGGAATAGGTGACGTTTCGGGTCGTGACCCTTCTTCAGAAGCGGCTGATGTTGCTCTGAGACCAGTCCAAAGAAGGGTCTCGACCTGAAACGTCGCCTTTTCCTTTCGCTCCATCGATGCTGCCTCACACGTTGAGTTTCTCCTGCATTTTTATCTACCTTCAATTTTTCCAGCAACTGCAGTTCTTTCTTAAACACACTGTCGGGATCATTGTTGTCAATAGACTGGGGATGAGTAAGTATGAGTATTTGAACCACCGCCTTCAGGACAGAGCCAAGGCAATGGTCCATAAGTGTGACATGTTCGTGAGCGCCCGTAACCATCTTTGCCCGTAACTAGAGGCCAGTGCTCCGGTTGGCGTCTTCGAAGGGGCAGGATCTATGTGAACACGTGATTTGATGCATGCCTTCCGGGATGGGATGGGGGCGTGATAGATGTGGCTCGCCATCCGTTCACATTCATGCGTCCCGGCCCCTATGCAGAACAAGGTTGCCGACCCCTGACCTAAAAGATCCCCTCCCCCCTTCGTTTTCAGTTTTTTTATATTTGCCACATGCTTTTTTTTTCATTATCCTGGTCTCCTTGGACTTGCTATCCTTACCTTTGACTCTTACTGGATGCCACTTCTCATTGACTCCCATGGACTTATGCTCCTGTCCCACTTAGGTGTTTTTTTAAGCGACCAGGCTGTCGGCACATTGTAGCGTTTTTCTGGTCGCAGCTGGATTTTGAAATGTTCAAAACTTTTCGGCGACAACCGGCGCCAGTTGGCTTGATGCCTATGAGCGTAGCTTGACTTCTCCTGACGTAGGTGCTGTCATAGGTTGTCGCCAGGATGGCGCAGTTTGTCGCCAGGTGGCGTAGGTTGTTGCTGGTGCTGACTTCGGTGAATTCCATTGCCGATTACCTACGTCAACCGGCGAAAGGTAGCGGCGACTGAATTGTCTTAAGTTGCCGCCGACAGGGTTGTACCTTGTTGTAGCTTGTCATGGGTGGACGTAGGTTGTCGTAGGTGTGGTCATAGGTGGACATCCTAATCGGTCGCCGGTTGTTGGTAGCATGACGTCAACTAGGTGGTAGGTTGTTGTAGACATTGTTGTAGGGGGATGTCCAGTCACCGGTTTTTCAGCGACCTGCTAATGTCTATTGTCTATTGTCTGCTCCGACTATAACAGTCGCCGAAAAAATCGCCTAAATGGGACAGGCCCTTTATCTGTGAGTAGCTGCATTCTGACTGAATTTTGCTAGGTCTGTTGTATAATATTGAAATTGGCCTTTTTCACTCAGAACCTTAATTTCTGGACCCTCGTTATCCCTTTCCACAACTCAATTAAATTTACACAGTTATGGCCACTATCTCCAAAATACTTTCCTGCTGGCATTTTCACCACTTGCCTGCCTCCATTTTCTAAGATTAGGTACAGTATAACCTTGCTCAAATAGAAAATATTGGCACAAACTGTCTGAAGGGGAGTCAGAACCTGAAATGTCACTTATCTATGTTCCCCAGGGATGTTGCCTGACCCACTGAGTTACTCCAACATTGTGTGGCTTTTGTTTATTGTTAGCAGAACTAACATCTGCAGTTCCTTGTTTCTACAGCTCTCTTTTATGCACTTGAAAATACCCTACCTCATTCACATTAAGACAATCCCAGTTAATAGAAACATAGAAAATAGGTGCAGGAGTAGGCCATTCGGCCCTTCGAGCCAACACTGGCAATCAATATGATCATGGCTGATCATCCCAAATCAGTACCCCGTTCCTGCTTTCTCGCCATGTCTCTTGACTACGTTAGCCCGAAGAGCTATATCTAACTCTCTTGGATACATCATAATATTGGGGAACTTTAATTATTGCCATGTTTTATATTTTATAGCTAATAATGGAAAGCTCCCTCACTTCATCCCTTTTTCTAATAGGCCATTTTGTAAACGGTTACTCGTGAGCTGAGAAAACTTGGGCATTTTACCTCCAACCCTTAGCTGTGTGTGTGGAAGATAATTGTATGGCGTTGCTCCAAGTCAAATGTGTCAAGTTTTTTATTCATCTTGCACATGAGCATCATTGTTTCCTGACAGACACAAACTGCTGGAGTAACTCAGCGGGACAGGCCAGATCTCTGGAGGGAAGGAATGGGTGACATTTCAGGTCGAGACCCTTCTTCATTATTTCCTGATTAGCTTTTCCTACTCTGTTTCTGATCTCTATGATACCTTTCTTTCATCCACCGATTGATATGCTCTATTTTACCACAAAGTAATGCAGGGTTTTCACCCTTTGTGCAGCCACTTTCAATGAGAATTTATGATTCATGGACTTAGGTGTGTGGCTGGAGTCATTGGCTTGATGAGTTCCATTTCTGACATCATGCGCCATTTGGATTTTGAAAATAATTTACCACCATTTAGGTAATTTCCCAATTTAATGTGAATACATTGTGTTCAAATCTGTGTGAAAGAGTGCCAGCACTCACTGACTATAGATAAGAACGCTGATCAAGTGAGATTAATCTAGAAAGTTCGGTTTTATCTCATCTGATTTTCATTTTGAATATCATTAGATTATACATCAATTACAAATGTTTTAATTTCATTAACATATGAAAATTTTCAATTGCCCCATTTTCAGATTTCTTTCCTAGCTTTACACTAAATGTGTCCGGATGATTGCCCAATGAGAGGAATTAGACTGTTTCATGATCCACTGATCAGTGACATGTTCTATTTTAATTACTGCATTTCAGAGCTCTGTGAAGGTGAATCAAATTAGCTTGGATGAAAGTGGAGAATATATCGGAATTTGTTCAGAAGATGGCAAGGTAGGATTTGCTCTAGCCTGCACCTTTTACAGTGTCTCCCATGTGTCCTTATTGCTTTTGCTGTGTTTTTTCTCACCATTACTCCATGAATCCAGGATCAGCGATGATTAAAGTAGAAATGTCTACATAGAGTCTCAGAGACATACTGAAAACAGACCCATTTGACAGTTTTTCGATCATAAGAATCGAAATCTTTTCTATCCATGTGCCTGACCATGTATCTTTGAAATGTTGTCACAATACCTGCCTCAACTACTTCCTCAGGCAGCTCATTCCATATACCTAACACCCTGTGTGAAAATGTTGCTCCTTTAATTCCTAGTTACTTTTTTCTCTCTCACCTTAAACCTATGCCCTCCAGTTTGTGATTCCCTTACAATGGGTAAAATACTTTGTGCACTCACCTTGTCTATTCCCTTCATGATTTTATATGCCTCTATATGATCACCCCAGAGCCCGTTGGGCTACAAGGAATAAAGTCTCAGTGTGCCCAACCTCTCCCTATAGCTCAGGCCCATAAATTCTAGCTAAATCAAGGGGACCAAGGACGAGTCAGAGTATGGAAGTGAGATCGACCGATTGACCAAATGGTGCCAACGCAAAAACCTGGCTCTCAACACCAGCAAAACCAAGGAACTGATTGTGGACTTTGGAAGGGGTAGGATAGGGACCCACAATCCCGTTTACATCAATGGGACGATGGTGGAAAGGTCAAGAACTTCAAATTCCTGGGTGTGCATATTTCCGAAGAACTTTCCTGGTCCCAGCACACTGATACAATTACAAAGAAAGCACATCAGCGCTTCTACTTCCTGAGAAAACTACGGAGAGTTGGTATGTCAAAAAGGACTTCCTCTTTCTCCTTCTTCTCTTCTTCTCCTTTCTTCTTCTCCTTCTTCTCTTTCTTCTCCTCTCCTCCTTCTTCTCCTCTCCTCCCTCCTCGAAGAAACCTCCTCCTTGCGTATGGAGGGCACAGCCTAAAGTGTGTCGGACAACTTGCTCTATTTGATCTTATTTGACTGTGCATGCCGGGTTGATTGCATTCGAAGAAACAGGGCGGACCACGTGAAGGTTGCAATCTCCCACCCCAAAGAGGACTCTCTCAAACTTCTACAGGTGCACTGTAGAGAGCATGCTGACCAGTGGCATCGTGGCTTGGTTCGGCAACTTGAGCGTCCAGGAACGGAAAAGGATGACGAAAGCTGTCTCCCTACCATCGAAGGGATTTATCACAGTCGCTGCCTCAAAAAAACAGCTAGCATCATCAAGGACACACACCATCCTGGCCATGCACTCATCTCTCCAATACCATCGGGCAGAAGGTACAGGAGCCTGATATCTGTTACATCCAGGTTCAGGAACAGCTTCTTCCCCACAGCCATCAGGCTATTAAACTCACCAACAAACACACTCTGAACTGTAACAGCCTATTGCACTTTATCTGCTTACTTATGTGTATATTGAACTGAACTGTTCTGTATTTTTGCTTGCAATACTCTGTTGTGCTGCAGCAAGCAAAATTTGCATTGTCCTATATGGGACTCATGACAATAAACTCTCTTGACTTGACTTGAGACAGCTGAATGGATAGAGAATTGGCTTCGTGGAAGGAAGCAGAGGGTGATGGCGGAAGGTTGCTTCTCTGACTGGGGCCCTGTGACAAGTGGTGTGCCTCAGTGTTCGGTGCTGGTGCCATTACTGTTTGTCATCTATATCAATGATTTGGATGAGAATGTACATGACAAGATTAGCAAATTTGCAGATAACTAAAATGGGTGGTATTGCAGATAGTGAAAATGGTTGTCAAAAATTGCAGCAGGATCTTGATTGATTGGCCAGGTGGGCTGGGGAATAGTTGATGGAATTTAGACAATAGACAATAGGTGCAGTAGGGCACACGACCCTTCAACCATTCAACGTGATCATGGCTGATCATCCACAATCAGCACCCAGATCCTGCCTTCTCCCCATATCCCCTGACTCCGCTATCTTCAAGGGCCCTATCTAGTTCTCTCTTGGAAGTTTCCAGAGAACCGGGCTTCACTGCCCTCTGAGGCAGAGAATTCCACACTCACAACTCTGTATGAAAAAGTGTTTCCTCGTCTCTGTTCTAAATGGCTTACCCCTTATTCTTAAACTGTGGCCCCTGGTTCTGGACTCCCCCAACACCGGGAACATGTTTCCTGCCTCCCCAAAACCCTTAATAATCTTATATGTTTCAATACGATCCCATTTCATCCTTCTAAATTCCAGCGTATACAAGCCCAGCTGCTCCATTCGATCAACATATGACAGTCCCACCATCTCAGGAATTAACCTTGTGAACCTAAGCTGCACTCCCTCAAAGAATGTCGTTCCTCAAATTTGGAAACCAAAACTGCACACATTACTCCAGGTGCGGTTTCACTAGGGCCCTGTACACCTGCAGAAGGGCCTCTTTGCTCCTATACTTAACTCCTCTTGTTATGAAGGCCAACATGCGCATTCACTTTCTGTGGTTGCTGGGTGCAAAGGGCTCAGCCTCTGGCACTGCAGTCGCCTGCCCTGCCTGATTCTCTCAGAGTAGGACATTATCTTATTTTGTGTTGTTCTCATTTTTTTATAGTGTGGTCTCACTTTCAGATGTATATTTGGCAGCATGTTCGCCTGTGGGTATGTTTAAAATGTAACCAGTTGTCCATGCTAAGGAACCAATAATATTTTACTAATGACCAAATTATAACCGAGAATATGAAAATCAATAAAGTGCAGCTTCTGACGATCTGAAATAAAAATAAAAATTTCTGAAAATACTCAGCAGGTCAGGCAGTATCTGTGGAAAGAGGAACAGGTAATGCTTCTGATCCAAAATCATTGGTCAGAATTGTGAAAGACTGAAAACAAGTTAGTTTTCAGTAGCAGCAAAGAGTTAGGATTAAAGGGCCTGTCTCACTTCGCGATTTTTTTTGGCGACTGCCGGCATCATTGACTGATGTATCAGGTCACCGAAAAATTTGCGGCGTGATACGGTGGTGACGCGGCGTGACGACGCATTGACACGCGGTATTTTTTTAAGTGTCGCAACATTTTTTTGTCGCTGCTGGATTTTGAAATGTTCAAAACCTTTTGGCGACACTAATATGATGCCGCCAGTCGCCAAATCGCCAAGTGGGACATGACCTTAACAAGGGGAATACGTCTGATTGGGGGAGACCTTAAAAATTAATGCTGCAGTTAGAGGGTCAGCTTGAGCCACATTATAGTCAATAACCTCATGTAGGGTCTCAACCTGAAACATCGACAAATCATATACCCCCCCCCCCCCCCCCTTGTCAGTTTGTATTTTGCTCCAGATTGCAGCTTCTGTAGTCTCTTGTCTCCAGAACCACATTATGCTTCTGTCAATGTCATGAGTTGTTAATAGTGAAGCTCTGGATCATGTCCAACTGGCTAGACAATGCTCACAGAAAAAGGTAACCTGAGCCAAAATGAAGACAGGCAAAAATGGCCAATTCGGTTACAGACAGAAAAAGGAGATAATTTAACGAAGTTAGAGAATTTAGGTCATTTCTGTAAATGTTTCACAAAGCTAACATTCAATCTGTATTTACTTTCTCCAATGTATAGAGATGACATTGTGAGCACCAATAGGAATCTGAGGGGTAACTTTTTGACACAAAGCGTGGTGGGCGTATGGAACAAGCTGCCAGAGGAGGTAGTTGAAGCAGGGACTATCCCAACATTTAAGCAGTTAGACTGGTCCATGGCTTGGACAGGTTTGCAGGGACATGGACCAAACACGGGCAGGCAAGACTATTGTAGCTGGGATATATTGGCCAGTGTGAGCATGTTGGGCCGAATGGCCTGTTTCCACACTGTGTCACTCTATGAATCTATGACTAGATTGGAAGGAGTGCAAGTTAATTGCTGCCTTCTCTGGAAGGACTGTTGTGGTCGCTGACTGGGACTTTATTGTTTGCCCTGTAGCGAGAGGTATATAACGTGAAGGAAGAATGCAAAGATTTTATTTTCCCATGCAAGTATGTTAAGTCCAGTTCACCTTGAGAAATGAATTATTATTGATTATTTTAAAGTTATTTTAGAGAGTTATTTCAGTAAAATAGTTACTTTAATTCTCCATATCGTCATTAACAAATAATGCCTATACAAGTGCAGGGCCTATTTCATTCTGACTTGGAATTTTGAGAACGCAGAGGTATGCGATGCTTTGTCATCAGAAATTACGTTATTTGTTGTTAGGATGCATGCAGCACTCTGTAACCATGTTTATTGCTTGTCCTGACTTGTCCTAAAGGTATAAAATATGGTGTAAGGTTGGAATCAATCCTTAGCAAAATCATATGGGGGCAAAGTAGGTTTCCTCCCCTGCAGTGATTTGTTGATAGTTCTATTCATTTTTGTTTTACAATGCCCGGGACATTATCAGATTTATTTAATTCATTTCCACAAGTTACCACAGCAGGATTTGAACTTACGGTCTCTCAGTGTTAATTCAGTGCCATCACCTGTCGATTACTCTAGTTTTCTGTCTGCAGAATCCACAGACCATTTAATGTATACTAAGAAAATATGCAAGGTAAATGATAACATTCTGGTCAGATACAGTTGAAACTCCATTGGAAATATGTATTTTACTTGAAGCGCAGACGAAAGCAAGAGCTAAATATTCCAAATAGAAATGAAAAATTAATATCCAAATCAGCTGGCTTTACATCTATATTGAGGACAATGTTTAACCATTTACTGATTGGTATCAGCACTTCTTTAAAGAGTGCAAAGTCCATCCGAAGGATTCGGATAGATTTATAAGCATTTGGTCGTGTGAAAATCCATCCAATTAGTGAATGGTGCTATATGGGTAATATACAATAAAAGCTTCAATATCTAGTAAACAGCAGATGGCACAATTGCTAGAGTTGTGTTGGTAAAAAAAAAAGGTATTGGCAGAGGAGGTAAAATACAGTATTCTAAGATAGTGTTTTATTTATTGCTGTAAAGCATTATGTTCATAAGGTCATAGGTGATAGGAGCGGAATTAGGCCATTCGGCCCATCAAGTCTACTCTGCTATTCAATTATGGCTGTTCTATCACTCCCTCCTAACTTATTCTGCCTCAACAGCCTTCTGCGGCAAAGAATTCCACAGATTCACCACCCTCTGTCTAAAGATATTCCACCTCATCTCCTTCCTAAAGGCCGGTCCTTTAATTCTGAGGATATGATATCTGGCCCTAGACTCTTTTACTAGTCGAAACATTCTCTCCACATCCACTCCATCCAATCTTTTCGCTATTCTGTAAGTTTCAATGAGGTCCCCCTTCATTAATACAGTACAGTCAAATATGCTGTATACAATAACTTAAAATGGCATGTGGCATCAGCATAAACATGGGCCACTCATGCTCGAACCCTTGTCAGGAGATACGAGGGCGGGCACATGACGTCATGGGCTAGAGGGAGTGTCATGGTACTAAAGGTCTCTCACCGCGAGACCTTGAGGAGTCGACAGGTAGCTGAGTCCGAGATAACAACCTCGCTCAGCTACAGCAACATTGTATTTTAGTTAGCGCACCACCTAACGTATCACCACTGAATAAATGATTTTGAACTGGCCTGACGTCTCACCTTTATTCACCACGTATGGTGCCCGCTACACTGTACATTTTGGATAGTGGCAAATGAAAAATTATTGTTTATTCATATATTTTTAGATATTGTTATAATGCGATGCCATATAACATTTTGAACACTTCTGCATCAGGGAGGAAATATCCAACACTAACTGTTTATAGTGTTGGGTGAGGTTACAGAACCTGAAGGTATTATATATGCTGTGGAATCACTTTGCTCCAATTTTTGAATATCTGATTACCTAAAACAAAGCAGTCGGTCTTTAAAATAAAATGTAGTCCTAGGCAGAATAACTGGAATTCTTCTTGTAGAACTCGATGATTGATTCCAGAGGTCCAACATTAAAGTCCAACATTTATCTAGGGTATTTTGGCTGATCAGATTGGTTATCATCATCGTCAGAATCTTTATCTAATGCAGTGACCTGCTTGGATTAGCAACATTTTGGGTGACACGATCATTGTTTAACATTAACATTGGTGAATTTGACAATTTCAGCCTTATTCTTCCAGTTCTTGTTTTACAAATTCAGTGAGTTAGTTTCAGGGTTCAGAAAACATGAGGCTGTCCAGGATTTTATGAATTGGCATCTCTTTGCTTCCTTTGAAATCTTCAAAATCTTCTTCATGAATAGAATAGAATAGAATGCCTTTTATTGTCATTCAAACAACTTGGTTTGAACAAAATTGCATTTTCTACAGTTTTTTACATTACAAAAAACCCAAGTTACCCACTTAACACAGTTTACATAAACATCCTTCACAGTGAGTCTCCAACACCTCCTCACTGTGATGGAAGGCAAAGTCTTATCTCTTCCCTTTGTTCTTCACCCGCGGTTCAGCAGTCCAACCCGTGTTCAAGCAGTCCAACCCGCGGGCCAGGAGGCCAACTGCAGCGTCTAGGTGAACTGGGGCTCCGATGTTAAAGCCCCCGGCGGACGATGGTAAGTCTTGTGGCCATTAAGCCACGCCGGGCGATGTTAGGCCCCGTTTCCGTGTCCTTTAAACCCCGCAATTCCAGCGGGAGAAGTTGCTGTTGCGGGAGCTCCGAAAAGCCGTCTCCCAACAGGGACCTGGAGCTCCCGATGTTCCTGTCCACCAGGCCTGCGGCCGGAGCCTCCGAAGCTCCAGAGTTGGGTCGCAGCTGAGCGCCACCACAGCTCTCCCCGCTCCGAAGATGGCCAGCTCCGCGATGTCAGGTCCGCAGGCTCTGCGACTGCAGCCCTCAGGTTGGTCCCGGCCTGGGGCCGCCGCCGGCTCCACGATGTTAAGCCCAATGACACCGGAGACCCGACGGAAAAATTCGGGTCCCCGAACGGGGAAGAGACTAACGGTTTCCCCCACATCCCCCCCCTCCATCCCCCCCACAGGTACACAGCTAAAAAAATAATTAAAACTAGGCTCAAGACATACATTTAACAAGCAAAAATTAAAATAAAGACAGACGACTGTAGTCGAGCCGCTGCCATTAGGCACCGCCACACCCACATCAGAAGAATTACTCTCAAACATAATAGATAGTAAGAATTTTCTCCAGGGTCTCCTCAAAGATTGATTCATTACTGAATTCTACAAACAGGTTAAATTATATATTACATATTTGATGTTGTTGGTTTTCAATTCTAACCTCATTGTTCACCAGTGTATGTGCAATCCTTCTTGTGAAGCATTTTCATGCTTAGGAGAATTCCATGATCCTTCTGCAGTTGTACAGGGCCCTAGCGAGACCACACCTGGAGTATTGTGTGCAATTTTGGTCTCCATATTTGAGGAAGGACATTTTTGCTATTGAGGGAGTGCAGCGTAGGTTCACCAGGTTAATTCCCGGGATGGCGGGACTGTCATATGTTGATAGAATGGAGCTTGTATACTCTGGAATTTAGAACGATGAGAGGGGATCTTATTGAAACACATAAAATTATTAAGGGTTTGGACATGCTAGGGGCAGGAAACATGTTCCTGATGTTCGGAGAGTCTAGAACCAGGGGCCACAGTTTAAGAATAAGGGGTAAGCCATTTAGAACGGAGATGAAGAAATACTTTTTCACACAGAGTTGGGAGTGTGGAATTCTCTGCTTGGACAGCGGTGGAGGCGGGTTCTCTGGATGCTTTCAAGATAGAGCTATTAAAGATAGCGGAGTCAAGGAATATGGGGAGAAGGCAGGAACGGGATACTGATTGTGGATGATCAGCTATGATCACATTGAATGGAGGTGCTGGCTCGAAGGGCCGAATGGCCTACTCCTGCACCTATTGCCTAGTGGGGTATAAGAAATGTTTGACTGACAGAACAGGAAAACTGGGAAAATATTTCCAGACACTAACTCAACTCTGAAAGATGGACTCTGTAGTTATCAAGAATAAGAATTACGTTTGTATCTTCTGGGTTTCCTGTTTACCTTAAGTGTACCTTTATTGCTGGCATTAAAACATGATGGAAGCAATGTAAAAACATTCCTCCCTCCACCAAACCAATAAGTTTTTTATGTTCTACATGTGGATGGTTTCTTGAAAGTTCTTGACTCATTGTATTTGCCAACAACCACTGACAATGATATATGCTGCATTGATACTAAGACAAATCTTGATTAAAGTTAGGTGCTGTTTTCTTTGCACATGCTAATGTTAATTTTGGAAGACAATGATACCACACGATGGACACACAAAACTGGAGAAACTCAGCGGGTCAGACACCATCTGTGAAAAAAAGTACCATTTTGGGTCAAGATGGTACTTTAGACTGAAGGGCCTCGACCCATAATGTTACCTATTACTTTTTCTCCAGAGATGCTGTCTGAGCGGTTGAATTACTCCAGCTTTTTGTGTCTATCTTTGGTTTAAACCAGTATCTGCAGTTCCATCCTACACATTGATACCACATGGCAGTTTCATCAGCATTGTAGATTTGTTTCAGAGAAACCATATTCATCGAACCTTTGAAGGAACTCACTATTTTTTTCAGCAGTCCCTTGATCAACAGATTTATTTTTGACCTACAACTATCAAGTCTGTCTGTCTCGCTGAAGCTTGAAGCAGAGAAACCAACTTTCTGCAAATTTTCAAATTTGTTTCCTGTCTGCCAACCAATTTTCTATCCATGTTATCACTCTACCCCCAATACCATGTGCCCTAATTTTGCCCACTAATCTCCTATGTGGGATCTTATCAAATGCTTTCTGAAAGTCCAGGTACACTACATCCACTGACTCCCCCTTGTCCATTTTCCTAGTTACATCCTCAAATAATTCCAGAAGATTAGTCAAGCATCATTTCCCCTTCTTAAATCCATGCTGACTCGGACCGATCCTGTTACTACTATCCAAATGTGCGGCTATTTCATCTTTTATAATTGACTCCAGATATAGAAGGTGATGTGGAGAGATAAGGAACAATGAATTAAAGATATGCAAAAAAAGTAATGATGATTAAGGAAACAGGCCATTGAAGCTGTTTGTAGGGTGAAAATGAGAAGCTAGTGTGACTTGGGTTGGGGAGAGAGAGAGAGAGATGGAATGCCAGAGGGTCTGAAGAAAGGTTACGGCCCGAAACGTTGCCTATTTGCTTCGTTCCATAGATGCTGCTGCACCCACTGTTTTTCTCCAGCACTTTTGTCTACCTTCGATGGAATACCATAGCTACTTGAAGTGAGAGAAATCAATATTCATACCACTGGTCTGTCAGCTGTCCAAGCGAAATATAAGCTGCTGTTCCTCCAATTTGCGTTTAACCTCACTCTGACAATGGAGGAGACCGAGGACAGAAAGGTCTGTGTGAGAATGGGAAGGAGAATTAAAGTGTTTAAGAGGGAACTGCAGATGCTGGAGAATCGAAGGTTACACAAAAAAGCTGGAGAAACTCAGCGGGTGCAGCAGCATCTATGGAGCGAAGGAGATAGGCAACGTTTCGGGCCGAAACCCTTCTTCAGACTGATCGGGGGCGGGGGTGGGTGGGGACAAGAAAGGGAAAAGGAGGAGTAGCCAGAAGGCTGGGGGATGGGAGGAGACAGCAGGGGGGCTAAGGAAGGGGAGGAGACAGCAAGGACTAACAAAATTGGGAGAATTCGATGTTCATGCCCCCGGGGTGCAGACTCCCCAAACGGAATATGAGGTGCTGTTCCTCCAATTTCCGGTGCTGCTCGCTGTGGCCATGGAGGAGACCCAGGACAGAGAGGTCGGAGGCGGAGTGGGAGGGGGAGTTGAAGTGCTGAGCCACCGGGAGGTCAGCTTGGTTATTGCGGACCGAGCGGAGGTGTTCGGCGAAACGATCGCCCAACATCCGCTTGGTCTCACCGATATAGATCTGCTGACATCTAGAGCAGCGGACGCAATAGATGAGGTTGGAAGAGATGCAGGTAAACCTCTGTCGCACCTGGAACGATTGCTTGGGTCCTTGAACGGAGTCGAGGGGGGAGGTAAAGGGACAAGTGTTGCATCTCTTGCGGTTGCAAGGGAAAGTGCCCGGGGAGGGGGTGGACCGAGAGGGAAGGGAAGAATTGACAAGGGAGTTATGGAGGGAGCGGTCTTTGCGGAAGGCAGATATGGGGGGAGATGGGAAGATGTGGCGAGTTGTGGGGTCACGTTGGAGGTGGCGAAACTGACGGAGGATTACTTTTTGTATGTGACGGCTGGTGGGGTGAAAGGTGAGGACTAGGGGGACTCGGCCCTTGTTGCGAGTGCGGGGATGGGGAGAGAGAGCAGTGTTGCGGGGTATGGAAGAGACCCTGGTGCAAGCCTCATTTATGGTGGAGGAGGGGAACCCCCGTTGACTGATCGGGGCAGGGGTGGGTGGGGACAAGAAAGGGAAAAGGAGGAGTAGCCTCCTTCTTCTGCACTACACTTCTTCCCACCCTGCTTCCTGTAAGGACTCCATCCCCTACTCCCAATTCCTCCGTCTACGCCGCATCTGCTCCACGGATGAGGCGTTCCACACCAGGACATCTGAAATGTCCTCACTATTCAGGGAACGGGGGTTCCCCTCCTCCACCATAAATGAGGCTTGCACCAGGGTCTCTTCCATACCCCGCAACACTGCTCTCTCTCCCCATCCCCGCACTCGCAACAAGGGCCGAGTCCCCCTAGTCCTCACCTTTCACCCCACCAGCCGTCACATACAAAAAGTAATCCTCCGTCAGTTTCGCCACCTCCAACGTGACCCCACAACTCGCCACATCTTCCCATCTCCCCCCATATCTGCCTTCCGCAAAGACCGCTCCCTCCATAACTCCCTTGTCAATTCTTCCCTTCCCTCTCGGTCCACCCCCTCCCCGGGCACTTTCCCTTGCAACCGCAAGAGATGCAACACTTGTCCCTTTACCTCCCCCCTCGACTCCGTTCAAGGACCCAAGCAATCGTTCCAGGTGCGACAGAGGTTTACCTGCATCTCTTCCAACCTCATCTATTGCGTCCGCTGCTCTAGATGTCAGCAGATCTATATCGGTGAGACCAAGCGGAGGTTGGGCGATCGTTTCGCCGAACACCTCCGCTCGGTCCGCAATAACCAAGCTGACCTCCCGGTGGCTCAGCACTTCAACTCCCCCTCCCACTCCGCCTCCGACCTCTCTGTCCTGGGTCTCCTCCATGGCCACAGCGAGCAGCACCGGAAATTGGAGGAACAGCACCTCATATTCCGTTTGGGGAGTCTGCACCCCGGGGGCATGAACATCGAATTCTCCCAATTTTGTTAGTCCTTGCTGTCTCCTCCCCTTCCTCAGCCCCCCTGCTGTCTCCTCCCATCCCCCAGCCTTCTGGCTACTCCTCCTTTTCCCTTTCTTGTCCCCACCCACCCCCGCCCCAGATCAGTCTGAAGAAGGGTTTCGGCCCGAAACGTTGCCTATTTCCTTCGCTCCATAGATGCTGCTGCACCCGCTGAGTTTCTCCAGCTTTTTTGTGTAACCCAGGAGAATTAAAGTGTTTGGCAAGCGGGAGATCACGTCAGTTCAGGCGAGCTGAGCGAAGGTGTTCCACAAAACGATCGCCCAGTCTGCGTTTGGTCTCACCGATGTATAAGAGTCCACATCTTGAACAACAGATACAGTAAATGATGTTGGAGGAGGTGCAAGTGAACCTCTGCATAACCTGAAAGGACTGTCGGATCCCTGGACAGTCGAGGGGGGAGGTATAGGAACAGGTGTTGCATCTTCTGCGGTTGCAGGGGAAGGTACCTGGGGAGGGGGTGGTTTGGATAGGAAGGGATGATTTAACTAGGGAGCTGAGGAGGGAATTGTCTCTGCAGAAGGCGGAAAGTGGTGGAGTTGGGAAAATGTGACTAGTGGTGGGATCCCGTTGGAGATGGTGGAAATTTCAGAGGATTATGTGTTGTATGTGACGGCTGATGGAGTGGAAGGTAAGGACTAGGGGGACTCTGTCTCTGTTGCGACAAGGGAGAGGGGGAGCAAGGGCGGAGCTGCAGGGTACCGAGGAGACACGAGTGAGGGCCTCATCTATGATGGAGAGGGGAATCCCCGTTCCCTAAAGAATGAGGACATCTCGAATGTTCTGGTATGGAACACCTCATTTTGGGCGTAGATGCGGCATAGACAGAGGAATTGGGAGTAGGGGATCGAGTCATTGTTGATCCTATTGGCATCCGCATCCTTCGCCCTGCTGCCCCAGCTCACGGCAGCGAAGAAGATGGCACTGGCTACCATCGATTGGTAGAACATCTGCAGCCTTCTCAAAAAGCTCAGCTGGCCAGTCCCATCTTGTACAGGGCCTTAGCATTCCTGTACCAGTCCAGTTTACTGTCCAGGTACACTCCAAAGTATCTGTACTTGATGATTGGTTTTAACGTCTGATGAACGTTTAAAGGCTGTATTTGATGCCTGTACTCGCTGGAGTTTAGAAGGATGAGGGGGGGGGGTGCTCATTGAAACTTATCAAATAAATCATGGCTGATCTGTCTTTCCCTCTCAACCACATTTTCCTGCCATTTCCAGTAACCTTTGACACCCTGACTAATCAAGAACCTGTCAATCTCCGCTTTAAACCGCTTAAAACTGTTTATACCAGCTCCGTTTAAAGAGATTCCTCCTCTAAAGTCACGTCCTTTTATTCTGATGTTATGCCCTCTGGTCCTAGACTACCCCACTCTCCAAATCCACTCTATCCAGGCCTTTCATTATTTGATAAGTTTCAATGAGCACCCTCTCCATGACACATTGGTCAACCTGAGGAGTACCTTCAGCAACAGACTGGTTCCACCAAGATGCAGGACAGAACGCACGGGAGATCCTTCTTCCCTGTGGTTATCAAACTGTACAACTCCTCCCCCTTCTGTCGTGGGGTAGACTGAGACTGACCACTTGCCCCCCCCGCCCCCAGTCTTTGCACATCACCAAGCCTTTCCACTCGTCACTTTAATTTCATGTATTTTGTGTGTAGTGTAATCTGTATTTTTGTGTATTCTGTTGGCAGATCAATTTCCCTCCTGGGATAAATGAATTCCCTCCTGGGATCGTATCGTATCATAGTCCTAGGGTCATTCTCTTAAACCCTCTCTCCAAAGCAATCACATGCCTCCTCTGACATGGGGCCCAAAACTGCTTACATTACTCCAAATGTGGTCTGACCTAATGCGGTCTGAGTTACTGGCATTATCCCTGACCCCCTCCTGCTCAACACTCCTGCCCGCGCCGCAACTTTAACCCCTGGCCAGGCTTTCCACACGCTGTGAAAGGAAATCTCCCCCCAATTGGTCACTTGAACTAGTATTGTAATTCAATTAGATGACAACTGATTCAACTTGTCCCGATGTGCTCCTGTTTTTCCCACCATCTCTCCACCTGCCATCACCCTCCACCCCCACCCATTCAGTAATTCAGAATGAAGGAGACTTGGAAGCCTTGGGCAAATTGAATTGTGACTTTCTTTATTTTTATTTTTTATTTTTACGGAGAGAACGATCTGCGCATACGCGTTTTAAGTTATTTTTTTAAAAAGCCGACTGATTGCCTACCCTGATTAATTACTCACGGCACGTGCCTGCTCCCAAGTCTCATTGAATCCATTTCTGAATCCACTGCCCATTTCAAAAATAGTCTACACCTTAGAAAATAATCTATAATTTATATCCTACATCCTGCCTATGGTTCGGAGGCCTGTATATAACCCCCCCCTCCACTCAGGGTAATTTTACTCTGTGTAAACTTACATTGACTTATGAATATACTAAGCTGCACACAGCATTAGGAGGTCTGAGAAAACTGGAGCATCCAGAGGAAACTTACATGGTCATGGGGGACACGTGCAGACTCCACGCAGACAGTATTGGAGGTCAAGATTACAATTGGGTCACTGGAACTGTGGAATAGTGGCCCAAATAGCTGTAGCATGGTTGCGCCTGTTATCTTTGGTTCTTTTGTAAATCACCTTAAATCTATTCTCTTGTTCTCGACTCTTCCACCAGTGGAAACATTTCTCTTTATATATTTACCCTACAGTATATTCTGAAGGGGCCTCTCATTATATTGAAAATCTCTGTTATATCTCATCTGAACTTCTCCACTCTGCAAATAAGTTAATCTTTCCTTGTAATCTAAAGTCAGCATACCAAGAGCTGTAATGGTAAATCTTCACTCTCTCCAGGGCCTTCATATCCTTTCTAAAATGCCATGATCTGAATTGAATGTAGTGTTCATGTTGTAGTTGAACCAGTATTTTATGAAGGTTTTTCACTGACTTTTCACTTTTCTACTCTATATTTCTATGAAGCCCAGAAACCCATATATAATATTCAAGGAGCAGCAATGAATCTAGATGCAATCCCTGGAGAAATACTACATCCTTGGATTGAAAATGAACTTCACTCCAGCTTGTGTTCATTTTCCCCAGACTATTTATATTCACCCTACTATTTCCCTTTTTTATTCCAGTCTCCAAATTTGCTGAGCGTACCTTATTTTATCCAGTCTTTGTGGGTCCATGTATTCTATTTCTAATGCCCTAATTTATTTTATCTTGTGTCACAAAGATCATTAGATTAACCATAATTTGGTAATTACACACACAACCGGGGGAATGTCCAAATTGGACTGTTGCTAAAAGAGGTTGTTCCTTATACTGTATCTATCAATTCTTAGTTCATGTGGATGAGCACTGATGCTTCAGTTGATAGGAGGCAGTTTTCAACAGTATTGATAAAAAAAAGCTTATCCTTGAATTAATTTTAGTCATAAAGTCATGCAGTGCACATCATACTTTTTCATCATTTAACAGTTTAGCTGAAGATGTTATGTTTTTGATCAAGTTGGGCAGATAATAGATTTAATTATTTGTGGGTTTGCTTGGTCTTTACCCCTGGCTGTGTTAGTTTTTATCCGCGTATAATTTCACTTTGACTCGAGCTTTCTCTCTGTAACAATATTCATCACTGCCAGTCACTCCACAAAAAGAGCATCTTCCTTTAATTCTGCCTGAGGAAATGGTGCCAAAAAGATTGATTATAATGCCGTTCATAATGTTTGGGACAAAGGCCCATCATTTATTTATTTGCCTCTGGTCTCCACAATTTGAGATTTGTAATAGAAAAAAATCACATGTGGTTAAAGTGCACATTGTCAGATTTTATTAAAGGGTATTTTTATACATTTTGGTTTCACCATGTAGAAATTACAGCTGTGTTTATACATAGTCCCCCCATTTCAGGGCACCATAATGTTTGGGACACATGGCTTCACAGGCATTTGCAATTGCTCAGGTGTGTTTAAATGCCTTCATAATGCAGGTATAAGAGAGCTCTCAGCACCTAGTCTTTCCTCCAATCTTTCTATCACCCTTGGAAACCTTTATTGCTGTTTATCTACGTGAGGACCATAGTTAGTTAGTTAGTTAGATAGATAGATAGATAGATAGATAGATAGATAGATAGATAGATAGATAGATAGATAGATAGATAGATCCATCCTTTATTTTATTATCATTCAGACCTTTCGGTCTGAACGAAATTATGTTGCCTGCAGTCATACACAGAATCAATAATAACAAAACATACAATAAACACAAATTAAACATCCACCACAGTGAGTTCACCAAGCACATCCTCACTGTGATGGAGGCAAAGTCTTAGTCTCAGTCTCTTCCCTCCTTGTTCCCCCTCTGCACTGAGGCGATCGATCCAGGCCAAAGATGCCGCTCTCCATTCCAGCAGACCTCCGTGGTGATGTCGCCGCCGCCGAAAGCCGGAACGCCGTCTGCCCCCCGAGACGGCCCACCACAGCATCAGCTCCGGGCAGCCGCCCCAGCTCCGGGTCCCGCAGTCTCCGCTCCGGGCCTCCGCCCCAGCTCTAGGCCGCCGCCCCAGCTCCGGGTCCCGCAGTCTCCGTTCCGGGCCGCTGCCCCAGCTCCGGGTCCCGCAGTCTCCGCTCCGGGCCGCTGCCCCAGCTCCGGGTCCCGCAGCCGCCGTTCCAGGTCCCGCAGTCTCCGCTCCGGGCCACCGCCCCAGCTCCAGGCCGCCGCCGAAAGCCAGAACGCCGCACCAGCAAGTCGGGCCACCACTGCCTCAGCCCCGAAGACGGCCAGCCTCTCGTTGGTGAGTCCTGGCTGGCTCTGCCTCTGGAGCCTCGGGTCGGTCGCAGGTTGGAGGCCGCCAGCTCCACCATGAGAACTTTGGACATTGCAGTCTTCAGGGAGGAAGCGGCCACTTCAGTCCAGGCCGCTGAAGAATCGTTCACCCGACGCCGATGATCCAGCTTCGCGGCAGAGGGCCTGAAAACATCGAGTTGGCTGAGGAGGCCACATATAGACCCCGACCTCGGGTGGACTATGAGGGGGAGAACTGGATATTTTTAGTGCCTTCCCTCACAGTGAATTCTGCTGTGGGGGGATGTTTCTTGTTGATTTCTATAGTGTACTGTTCTGTGTCTTTTTTCTTTTTTCTCTTTTTTTGTTTTTATGGATTTATTGACATTTGATCTGTTCAATTAATTTAATCAATCTCTGTAAAGCACTTTGGTTCAAATACTGGTTTTGTTGAAAAGTGCTATATAAATAAAGATTATTATTATTATTATTATTATTAGGCCTCAGCGCAGACGGAGGCAGAGAAGGGGGATACGACACAAAAAAGTCGCATTCCCCCGAAGGAAGAGACAGAGAACATGTTTCACCCTCTCTAACACAACCCAACAAACTAAAACTTAACGAAAACAAGACAAAAAAAACAACAGAAAAAAGTAAAGACAGACGGACTGCAGGCGAGCCGCAGCTGGTAACAGCGCCGCCACTTCCGGAAAGTCGAAGAAGCCATTATGAGACTGAGAAACAAGAATAAAACTGTTAGACATCAGCCAAATCTTTAGCTTACCAAAATCAACTGTTTGGAACATCATTAAGAAGAAAGAGAGCACCGGTGAGCTTACTAATCACAAAAGGACTGGCAGGCCAAGGAAGACCTCCACAGCAGATGACAGAAGAATTCTCAGAAACACTCTTCAGGAGTCAGGTGTGGATTTGTCAATGACCATTGTCCGCTGAAGACTTCATGAACAGAAATACAGAGGCTACACTGCAAGGTGCAAACCACTGGTTAGCCGCAAAAATAGGATGGCCAGGTTACAGTTTGCCAAAAAGTAATTAAAAGATCAACCACAGTTCTATAAAAAGGTCTTGTGGACAGATGAGATGAAGATTAACTTATATCGGAGTGATGGCAAGAGCAAAGTATGGAGGAGAGACGGAACTGTCCAAGATCCAAAGCATACCACCTCATCTGTAAAACACGGTGGTGGGGGTGTTATGGCCTGGGCATGTATGGCTGCTGAAGGTACTGGCTCACTTATCTTCATTGATGATACAACTGCTGATGGTAGCAGCATAATGAATTCTGAAGTGTATAGATACATCCTATCTGCTCAAGTTCAAACAAATGCATCAAAACTCATTGGCTGGCGGTTCATTCTACAGCAAGACAATAATCCCAAACATACTGCTAAAGCAACAAAGGAGTTTTTCAAAGCTTAAAAATGGTCAATTTTACTTCGGAGTCACGTAAGTGACTACGTGAAGAAGGGCCGTCCGTCTGCGTGCGTGTCATTGCGCCTGAACGCAACGCGTGACGGACTGGCAGAGACACTGCGTCCTCCCAGGCCGTTAGGAGGGCAGGTAAGGAAAGTTGAATCACTTATCTGCGTTCTTTTGGGCTTGAAACATTTTGTAGTTTCAGGGCCCAGATGTCGAGGATACGGTCCGCGGGGAAGTCGGCTGCCGAAGACCGCAGCATTTCCCAGAGAAGGCACCCAGCAACTGGTGATGTCCATGAATCGCAGACTTCAAGCAGTTATAGCATGCAAAGGATATGCAACAAAATACTAAATGTGACTACTTTCATTTACATGACATTGCTGTGTCGCAAACATATGGTGCCCTGAAATGAGGGGACTATGTATACACACTGCTGTAATTTCTACATGGTGAAGCCAAAATGTATAAAAATGGCCTTTATTAAAATCAATGTGCACTTTAACCACATGTGATTTTTTTTCTATTACAAATCTCAAATTGTAGAGTGCAGTCAAATAAATAAATTATAGGTTTTTGTCCCAAATGTTATGGAGGGCACTGTAAATCCTTGTAATTTGATGCAGGCAAATTATGCAACAGTTGTGGTCACCAGCCAACAGGCAGTTCAGTGTGATCCAGGGGCAACAAGATCAAAGTAAAATTGAAAACGCTGGAGTGAATTGTATTTGTTATTATTTGGATATCTCAGCCTATCACAGTAATCACAGTATACCATGCCAATGTAGCAGTCCATTGTGCACATGGCAAAGGTCAAAAACAATTGAAACAGTTGTATTGATTGAGAGGAGAATCCAACCAAAAAAAATCTTCATGTGTGCCTTTGAGTATCTTCTAACCTTATTAGTTCAGTTTAGAGATAATAAGAACTCTATTATCTTAGAAACGGGCCCTTCGTTCCACCAAGTCACCTAGATGCCTTCCTCTGGCTGCAAACGTCACCCCTCTTCGCACCTTCTCTCACAGCCTTTTGTCTTTTCATTTTCTAGCCTTTGTCCAAACCATCTGCCAGTCACCCCCCCCCCCCCCCCCCCCCCCCCCCCCCCCTCCCCCTCACCTATATCCACCTAATACTTGCCAGGCTCAGTCTGAAGATGGGTCCTTACACAAAACGTCATCTATCCATGTTCTCCAGAGATGCTGCCTGACCTGCTGAGTTACTCCAGTACTCTGTGCCTTAGAATTTAACATTTTATCTTCATAGCTTCAAGAGATGGAATAACGGATCTTCCTTTGAGATTCATTCCTAAAAGAGCTCTGATTACTCAGGCTAAGTGCAGAGAATGTTGGGAATCACTGCAGCTCCAGAGAGAGAAAATTGGTTAATATCTTGAGTAGATTCAACATCATGACAGTTCTAACAAAATATTATTTATTGACATATTACTAGAATTGCCTGGGTTTCAACAACTAAGTTATAGAGATAGGTTGAATAAGTTAGGTCTTTATTCTCTGGAGCGCAGAAGGTTAAGGGGGGACCTGATAGAGGTCTTTAAAATGATGAGAGGGATAGACAGAGTTTGATGTGGACAAGCTTTTCCCTTTGAGAATAGGGAAGATTCAAACAAGAGGACATGACTTCAGAATTAAGGGACAGAAGTTTAGGGGTAATATGAGGGGGAACTTCTTTACTCAGAGAGTGGTAGCGGTGTGGAATGAGCTTCCATGGAAGTGGTGGAGGCAGGTTCATTGGTATCATTTAAAAATAAATTGGATAGGCATATGGATGAGAAGGGAATGGAGGGTTATGGTATGAGTGCAGGCAGGTGGGACTAAGGGGAAAAAAAAATTGTTCGGTACGGACTTGTAGGGCCGAGATGGCCTGTTTCCGTGCTGTATTGTTATATGGTTATATGGTTATATGGACATGATTACTCTGTAAAGATATTAAGACATTGACATGACAGCTGTGCATCTTCTACTTTTACTTGTGATATTGGCTGCTTATACTGCAGTTTATTCTTCATGTGCTGACTTCCTGTTATATATTTTGGTTTTGTGCTCCAAACAGGTCCAAGTGGTTGGATTGTACACCAGAGAAGGATTTCATGAAAGCTTTGACTGCCCTATAAAAGTAAGTGTATTTTTGTTTTAAAAAAAATCTTCAATTAAATATTGCACTGTTGTTATGTTGAAAGAAAGACTAGAGACAAACATTTCTAAGATATGGATTGCAGCAGTAATAAGTTGTGGCACAGTTGTGGCGATTAGACATGAAGTTAGACTTTGTACTT
Organism: Leucoraja erinaceus; assembly: GCF_028641065.1. Lineage (NCBI taxonomy): Eukaryota > Metazoa > Chordata > Chondrichthyes > Rajiformes > Rajidae > Leucoraja > Leucoraja erinaceus. The sequence goes on from NC_073380.1 coordinate 18,561,085, forward strand.
GGTTTTATGTTGGAGGAGACCCGTCGACTTAATGCCAGCTAATACGGTCTTTGCTGGGATGAAAACTGAAAAGAATGAAAAGCTTTTTTGCTGCCCTTCTTCACTGTGGTGTTTTATGAAATGTGACACGACACTTGGTGGAATAAGGTAGTGAAATAAATAATCAGTGAATATGGGCAATCTATAGAGTGGAATTTTGGAAATAATATCTTAAATTGGCTAGTTCTCTTATGTTTTCATTCCCAAAAAGCAGGATAGTGGGAGAAAGAATTGACCTAACTTCACTGAAAATGTACTAATGGTTTGTTCTTGGGTATGTAACAGTAATCATGCAGGGGCGGTTAGATTGTGGCAAATAATTCCAAATTAGATGTGTTGACCCCTGTGAACTTTTCTCTTAAACCAAGAGGATGATGGATGCATGAGGTTTTTCATTCACAGAAACCTGGCAAGTAAGTATGTTAACCCTACTGTAACAGTACCATTACAAACCTATTGACTCCCGCAGTTATCTGGACTGCACTTTTTCCCATCCTACCCGTTGCAAAGACTCTATCCCTGACTCCCAATTCTTCCCTTTCCGCCACATCTGCTCCCAAGATGAGGTGTTCTATACCACGACATCCAAGATTCTTTCGGGGATTCTTTAGGAGATGGGTTTTCCCCCCCCCCCCCCCCCCCGCCGTCTATCATAGATGAGGCCCACACACGTGTCTTCTCTGTATCCCGTAGTTCCGCTCTTCCTCCCCTTCCTCCCCCAGTCGTAACAGGAACACAGTCCCCCTTGTCCTCACCTTTCACCCTATCAGCTGTCGCATACAACACATCATCCTCCGATATTTTCGTCACCTCCAACGGGATCCCACCACTTCTTCCCATCTCCACCCCTTTCTTCTTTCCACAGAGACTGTTCCCTCCGCAACCCCATGGAGTGTAAGAGTTGTATAATGGTTTATTGTTTGACATGTATTATGGTGGTGGATTCTGTTTTGTTTTTTACTGCTTCTATTATTTTAATATTTGAATAAATGTTTTTGATTATCAAACAAATCTGTTTATGCGAGGAAGTGTGGTGATTCGGAGCCCTCGTCCAAACCCACAGATTTGTGACTTTAACCATCTTTTGGAATTTGGAGGAGGTACAGCGGTACATTTAAACATCTTTGTGTATCGCTGCGACGCTGCAGAAATTTTGTTTTAAATGTTTTGGCATGTTTTTGGGGCTGCGAGCAGTATTATCAACAAACCGCGCAGCTCCCACTATTACCGTGGCTGGCAACCTGCCAGGAAACTGTGGCGCACCAAAATGGGGAGAAGAACTTTCACACCTGTGTCCGGAACAACCCCCCCCCCTCCCCCCCCTCCTCTTCGTCGTTGCTGATCGGGCCGGTCTGTTTTCTGCACCGTCTCGACCTTCTTCTGCAGCCATGGAACCGGGAGCTAATGGAGCTCGAAAACACCCGCGGAGATAGGAGGCTTCCAACAACTACTGCAGGAAAATCCCTTTCATTGCTTGAAAAGGCTGGCTGGGATTGTCTGAGAAAGGCTGCAGCTCACCAGGGAATGCAGGAGAGCCAAGATAGCGGGGCGAAGAAGTGGTGACGCCGCAGTTTTTTGGAGCCTCCATTATCCTCGTTCGAGGCAACACTACTCGCTTCCCTCCCTCGAGCTGGTCTGTTTTGTTTTTGTGTGTGGACTTGGCCACGTGCCATTTGGACTGTCCATGTCTGTATGGTAATTTGTTTAACAGTTTTGTTGAATTGTAGTGCTTGATACCATGCAGGGTCAGTGTTCTGGGGGATCGGGGCCTTCCAGGAGCTATGCAGAGGCGGCTGCTTCAGCTGCTTCAGATTCTGCTCTTGGGGCCCGGTTCCCCATGAGGAACCTGCCTTTCGAGCATGGGATAAGGTGCTACTTGCCCCAGATGAACCTGGAGGACTGCGCGGCTGCCGTGGCCGTGGCGTCCAAGCTCGCAGGTGTCCTGTACGTGGACAGGATGTTTGGGAAGGCCATGTCCTTCCTCCCCTCCGTTGAGGGGGTGAACGCGGCGTGAGTAAAGGGGTCACAGTGGGGGAAACATTCCTGCAGGTTGAGCCTTTGGTGACCACAGCGCAGTGGGTGGACCTGTCCAACTTCCCGCCCTGCATCACAAATGAGGCCCTCCTTCGCCACCGACACACCCTGGGGAATGTACTCACGGATATCACCCCGATATCCCAGGGGTTCTGCAGGAAGGAGCTGTGGCACGTTCTTTCCCTCCTGCGCCAGCTGACGATGTTGCTGGACCGGGAGGCGGTAGTTGACGGCGCTTCTGTGTCCAGCAGATTTCACTGTCAACTGGACATCGGAGCGCCCAAGGTGCCATACCTGTAAGGAAGTGGGGCGTATTCTATCCCAAATCTGTCCCAAATCCCGGGAGGAGGCCTATGCCTCCGGTGCCACTAACCCCCCTCCTCTCTCCCACCCCCCCCTGTAGTTGTCATGGAGCCCTGGGGTTGCACTGAGTGTGGGTGGGGAGGGTCAAACGAAGGGAGGCAAGGTGGCAAAGATGAAACGCATGGGGAACAAAACCCCTGGAGATAAGATCGTTCCACCCATCCTGTCACCTCCCGTTAGGGAGTCCGCAAGCCCCATATTCCAATCGAGGGCGGAGGGGAGCAGGCGGGAGGAAGGGGTGCCGCAGACGAAGGTTGCTCAGGTGACTCAGAGTCTGTGAGCTCCTCCCCATCGAAAAAGAGAATGAGGAATCTCTCTCTCGAGGAGCGGAAGGGTGACGAACGGGAATCCTCCAGGGGGGAGGGGAGTGCTGTGGTGGAGGAAGTATCCCGCCCTCTGGTTCGGGCCCCGGTCCCATGTTCTGGAGGGGATTCTGGGGAGGGTGGTGATGGGGACCACGGGTAATATGGAGCAGGGGAGATTCCTGTTGGGGAGGGAGTCCCGCATCAGGCACCTGAGGAAGCCCAGGAGCAACCCTTCCATGATGAGGTGCAGAGCTCGTCTCTGGAGTTAGGGACTGGAGGTGGGGAGGCAGGAATATCGAGCACCAAGGGTATGTCCGGGGATGGGGATGGTGTCTCCATCTGCAGTGAGCGGGTGGAAAGGGACTCCTCGAACAATGAATCAATGGATGTTCTCGCTCCCCCCGACGCCACTCCACTCATTCCAGTGGAGGAAATCTGCACAGTTCATCGTGGCCACCGAAGGATCCCAACATCAGCCCAGACTGGCCTCCCTCCGGTAGCCAAACTTACACGGGCTTATCAGCTCGCTGAACCTCATCCTCAAAATGAAGGGGAGGGGCAAGGTGGTGCATGGGGTGAAGGGGAACGACTGGCGTCAGCTCAGGTCCTTCTTGGACGACCTGGAGAAGGACGCCAGGACCAAGAGCAGTCGTTCCTGCTGAGGGTAGAGGGACCAGTAGAACATCCCTTGTAGCCACGGACTGGAGGGCAAGGGGCACCGCCACTCCACCTAGGGTCCGCAAGGGGAGGAGTGGCTCCGCTGTCAGTGACCAAATGACGTGACGGGATCTAGGGAGTGGATAGGGCCGAAGATGTCCTGGTTGGGTTGCTCCTGAGTCTGGCCTGGGTGGTTTTAGAGAGGGACATAGTTGTATAGTAGTTATTTAGTATATTTGTAACAAAGTTATTTGGAAATTTAGTTTCTGAATAATTTGGCGATTTTGTAATTTAGAAAGATAGAAACATACAAAATAGGTGCAGGAGAAGGCCATTCGGCCCTTCGAGCCAGCACCGCCATTCATTGTGATCATGGCTGGTCGTCCCCAATCAATAACCCCTGCCTGCCTTCTCCCCATATCCCTTGATTCCACTAGCCCCTAGAGCTTTATCTAACTCTCTCTTAAATCCATCCAGTGATTTTGCCTCCACTGCCCTCCGTGGCAGGGAATTCCACAAATTCACAACTCTCTGGGTGAAAACTTTTTTTCTCACCTCAGTCTTAAATGGCCTCCCCTTTATTCTAAGACTAGTTCTGGACTCACCCAACATTGGGAACATTTTTCCTGAATCTAGCTTGTCTAGTCCTTTTATGATTTTTTATGTTTCTATAAGATGCCCCCTCATCCTTCTAACCTCCAGTGTGGTGTGGTGGGTGTATGACCATGATTTTGTTTGTATCGTGATAGTAATTAAATAAATTATTTTTGATACCAAAAAAAAAGAAAACAAAGCTGATTCCCAAGCTCACGGAACTGGGTCTCTGAGCATCCCTCTGCAATTGGATCTTCGACTTCCTCATCCACAGACCACAGTCTGTTCGATTTGGCAGAAACACTTCCTCCTCAATAACAATCAGCAAGGGAGCACCTCGAGGCTGTGTTCTCAGCTCCCTGCTCTATACTCACAAATGTTTAGCCGGAAACAGTGCAAACTCCATCTTCAAGTTCGCTGATGACGCCACCGTTGTGGGACAAATTACAGCTGGTGATGAGTCAGATGTAGAAGTAAGATTGACCGATTGACCAAATGGTGCCAGCACAACCACCTGGCTCTCAAAGTTAGTAAGACCAACAAACTGATAATGGGCTTTGGAGGAGGAAGGATAAGGACCCACAATCCTATATAAACGGGACGATGGAGATAGTCAAAAACTTCAAATTCCTGGATGTGCATATTTCCAAAGATCTCTCCTGGACCCAGCACACTGAAGCAATTATAAAAATTATAACGCCTCTACTTCCTGAGTAGATTACAGAGATTTGTTATGTCGGAAAGGATTCTCTTGAACTTCTACAGGTGCACAGTAGAGAGCGTATGGACTGGTTGCACCACGGCCTGGTTCGGCAACTTGAATGCCCAGGAGCAAAGAAGACTGCAAAAAGTGGTGAACACACTGCCCAGTCCATCACCGGCTCTGACCTCCCCACCATCGAAGGGAATTATCGAAATCGCTGCCTCAAAAAGGCAGCCAGCATAATCAGAGACCCATACCACCCTGACCACACACTCATTTCACTCCTGCCTTCGGGAAGAAGGTACAGGAGCCTGAAAACTAACATCCAGGTTCTGGAACAGCTTCTTCCCTGCAGCCATTCGGCTATTAAACGCTAGAACCTCAAATAAGCTCTGAACTACATAGACTATTATTGTTTGATTTTGTGTGTGTGTGTGTGCGTGTGTGTGTAATCTATATATATATATATTTGTGAATATGTGTATATACTGTATATACACATACTGAACTTTTTTCTCTTGTTTATTATACTGTTTACAGTGTACTATGTTTACATAAAGCCCTGTCCCACGGTATGAGTTTATTCCAAGAGCTCTCCTGAGTTTAAAAAAAAAATCAAACTCGAGGTAAGCATGGAGAATGAACGTAACGGCTACATCGGAGCTCGGGGACGTCTCTGAGCGGCTCGTAACACTAACGGCAGGTACTCGGGAAGACTCGCTAATGGCAGGTAAGCACGGGAAGACTCGTGAAGATTTTTCAACATGATGAAAAATGTCAACGAGAGCCCCGAGTACCGACGAGTAGCCATTACCGTAAATCTCCGAGTTCAAATCAGGGCAAACTCGGGAGAGCTCTTGAATGAACTCGTACCGTGGGACAGGGCTTTATGTAAACATGGTACACTGTAAACAGTATAATAAACAGGAGAAAAAAGTTCAGTGTGTGTATAAACAGCATATACACATACTCACAAATACACACATATATAGATTACATACACACACACACATTCTTATTTTGCCTCTCCTCCTTGCTATTGGTTAGGCAGATCAAAGCTATTGAGTTTGGAACCTCCCAATGTTAGGAATTTCTTGGAAGGAGCTTGCGTCTGCCATTCATCATTGCACCCCTGAGGCTCATAAGAGTTTTATCGATTTTTCAATCTTGTGAAAAGCTGGAAATCTATTGAGGCAAAGCTAATTTGTAACCACGGTGTAGTAATAGAAAAAGCATGAAATTTGGTGATTAAATCAAGAAAATTCAGTAAACATAAATCTGCTCATATACATACCTTGCTAGAAATAATTTTGGTTCTCTAACCACCTGCTTATTGCATGGCTTCAGGCCTAATTTGTATGAGATTATTTTCTCTGATGGTACCCTTGTTACAGGAAAATCTGCTATCTGAGGAGTGAATGTGCATTTTTAAGATTTATTTGTAACTGAGATACAAATTGTCCCTACCTGTAAACGGTACCTTAAGTGAGAGTTGTATATTTAATGCTATTTTTTTTTAAATAACTCAAAACCAATCATGAATGGAGCGAGCTACAGGGATTGCTGAAAAACAGATTTGGAGAGTTAAATTCCATAAGTATTTTCTACACAGTTTAGACCACAGATATCTTGCTCTTGTTACACTCATGTGGATACTATGTAGTCAATTTTGCTGTCTGATGTAATTGCGATGAATCAGGGGTTGTTCAGAAAAAGCTTTGGAAAAGAGGGGAGTATTGGGCTCGCAAAGGGAGAAAGTACTGGATTAAGCAACCTACGAATGGCATATAATCCTTGTTGGCCCAAAGATGGGCAATTCCTTGTACAATGCCCCACAGTTGCACTTCCCCAATTTCCTGAGGTCCATATCCAGAGAGTGAACCAGACAAAAATTGTGCCATGTGAAGCACTTCTCAGTTGGATTTTGTTTTTATTTGTATTCTAGATAGTGGCTCTCCACCCACAGTTTAGCAGATCAAGCAGCAAGCAATTCGTCACCGGGGCAAATAAGGTAAGCTCATCATTCTCATTCTTCGAATTTTATTAAAGAGTTCCAGAGTGAAAACTGGCCCTGCGGCCCAACTTGCCCACCCTGGCCAACATGTCCCAGCTACACTAATCCCACCTGCCTGCATTTGGTCCTTATCCCTCCAAAGTTGCCCTATCCGTGTACCTGTCTAACTGTCTCTTCAACGATGGGAGAGTCCCAGCCTCAACTACCTCGTCTGTCAGCTTGTTCCATATATCCACGACCAAATGTTTGAAAAGGTTACCCCTCAGATTCCTATTAAATCTTTTAAATGTGCCAGGATAACTGCAGGGCAGTAATTTTGCGTTGAGTTAATAAGTGTTTTTAAAGTGTAAACATTGGTAATAGGCTATTCTCACGGGGCGACTTGATGCAAGAGTTAACCAGATTTGAACATCGTGGGAACCTCGTGCGATAACCGTACGGCATTCGTGGACCACCGTGGACACCATGGCGCTAACGGCAGGTACTCGTGTAACTTGGTGACTCGGGACAAAATTCAAGCAAGCTTGAATTTCTCCAAGAGTGACTTGTACACTTGTGGTTGAACATTGCAACATTATATGGACGTAGTGGCCAGTGCGATATCCATAATAACTCTTGTGTTTACCGTGGGAACTCCAGCGAACGGTGAACCCGGAAGCTGGACAGAGGGGACAAAAGGTGAGTAAAAATTGTCTTCTGTGGGATTGAATTTAAAAAATAAAGATTTGCATCCGCATATGGACATCAACTTATTCATGAGTTATGTTAAGAAAATAACAATAATCTTTAAAAGGGACTTTACTGAAAGGTCCCGCATTTTTATGGTCCGTGAGAAATTTTTCACATGTACTTCTTTGAGAGATACAGCTCGGAGTCCTCGCCGACTAGCGATCGATGCCTTTCCGAAGCAGGGTCCGGAACGCTACCAATCAATGTTCTCCAGAGACCCGTGTAAGGAGTGAACTGCACATCCTGGTTTAAACCGAAGACAGGCATAAAAAGCTGGAGTAACTCAGCGAGTCAAGCAGCATCTCTGGAGAAAAATAGGTGATGTTTCGGGACGAGACACATCTTCAGACTCAATTCCGATTAGGATATCTGAAGAAGGGTTCCGATTCGAATCGCCACCTATTCTTTTTCTCCAGAGATGCTGCCTGACCCGCTGACTTACTCCAGCTTTTTATGTTTTTCTTCCCAGATCTGACTTACCTGCTGAATTACACCAACATTTTGTGTCCTTTTGTGCGTATCAACCAGCAGCATTTCTGCAGTTCCTTTAGACATTACCTAACTTCAGATTTTAGAGATATAGCGCGGAAACAGGCCCTTCGGCCCACCGAGTCCGCGCCGACCACCTATTCTTATACACTCCAAGGACAATTTTACAATGTTACCGAAGCCGATTAACTTACAAACCTGTAATCTCTGGAGTGTGAGAGGAAACCGGTGCACTCGGAGAAAACCCACGTGGTCACAGGGAGAACATACAAACTCCAGACAGACTGCACCCATGGTCAGGATCGAACCCCGGTCTCTGGGGCTGTGAGGCCGCAACTCTACCACTGTGCCACATGTAGTCAGATTTAATAAATTGCTGGTGTTGCTTCCAAAGACAGAGGCATTGATAATATTAGATCAGAATTATATCTTTCCGCTAATAGTCAATTATTAGTCAATTTATAATAGAATCAATTATTGTTGGTGACATTTCGCCTACGAATATTAGACTATTTTCACAGAGGTAAGGGCTAATTAGGCCTAGCAAAAGGTATGAACACTTTTAAACATTTTTGTTCCGACTATTTTGTCAAATGCAAATACAGGGAGAATGATCAAAGTGCTCACATGGCTCACTCTGTTAGAAGCGTTCTGAGTTTAAATGTTCCGTCTATTCCTTCTTAAAGTATAAATTTTTGTGTGGCCAGGGATGCGATTGAGAACAGCTGGGAAAGGGCGGAGGGGGAGTCACGAATAACAGCGTTTCCCTGGCCATATTATGGCCCATTCCCCAACCGTAACATTAATCAAGCTCTGTCTAACTCCGCCTTCACACCATCCCCCTGTGACATGGATTAGTCATCGCTGGGCGGGCTGTGGGCCGAATGGCCTGCCAACGGGAGTCAGAGACTGACACTGAGATCCATTGTGCAGGAAGGAACTGCAGATGCTGGTTTTTACCGAAGATAGACACAAACGCCACCTGTTCATTTTCTCCAGATATGTTGCCTGACCCATTGAGTTACTCCAACATTTTTTGTCTGTGTTCACTATGAACATTGAATTATTGAATTAGGTAACTTATTTTAGGTAACTTACACTCTCTCCTCTCTCCCCCCCCCCCCCCCCCCCCCCCCCCCCCCCCCCCCCCATGCAGTAAATGTTGGTTAACCAGGCCAAGGTTTGCAACGATGGTCCCCTCTTGGGATCACACTATCCCTAGCCAACAATTGGCCTATCAGGGAACCAAATATAGACATAAAAGTGCTGGAGTGACTCAGTGGGTCAGGCAGCATCTCTGGAGGAAAGGGTTAGGTGACATTTCGGGTCGGGACCCCTCTTCAAAAGACCCTGCTGAGGTCATCTGTTGTTGGCCCTGATTTGTCCCGGTCTTTTCTTGCTTCCAGTTCCCCCCTACAATCATCCCGAAGAAGGATCCCGACCAAAAATGGAATCTATTCCTTTTCTCCAGAGATGCTGCTTGGCCCGCTGAGTTACTCCAGCATTTTGTGTCTAACTTGCTGATTCAGACAGTTTTTGATTATCAAGGATTCTGCGCTGACTCTTTACTCTGAAACACACATTGGAAATTTAAACTTGGGCGCAACTAACATCGTCTAAGTAATGTGGCATCTTCCTGCAGTAAAGTCACGGCATTAGTACAGGCATGTCTCCAAATGAGCCAATTCAACTAAGGGAGGATATTTGTCCCGCAAAGGTCGCGCACGACTGCATGCGCCCGCACAGCCGTCTGGAGCGCTTGACGTCATTTGAAGATGGACCCAAAATGCTGGGGTAATTCTGCGGGACCGGCAGCATCTCTGGAGAGAAGGAATGGATGATGTTTCGGATCGGGACTTTTCTTCAGTCTGAAAGAAGGGTCTTGACCCGAAACGTCATCCATTCGTTCTCTCCAGAGATGCTGCCGGTTCCGCTGAGTTATTCCTGCATTTTGTGTCTATCTTCAATTTTCTTGGCCCCGCTCTGGGAGTAGAAGTGGGGGCAGATCCGGACTGCAATGGCTGTGAGCCCCAGGCCAAGCTCGGCAATCGTCTGCCTGCTTCTGCTGCTGTTGGAGGTGAAACGTTGCGTCGCACCAGGGTTTTGGGCCTGTCCCACATTGCCCGTCAGTTAAGCGACAGGCCGTTGGTGTGCGAAGATTTTGTTTGCTACAAAATTTCGGAGCACCGCGCGATATCACACACAACTCCATACCCCTCCGCGCTTCTCAGTGGACCGGCCCCGCGCGGCCACACGATGCCCGTGCGCCTCAACGCGACGACAAGGACACGTAAGTGGGACAGGCCCTTAACTAACACTTTGCAGTTAGCATTGTAATTCAGGATATTCTTACTTTAGAATCGCCTAGAGAGATATGTCACAATATCAGATAATTAGCCGAACATCACATATTGTAAGAGCCCCCAGTGAAGGACCTGTGGCTTGTGTATTCAACAGTGAAAATGCATCATGTCAACTGGAGTAATGTGCAAAGTAGCATAACTTTAATTTAGTTTAGAGACGCAGCGCGGAAACAGGCCCTTCAGCCCACCGACCAGCGATCCCCGCACACTAACACTATCCTACACACACACTAGGGACAATTTACACTTTTACCAAGCCAATTAACTGATAAACCTGTTCATCTTTGGAGTGTGTGAGGAAACCGAAGATCTCGGAGAAAACCCACACGGTAACAGGGAGAACGTGCAAACTCCGTACAGACAGCGCCCATACACGGGATCGAACCCGTGTCTCTGGCACAGCATGTGCTGAAAGGCAACAACTCTACCGCTGTGCCACAATGCCACCCTGATTTGAATGTTCTTAATAAACTTAAATACAAAGATGACCATTGCCAACAAAGCTCACATCCCATGAATGAATAAAAAGAAGGAAGGTGGTGAGGTGCAGGACTAAATCAGAAACTTTGTCAAAATATTTTGATTAAATATAGCATCATATCCAAAAAGCAAAAGAGAACAAAAAAAAGTACAGATTAAAACAGAGAAAATAAGTGAAGCAAATTAATGGAAAAGATACTTAGAGATAATATATATAAGCATCTGGATAAACAGGGTCTGATTAGGAACAGTCAACATGGATTTGTGTCTGGAAGGTCATGTTTGACTAATCTTCTTGAATTTTTTGAAGAGGTTACTAGGGAAATTGATGAGGGTAAAGCAGTGGATGTTGTCTATATTGTCTTTAGTAAGGCCTTTGACAAGGTTCCTCATGGAAGGTTGGTTAAGAAGGTTCAATGGTTGGGTATTAATGGTGGAGTAGCAAGATGGATTCAACAGTGGCTGAATGGGAGATGCCAGAGGGTAATGGTGGATGGTTCTTTGCCAGGTTGGAGGCAGGTGACTAGTGTGGTGCCTCAGGGATCGGTGTTGGGTCTACTGTTGTTTGTCATGTACATCAATGATCTGGAGGAAGGATACTAAGATAGGTGGTGTTGTGGATAATGAAGTAGATTTTCAAAGTCTACAGAGAGATTTAGGCCATTTGGAAGAATGGGCTGGAAGATGGCAGATGGAGTTTAAAGCTGATAAGTGTGAGGCGCTACATCTTGGCAGGACAAATCAAAATAGGGCGTACATGGTAAATGGTAGAGAATTGAAGAATGCAGGTGAACAGAGGGATCTGGGAATAACTGTGCACAGTTCCCTGAAAGTGGAATCTCATGTGGATAGGGTGGTAAAGAAAGCTTTTGGTATGCTAGCCTTTATAAATTAGAGCATTGAGTATAGAAGCTGGGATGTAATGTTAAAATTGTACAAGGCATTGGTGAGACCAATTCTGGAGTATGGTGTACAATTTTGGTCGCCCAATTATAGGAAGGATGTCAACAAAATAGAGAGAGTACAGAGGAGATTTACTAGAATGTTGCCTGGGTTTCAGCAACTAAGTTACAGAGAAAGGTTGAATAAGTTAGGTCTTTATTCTCTGGAGCGCAGAAGGTTAAGGGGGTACTTTATCAAGTACCCTAACCTCTATCGTCTTTAAAATGATGAGAGGGATAGACAGAGTTGACGTGGACAAGCTTTTCACATTGAGAGTAGGGAAGATTCAAACAAGAGGACATGACTTCAGAATTAAGGGACAGAAGTTTAGGGGTAACATGAGGGGGAACTTCTTTACTCACAGAGTGGTAGCTGTATGGAATGAGCTTCCAGTGGAGGCAGGTTCGATTTTATAATTTAAAAATAAATTGGATAGGTATATGGATGGGAAAGGAATGGAAGGTTATGGTCTGAGTGCAGGTAGGGAAAATAATTGTTCGGCACGGACTTGGAGGGCCGAGATGGCCTGTTTCCGTGCTGTAATTGTTATATGGTTATATGGTGAAATTTGACAGAAAGGTTGTTTGACACCTATCATGCCAATATGGATTCACAGATTTGAATAGTCAAGGCCTTATTAGTTTGTGGATAAATTAAAGATTTATTTTTCACGCAAATAAATATAATTTATATAACTAGCAATAGTGCACACTGATCTGGTCAGTTATGTGCAGTTGAGAACACACTATAATTGACAAAGTATTGTAGGTGTAGCACTGTATATAGTTTTGGTTTCCTTAATTAATGAGAAGATACCCTTACAGAGCCGGTGGTTCAGAGGAAGTACATTAGGCTGATTCCTTGAATGAAAAGCTCGCCTTGGGTAAATAGTTGAGAAATCTACTTGGGCTGCCCACTGCGGCAACCTAATCCGCGAGTTCAGACGAGTTTGCCCTCGACATACTCGCAGCATGGTTGACATGAGGTCCTAGGAGGTCTTTATAACTCTCCTTCATGCTTGAGGATAGTCCAGACGTACCCGAGGCCTCAGCTAGGTCGCGGCGTATTTTTCAACATGTTGAAAAACGTCTGCGAGTAAAAAAGGGTTGACATGGAAAAAATCGATACTTTTTTTACTCGTAGGTTTAGTCGAAGTAGGTCGTAGTAGGTCGGCATGTTATTCGTAGATAATCGAGGGTAGTTGAAGATAATCGAAGGTAGTTGTAGATAGTCTTCATCATAGTCAAAGGATGATCGAAGGAGGTCGTCTTCACTCTCCATTATTCGGTGTCCAATTTACCCAAAGTTAGTCATAGCTAGTCTTCAACATAGTTGAAGGAGGTCAAAGGAGGTCTTCTACATAGCCGAAGGAGGTCTTCAACATGACACTTTTTCAAACTCTCCTAAACTCTTCTAGACTCGTTAATTAGGTCGCCACAGTGGGACAGCCCCTTGACCATTGTTCATTGGAATTTAGAAAAATGAGATGTTGTTATTAAAACATATTAGATTTCTGTTTTTTTTTCATAAAGAAATCTAGACCTGGACAGGAAAGGGATGATGGAGGTTGCAGTTTTTGACCAAAATATGGAGATGAAGAGGAATTCCCTCACGGTCGTCATTCTTTGATATTCTCCACCTTAGATAACTGTAAAGGCTGAATCATTGAAAATAGTCGTGTCTAAGGCTGACAGATTATTCAACGACATGGGAGTCAAACCATGCAGAGAGAAGGCATAAAGCTAGAGCTATTACCAGGATCAAATCCTGCTTGATCTTACTCAATAGCGGGTCAGGCTCAAAGAGCCCTGTGGTTTACTCTTGCTTACATTTTGCCAGAGAGCTTTTGTGGCACCAGCACCAATTTCAGCAAGTCCCTCAGCACCATGTCCTGAAGCTGGGAATGTGCTAAAAGCAGTATTTAATTGTGGTCTGCTCATTATTCCAGATGGCCGGTGATCTTTAGACAAACTAAAGGGTGTCTTTTTGACGTCTATGTGCATGTCTGGGATCGGTTAGCAGAAAAATTAAACGGCACGTTGGCATAGTGGTAGAGTTACTGCATTACAGCACCTGAGACCCGGGTTCGATCCTGACTACGGGTACTTGTCTGTACGGAGTTTGTATATACTCCCCATGACATGCGTGGGTTTTCTCTGAGATCTTCGGTTTCCTCCCACACTCCAAAGATATACAGGTTTGTACGTTAGTTGGCTTCGTATGAATGTAAATTGTCCCTAGTATGTGTAGGATAGAGTAAGTGTGCGGAGATGCTGGTCAGTGTGGGCTCAGTGGTCCGAAGAGCCTGTTTCGGCGCTGTATCTCTAAACTAAACTAAACTAAACATTTAGACAGGTACATGGATAGGCAAGGTTTTGCGGGATATGGGCCAAATGTGGGATTAGTGGCATCTTGGTCGACACAGACAAGTTGGGCTGCAGGGCATGTTTACATGCTGAATGACTTTATGAACCTCTGGTGGTATGGATACATTCACGATAAACCCAATCACTTTAATGGTGTGTGGGGGCAATGACACTCAACATATGAAGGATCTAATGAGGGAGGCTGTTTCTCACCACCAGCCTGGCAAAATTATGGTGAATGTATTGATGATGAGCTATTCACCAAATTACATTAACAGCTTGATCATGGACAATCTACCAGAATCCATCATGGCCTCTGCCATGCACGCCAATGCCGAATTGACTTGGGGCAGTACTTTTTTTCTGCAGAAACCTTTCTGAGGGACAAGTGGTACTGCACGTTGCAACTGAATGGAAGGTTCTGCAGAAACAAACCATTCCTCACAGTACCCAAGATTAATGGAACCAGTTCTAGCAACGAACAACATGCTCTCCACAACCACAAGAAGGAACTTTTTTTTCCAGCCAGTCCCGAGTCTTTAAAGTTGACTGGGTAGACGCTTCCCTCATCCAGCTTGTAGTGTCTATTCATAGCTGAGTTGCAGCACTTGTGCATGCATGCACTTCCAGGAATCGCTCCAACTGGAAAAGCTTGGCTTGCATGCTCTCTGAATTATATACCTGACGAACTTCATTGAAACCTGAAACATCAAGTTGAGCACTGAACTGAGAAAACCAAACCCAAAGTACTGTCTAAACTGATTATACAAACTTATGCTGAGGCCAATAACTAACTCCATATGCAATAATCAGAAGTAATATTGCTGCTGTGTCCAAAGTATAAAGTCAGAAAATACAAATAAAAACTATTCTGCACAATCAAAATAATTTTTGTGAAATGGCATTAGTGGTTTCGGAATATTACATGGAAATTACATACATGCCAGTCATGTGGCTCAAAATGTCAATTTGTATAAAGTTGTATTTGTTTTGCATTTTTCAGTGATTACCTTTTCCGAATGACCCAAAGTACTTTGTAATCAGTGAAATACTCAAAATGTAATCAGAAAATACATAGCTCCAGTAATTTTGGGTGTGGACTCCTTTGAGGATTACAGCCTGTCTCGACATTTCAGTCCTAAATGGCAGTGCTGGTCTATTGCAGCAGTGTTTTGAGAAAAAGGTTCCAGAAAGTCTGTCTCCCTGGAGAAAAGCTGCCTGCCTGTCTGTGTGCGGACTTCATAGTGGAAAAATAATACCTACCTCTGTACTTTTGCTTAGGGAAGCATTTTGTTGGTTTAACTTATCACTCTCCAAGGATGCTTAGTGTCAGAAATGCTGGTTGGTAGTTATAACATTTAGATGTTGTGCCTGCATCCCTGATAACTAATGAAACACGTGGACGTGCTGGTTGATTCAATTCAGAGTCAAGCCTGTACATAGTAAGCCCGCCAAGAAGCTGGAACTCTGGTTAAGTAACCTGCGTAAAGAATGCAGACATTGGAGTGAAAATTTGACCACTTTATATCGAGCTGGATATATAAAATAACTGGACCAGCTCAAAGTAATCATGCTATTGAATCTCATTGCTCTCAAGAGAAGGGAATTGTACCATACCACAAAGCCCTCAAAAACAAATCCTTAAATAATCCATTGAATGCATTACAACTGCCATGCGACCCTCTAGAAATGGAGGTTAAGCATTGCATGTTCTTACAATCAAGAGAGAACGTTTCAATACTTCATTCATGGCATTGTTGACAGACTACTGCGGTTGCATGTATTTTGGATTGTTTTTGGTGCCTGTTGGTCCAGCCTGTGTAAGTGGCCACAGTGACTCCACTTCAGGAGTCAGAAGTATCTCTAGAAAAGTGAATATAGACATGGAAAGCTCTACAGATGTCCAAAATTAGGCTGGAAATGTTCGGTAGCCAACAGTAGTAAAGGGCCTGTCCCACTTGGCCGTCATTTGCGCGCCATTTACGCGACTCGTCGTCGCGTTGAGACGCACGGGTAGAGTGTGGGCGGCGCGGGACGGTCGCACGGAGAAGCGCGGAGGGGTATGGAGTTGCGCGCGGTATTGCGCGGCGCTCCAGAATTTTGTAGTGCACAAAATGTTTGCGCGCCTCTGACGAGTACGCACGCGGACGTAATGCGTTCGCACGCTGACATTCTGGTCTCGTGCGTGGTGACGCATGATTACGTCACCGTGCGTAACCAAGCGCCGCCGCGCGCCGCTCATACGCAGTCGGCCCGCCTTTTACGCATCATGGATATAAGCGCGCACGATTTAAAAAATTGCACAGTTTCGTACAGAAAACTACGTGGTGAACACCAAAATATAATAAACCGGAAAGTGCAAAAATGAATTGATGCTTCACTTGCAATGACTGCTTGGGTCCCTGGATTGTGGGTAAGGAAGAGGTTAAAAAGACAAATGTTGCATCTCCTACAGCTGGATGAATGAATGACATGAGAAGGGGTGCAGTTGGTAGAAATGGAAGAGCAAACCAGATAAGTGATACAAAATGCTGGAGTAACTCAGCGGGACCGGCAGCATCTCTGGAGAGAAGCAATGGGTGACGTTTCGGGTCGAGACCCTTCAAACTGAGTTACTCCAGCATTTTGTGTCTATCTTCAATTTAAACCAGCATCTGCAGTTCTTTCCTACAGATTAATTTGGTCTGCAGCTTGCTACTTTTCAATCACCTCTTTTTTTGAATAGGGGCATCACATCTGCAGTTTTTCAATTGCTAGCATCACTCAAGAAACTGGAACATTTTAGAAAATCACCATAAATATCATAAACTGGGTAAATATCATAAACTGCGTATTCAAATGACGTCCCGCGCTCCAGACGGCTGTGCTGACGGATGAAGACGCATGATGACGCGCACGACAGTTGCGCGACCGTCGCGAGTCAGTCACTACTGGCCTGTTGCGTAAATGACGGCCAATTGGGATAGGCCCTTAAGTATACGCAAAGGCGGAATAGGGACAGCCCATCCAAGGCAGCTTAGTTGTTGCAAGTATACTGGACATAGCCGTCCAGTATGAGTTGGTGAAAAGACATTCTACGTGATCGGGAGAAAGTGTGATATGGATTGGAAAATAATTTCTATAAACATTGACCTAAAAGTCCATGGAATAGATATAAAGAGAAAGAGCCGGGTCAGATTTGGAATATTGGTGGTGCAAGGCCAACCATGTGACATTTCAACTTGTTTTGGAAGTGTACTACTGGATTCATCTCCACCCCATTACGGACATTGGACTTTGTCTATGGAACAGGTGTCGACAATGCTCAGAATGAAACTCTGCACTCTGTAGCTTCCCCTTTATTCTACCTGTTTGAGTTTGAGTTGATTATATTTATGTATAGTATCTGTTGGGATTGCATGTAAAACGAGGCTTTTCATTGCACCTCGGTACGCATGATATTAATAAACCTAAATCTGAGGCAGTGCAGTTGATAACAATGACTAACAAGACTAATCAGATGTCTTGTCTGAAGTAGGGTATCACCCTTACCTTCTCTCCAGTGATGCTGCCTGTTCTGCTGAGTTACTCCAGAATTTTGTGTCTATCTTTAAGACTACACTGAAGATGGCTGGGAGATGGTCATTGGAGTATATAGCATGCGACTAACAGAACTTGTGTATATTTTGCAAAGTAATGAGGCAATAAAGGAAACTGTCTGCTATCTGTGTTAAAGAGGTAAATAGAACAATTATATTTGTCTCTCTTAAGTTATTTGTTTAAATAAAGCACTTTGCAAGTTAACCTCTCGCATCTGCGAGAATGTTACTGATGCAGTGCAGAGGCAGCAACCAGTTTGCATACACAGAAAATGCATTACTCTGAAAGAGCACCAGATGGAATTAATATACGTGCTTCTCCTTGAAATAGTGCCGTGGAATCTGCTAGTTCCACCTGCAAGAGCAGGCAAGGCCTCATTTAATCCAACCCCTGCCCAAGTTTTTGTTCTTGTATCTCCAGAGTTGCATTTGAGCCAAGACCTTCTGACTCTGCAGGCAACTAACCCACAAATGCTTTTAAAATGAAATACAATTGTCACACTCTGATGAGTTTCCTCGGCTGTTTTCTTGAACATGGAAAAAGTCTGTATATTTCCATGTGGTTATATAATATCTCTGTCATAATTACATGCATATGAAATAACAAAAATATTATTATGTTGATATTAGTTGGCAATCCGAACAGAAACTTTCTTCTTGAACTTTAGCATTTGAAACCTTATATATCTGAGGCACATAACCCAACGTTGATATTTTTAGTATGTTTAGTAATCATATTTGAGAAGCACTACTTCATAAGTTAATGTGATAGGGGCAGAATTAGGCCATCCAGCGCCCATCAAGTCTACTCCGCCATTCAATCATGGCTAATCTATCGTTCCTTCCCCACCTCATTCTCCTGCCTTCGCCCTATAATCCCTGATACCCGCACTAATCAAGAGTTTGTTAATCTCCCCCTTAAAAATATATATTTGCCGGCCTCCGCAGCCATTTCACTTGTCATCTCCCTGTGGCTCAGCACTTAACTCCCCCTCCCATTCCGAATCCGACCTTTCTGTCCTGGGCCTCCTCCATTGCCAGAGTGAACACCACCGGAAATTGGAGGAGCAGCACCTCATATTCTGCATGGGTAGTTTACACCCCAACGGCATGAACATTGACCTCTAATTTCCGGTAGCCCTTATTGTCTCCTCCCCTTCTCGGCTCTCCCTCAGTCCTCTGGCTCCTCCTCTTCCTTTCTTCTTCCCACCCTTCCAACTCTCTCCCCCCCCCCCCCCCCCCCCCCCCCCCCCCCCCCCCCCCTACATCAGTCTGAAGAAGGGTTTCGGCCCAAAACGTTGCCTATTTCGTTCACTCCATAAATGCTGCCTTAGATTTTCCAGCACCTGCAGTTCCTTATTAATCACTTGGAAATGATTTCTGGCTCATCCTTCAAAGTATGTTGTACACTACTGTATTGTACATATTGACTTATGCTGAGACTGAGGTGCTGTTCCATCAAACCTTGCTGAGAAGGAGGAGGAGGAGGCCGTCCTCATTTCTGCATTTTTTTTAGTTATGTTGATGTGTGTTTTTTATGATTTTTTTTTTTTTTTTTAATGTTTTTATGTGGGGGAAGAGGGCACGGTGCGGGGGATACCGTCCTTCAGCCGCTTCCTGGTGAGGACGCGACTATTATTCGAGTCGCGTCCTCGCCCCCCCCCCCCCCTACCCCAGCGGCCTACCTACCTGGATTGGCGCAGCCTTTCCTGCCGGGATCGACCGGAGCTCCAGCAGCGGCGGGACAGCGCTGAAACATCGCGGGGCTGGCGATGCCTTACCGGGGGTCGCCGTCTGGAGCCCGGAGTGCTGGACCTGCTGCACCGACATCCTGGAGCTGCGGTTTGCGGAGCTCCCAACGCGGGCGGCGCTGATGGACAGCGCGGGGTCCTGTGACTCTGCCCGGCTCAGCCTGTGGACTCAGGAGCTGCAGACTCCGGCTGCGGGAGGCGGCTGATCAGGAGGTCCGGGCCGCTGAGGAGGAGGATGCTCACCGTCGGGGTTCGGCGTCGGCGTTCCACCAGCCCGGTGTGAGGGCCTGAACATCGGGCCACCCGGGGCGGCGACTGCGGGTGCTCGGAAGGCCCCGACCACGGATGAACATCTGGGAAGATCGGAGGGGAGGCTGGCTGGACTATGGTGCCTTCCTCACCTTGGTGCCACTGTGTTGTGTTGTGTCGTGGACTTTCTGTGTTTGTGCTTTTTTTTAAATTTCTATTTTATTTTTTTAATATGTTTTAATATTTATTATTTATTTATTGTTATAATACTGACTGTAAAGGAAAATTCATTTCGTTGTCTCTAATTGAGACAATGACAATAAATTTGAATACAATACAATACAACACAATACAATACAATACAAGAGGGGGTTATTAGATCATATGATCACGAGATAGGAGCAGAATTTGGCCATTTAGCCCATTAAATCGTGGCTATCTCTCCCTCCTAACCCCATCCTCCGCTTGCTCCCCATAACCCCTGACACCAATACTAATCAAGAACTGGCTAGAAAATTGTTGTCTGATTTATTGTTCAAAAGAGTAAGCACTAAAGGGCCTGTCCCACTTATGCGTCCTTGGCTCGCAAATTACGCGACCTTATGGTCGCTTGAGGCAGATGGGCACTGTATGACCGCGCGGGGTCGGTCCCACTTAGAAGCGCGGAGGGGTATGGAGTTGTGCGGGGCCGGTCCGGACATCGCGCGGGGCTCTGAAATTCTTGCCATGAACAAAATCTTCGCACGCCAACAGCCTGTCGCGGAACTGACCAATGGCTCAAGACCCTGGCGTGACGCAACGTCTCACCTTCAACAGCAGCAGAAGCAGGCAAACGATCACCGAACTCGGCCTGGGGCTCACAGCCGTTGCAGTCCGGATCCGCCCCCACTCCTATTCCTAGAGCAAGAAAATTGAAGATAGACACAAAATGCAGGAGTAACTCAGCGGGACCGGCAGCATCTCTGGAGAGAAGCAATAGGTGACGTTTCGGGTCAAGAACCTTCTTTTCAGACTGAAGAAGAGTCTCGACACGAAACGTCACCCATTCCTTCTCTCCAGAGATGCTGCCGGTCCCGCTGAGTTACTCCAGCTTTGTGTCCATCTTCAAATGACGTCACGCGCTCCAGACGGCTGTGCGTACGCATGTAATCGCACCGGACCTTCGCTCGACCGTCTCGGCTCAACGCGACCACGAGGTTGTGTAATGTGCGTGCCAAGGACACGTAAGTGGGACAGGCCCTTAAGAACCTCTCCAGTATTTCTACTGCAAGCCTGGACCACGGACAATGCAAAATGTAGAACGCCAAGAAATTAGTGCTGAAAGAATAACGAGCAGACTATTTGTGGAGATGCAAAGTGCATGCAAAAGGTCAAATAATAACGAGCCGAACACCCATGAATTGTGCGCGAGGTTTCAAGGGCATAGTTTTTAAAGTGAGCAGTGCAAAGTTTAAAGGAAATGTGTGGGGGACATTTTTTACACTGAGAGTAGTGGGTGCCTGGAATGAGCTGCCAGGGAAGGTGATGGAGGCAGATATGATAATATAATTTAAGAGACTTTCGATAGGCATGTAGATATGGAAGGAATAGAATGATATGGATCGTGTGGAGACAGGCATTTCTGTGCGGTACTGTCCGTTTTGTAAAATGGTCAAGTGAAATGCATTTGACAAAGTGAATAATTGCCTGGGGCAAGTAGGTGCAATCGCCAGCCTTATTGATACAAATACATCGATAGATGATCCTGAACACATCATCAGTGATGTAACCTGGGGTCATTGGGTGTTTCGGGTCTTTCAACATCAGACACCCTCACCCAGGCGACCCAGCCGTGGTTGATCAGAGCACGACTTGTGTTCAGGTGGCATTCGCTCCTCCCCATGGACCTCTCCTGATCCAGAGCCATCTCGAGGCCTTCTCCGCTGCCTCTATGGTGTTCTTGATGGCCCTTCTCCTTGCTACTCCGTTGATGCCCAGTGCATTCAAGGCTTTGTAGAGCGATTGCCCTGCAAAACCTCTGCGGCCAACCTCGATGGGCATACACCTTGCCTTCCAGCCCTGCTTGTGGCAGTCTATGACCTGTTATTCATATTTGGCCATCTTCCTCTCGTGGGCCTTCTCCAGATGGTCCTCCCACGGCACTGTCAGTTCCAACAAGACAATGTTTTTGGTCGCCTCTGAGACCAGGAGGATATCTGGCCTCAGGGTGGTCGTGGCAATGTGCTGTGGGAACTTCAGCTGTTTCACCAGGTCTACTGAAAGCTGCCAGTCCTGCGCAGTCGCCAGGATTCCTGACTGATTCCTGGCTGCTGTGGTATTTGGCAGCTGCACTCCGGCCTTCACAAAGGTGATCATCTGGGTGGTGGGGCGTTCTCGTCTGGAGCTGCTGATTCCCATGCTGATGGCTTCTGCAATGGGTTTGAGAACCTGGTCGTGACGCCATGTCTACCGGCCCTGCCCAAGAGCCTTTGGGCAACAGCTCAGGGTGTGTTCCAACGTCCCCTTGCCTGAGCATTGCAGGCAATCTGGAGATTCCGCGTTGCCCCAGATGAAGAAGTTCGATGGGCTGGGCAGGACATCATACACTGCCTGGACCAGGAACTTGATGCGCTGTGGTTCAGTCTGCCAGCGCTCAGTCCATGTGACTTTTCGGTCCATGGCCTGCTCCCACCTTGTCCAGGCTCCCTGCTGCCTCAATCCAACTGCTCTGGTACACCATTCCTCCTCCACCACTGCCCTCACTTCCTCCTGGACCAGCCTGCGCCTCTCCTTCCCTTTGGCCTTGTCAAACTGGGGAGATGGGAGATTCCCAGGCCTGCTCTTCCCCGAGTCACTTCTCCCACCAGGACTCTGTGGCGTATCCGGGACTCCGCTTGCAGCACGGCTTCGGCGGCTCTCCACTTCCTCCCAGTTTTCACCTCCACCCCTGCTTGAGCCACCTTGGGGTCGCTGGAGTCCCTGTACAGCATCACCTCTCTGGCCCGAGTCACCTTGAACTCCTCCTCCAGGGACTTCAGGGGCAGCTGGAGCTTGGTGTTATTTCCGTAAAGGGTAATGCTGCTAAGTCTCCTGGGCAGTCCCAGCCACCTTCTGAGAAAGCTGCTGACTTTCCTCTCCAATCTCTCTACAATGGATATTGGGACTTCATAGACATGCAGTGGCCAGAGTATCCTTGGCAGGATACCATGCTGGTAAATCTATGCCTTGAACTTGCCGGGAAGCCCCGACTGGTCCACTGCTCTCAACCAGCTCTCCAGCTCCTGACAGGTTGATTGGACAGATGCTGTATCCTTCAGGCTGCTGTTAAACACCTTGCCAAGACTTTTCACTGGCCTTTCGGAGACAGTTGGGATTGGTGTCCCTTCGATGCTGAAGCGGAACCTGTCCATGACTTTGCCCTTCTTCAGCACCAGTGACCTTGATTTTCCTGGCTTAAACCTCATCCTTGCCCATCCAATCAGTCTCTCCAACCCCTGCAGGATCCACCTGCCTCCTGGCACTGACTCAGTGGTGACCGTCAGGTCGTCCATGAAGGCTCTGATTGGTGGTTGGCGCATTCCTGACGTGGTCCAAGGGCCCCAGCACTCTGGCTCAGCAGACTTGACGATCATGTTCATCGCCAAGGCAAAAAGGATCACAGAGATGGTACAGCCTGTGATGATCCCAACCTTAATCCCTTAAAATCCTCCCTATTTTAAAGTTATATTTTCATTACAGGTGCCATATTAATAATGCATCTGTCAATATTTACATAGTATAAATGAACCTCCATGCCAGTGGGAATGTTACAGTGCCTTAACAAGCAGCAGAGGAGTACAATTACTATACAGACATTTTCATTATAAATATGGATGTCGTTGATATTTAAATTCATAAAAGTGCATAGAAATGTATAGCGTCTGCCTGTGTGAGGATGTGCTAACACTGGGAAGTACTCATGACTAACTGAACAGGTTTGGCTTGATAAACAAGTGGTGTGTGGTGTGTGCTTAGGTGCAGTAAATGTATTTTTGTTGTTCAACATGAAGTGATTTTTACACCAGGAGGTTTGAGATACAAGTGGGGTATACTCTGATCAGTAACACAATTACAGGTTGAACACCGATTTTCTGGTACCCTCTGTTCTAAAACCTGTCTGTATTATCCGTGTTTCTGGACAAACAGGTCACATGATAATGAAACGACAAAACGTCCCTGGCCTGATAATGACACCCCTCCCGTGTCTCTCAAATACCACGGAGAGCCACAAAACTTAAATCAAATAAATATAAAATGTAATCTAAATGGGAATAAACTGACCTGCCCATACATCCCCGGCTCCCAAGGTCTCCCAAGTCGTTTGGACTCCGGGCTTCCAACCCCACTCCTGACTTGCAAGACAGCAGCCTGAAGAAAGCATTGTCCCCAGGGACTACAACGCGAGCTGAAAAATCAGCTGTGCCACCGGACCATGTGGTGGGTGCACCTTGTGAGTCTGTGCAAAATATCTGAAATTGATTATAAGTGGGTCGGTTAAAATGAGGGTTTACTACATTGCCTTTGCGAAACAGTTAGGAGAGAAGATTGAGGGCATTGTTGCAAAGGGAATTTTGGAAGCAGCCCTCTAATGGTGTCCTTAGTGCATTAGAGAAGGCCTCACAGGAAGTTCCAGAGAGTAAGAGGAACATTGAAGAGAATGGTGGGAGGAGGGGTTGGGGAGTGGTGCATGTGGGCCAGGCAGAGATTAAACACGAAAAACCTAAACATTAGGCCAGCAGAGAAAGAATTCGACAAGGCCAAGGAGGAATTTCTATGTTTTGATGTAAACTGTTGGAGGGAATTTTGAAAAAATGGAAGGAAGATGGGTAGGTTATAGGTAGACGAAAAATGCTACAGTAACTCAGCGGGACAGGCAGCATCTCTGGAGCGAAGGAATAGGTGACATCTCGGGTCGAGACCCTTCTTAAGGCTGGTTAACCCTGGCGTTCACATACTGACGAGCATGATGGAAAAATGGCCAAGATAGAATATAGTCAGAATAGCTAAAGCTGAAACATTCTGCTGTGAAGCAGGCTTCCTTATCACTAGGGGGGGAGGATAGTCCTTTACAGTTCTGTCTAGGTTCTTTTGCAATCTTGCATCACAGCTGTTCTTGGTCACTGTGTTTAGCAAGCAAGTCTCCTAAAGGTTAACAAACAACGTCTTTTTCGAGGGGACTCCATTTGACGAGTAGAATCTGGACAGTTATGATATATACATGTTAGATATATGGGAGGAAGATTTCTAAACAACAAGAAACCCAAGATTAAAGTTAACTTTGGGGGAACACAAAGATAAAATGTAACAGACATTGATTCATTATTATTTATTTCAACTCCACAAGTAATCATTGTGTTATGAGGGTATAAGAATCCTACATTTTGAGCTTGCTCATACTGCTTCCCAATGTATATTGCTAAGGCCTTTATTAAACCAATTAGTTCAACAGACTCGCCACTCGTCTATAAGTTGTTTGAGGTTATCTGAGGTAAAGTCAGATATAGAGTACGGGTAAAGTACAAAATTCCCTCTTACATAAACAAATAACTCTTTCGCACCAGAGGGACATCGCCCAAAAGAGCACTCGCCACTCACAATGCCACCTGTCAAGGAATTTCAATTGACCTCTCGTAATTTTGTCCGCATTATGGGGGGGTGGGGAAGGAACCATCAGTTGTCCTAAAATCGCTGTTCAACCTCTATATCTCATATGCTTCTGTGTTTTCTCTTTTATTAAATCTGGCGTATAAAAAAATACCAAAGATAGACACAAAAAGTTGGAGTAACTTGGCGGGTCAGACAGCATCTCTGGAGAAAAGACCCTTCTTCAGACTCTACCAGAACATCACCTACCCCTGGCTTATTAGTCTTTTCATTTGCAGTAACTGCCTCTTCTGTCAAAACATTTATTTGGTTTTATGCAATTATTCAAAAGAAACAGAGATATAAAATGTATACTTGATTCAGGGGGAGAAAAGCTGGAATGTGCATGTATGGGGTTTTCAAGAAAAATCAAGTGATGTAGAATTTCTTGTGATTTGTTCTTTTCATATTATTAATATTATTCAAGATTCTGTCTTTTTTTAACTGCCATATAATTAAATGTTATTACCAATTGATGTGTTTCTTATGTTGATTTAACTAAACTTTTCTGATTTAGAATTATTCACCAATGAGGCAAAACAGGATTTTTAAAATAATTACAAGCTTCTTCAATTCAAATAAAACTACATAATTGTACTTCCTTGGAATTCCAGCAGCATTTTTCCATCAGTCTGAAACAGGGTTTCGACCCAAAGCGACACCCATTCCTCCTCTCCAGAGATGCTGCTGAGTTACTCCAGCATTTTGTGTCTACCTTCGATTTAAACCAGCATCTGCAGTTCTTTCCTACACATTCCATCAGGTTAATTGGTTTTAATGTTTTAAGTGTGTTAAGCGTATGTTGAGGTCTTACAAAAACATCAACTTGTACATAACTTCACCACCCGCCTGTTTACTATTCTTGTCAAATTAAACATCAATTTTCCGGCACCTTCAGTTCCAGAGCCTTTCTGGATTATTTGTTTTTTTCTGCACCAACAGCGGTCACCTGATAATGAAACACCTCTGGCCCGCTAATGACACCCGTCCCGTGTCTCTCAAGCACCATGGAGTGTCAGCAACTTAAATAAAACAAATATAAAATGTAAACTGAATGTGAATGGAATGACCTGCTGACCCATCCCGGCTCATGCCGACTCCTAG
Organism: Leucoraja erinaceus; assembly: GCF_028641065.1. Classification (NCBI taxonomy): domain Eukaryota; kingdom Metazoa; phylum Chordata; class Chondrichthyes; order Rajiformes; family Rajidae; genus Leucoraja; species Leucoraja erinaceus. Next base: position 18,587,506 of record NC_073380.1, read on the forward strand.
GCCGTTTAGAGCCCCGGTTTCCGACCCCACTCTCGATTCGCAAGGCGTAACAGCGAGCCCTTCTTTAATCTGCATGACCTGATTGCCTTTTCCTACCGATTTGCAAAATGAGCATTCTCTTCCACAAATCCTTCCTGCTTTAATGGCCTGGGCTAGAACTTCAGCATTTCTTAGGTTTAGATTTATTATTGCCATGTGTACCAAGGTACAGTGACCCTTCATGTTTCTTGATTCTGCTGTCGTAGATCGTCTTCCCATCGGCTATTTGCAGCTTAAAGAGCAACATTGAATGCTCCATAGCTCAATGTTTGGTTCTTCCATGGGTGTATCACTAGGAGACACTTGCTACATTAAAATAGCTGTGACTCAAGTCGGTGTAATAGAAAAGCTGATAGAACTGGTTAAGAGTTGTGAAAGGCTCAGTGGTGCCCTCATGTCACAGGATCAATAGATGATAAACTTTTTGTTACAATTTAGAATTTTTACTGTAACAGTTTAATGAAACCATACTTTGCAAAGGAATTGATAAAATTGCTGAATCTATTCTTGACGTTTAGTTGACAACTGCACTGGATATTATTGATTGTATCTGACCTTGTGTTCCTGCCAGCTTATAAAACCGGTCTGTTCATACCAAATACAGTGAAGATTGGCCTGCTACGATTTCTCTACCTTTTAATCAGTTTTGGTGATTGTTCCTGTTCTCAAGCCAAGGAAGGTGGAAAATTAATGCATCTAAAGGACATGATGCCGATATGTGTGTGTATTTCTTTTTAGAAGGAAATGTTGCTTTGTGTCAGAGTGCTCAATAACGTTGAGACACAAGAAACTGAAGATGCTGGATTCTTTAGGTAGACACAATGCAGGAGAAACTCAGTGGGTTAGGCAGCATCTATGGAGGGAATGGACAATGACAGTTTGGGTCAAGATCCTTCCTCAGTCTTACAGATGACTTTTTGAGTCAAGACCCTACTTTAAATAGCTGCCCAATGTAGGTGAATAGATGAAATAAATGAAAAGAAGATGAAAAAAATATTTTTTTAATGGCAGACCTACATGTTTGGACTGGTCCGTAATTGGTCAGGTGACATTTTTAGTAGTTGAGAATTGTAGTAGCAAATAAGTTCACTGGAAATTTAATAGAAGCATTTTTTTCGGAGTAGGAAGAGAGAAACCATTTCCACAGTACATTGCAAACAATTTCCTCACCTAAAAATATTGCTGTTTCATCATAAGTTCATAAGATCATAAATGGTAGGAGCAGAATTAGGCCATTCAGCCCATCAAGTCTACTCCCTTTCTCTGACCTTCTCCCCATAATCCCTGACACCCATACAAATCGAAAATATATCTATCTCTGACTTAAAAATATCCATTGACTTGGCTTTCACAGCCTTCTGTGGCAATGAATTCCACAGGTTCACCACGCTCTGACTAAAGAAATTCCTCCTCATCTCCTTCCTAAAGGAACGTCCTTTAAAGCTATGACCTCTCATCCTAGACTCTTCCTCTAGTGGAAACATCCTCTCCACATCAACTCTGTCTAAGCCTTTCACGATTCGGTAAGTTCCAATGAGGTACCCCCTCATCCTTCTAAACTCCAGTGAGTACAGGTCCAGTGCCGACAAACGCTCATCATCAATTAACCCAACATTCCTGGGATCATTCTTGTAAACCTCCTCTGGACCTTCCCCAGAGTCAGCACATCCTCAGATATGGTGCCCTTATTGCTCGCAATACACCAAATGCGGCCAGACCAGCGCCTGATAGAGCCTCAGCATTACATCCGTGTTTTTGTATTCTAGCCCTCTCGAAATAAATGCCAGCATTGCATTTGCCTTCCTTACTATCGATTTTTTTAATTTTTTTTATTTTTTTTTTATTAGAAGTACAGTAAATTACAATAACACACATCAGATATATCTTATTACATTTGTTGTTCCACTTCGTTTTTCGAGCTTTAAAAAAGATAGAAATAAAAGAAGTAAGGAAAGTGAGCAAAATCGTGAAGGTGCAGGAAAGTGTCGGGAAAAGAAAGCCCCTTAGGGAGGAAGTTAGAGAAGGAAGTAAAGAAAGGAAATCAGACCCTAGAAAGAAAAGAAAAAAAAGGAAAAACAATCGCTCTATTGTAACACAAAACTCGCGAAAAAGGATATACCAACCGTGTTTTAAAAAAATAAATTATTTTATACCCCCCGTTACCAGATCCTGGTACCATTTATATTTTAAATTACTATTGCACCTTATGCTTGTAATAGTTCTATAAATGCAGACCACGTCTTTTGGAAGTGGTCTGCTTTGCCTGCTAGGAGGAGTCTCATCTCTTCCAAGTGTAGTGTTTCGAACATGTTTGAAATCCACATTTTTATTGTTGGTATTGGAGCATTTTTCCAAAATTTGAGTATAAGCTTTTTTCCCGTCATTAGCCCGTAATTAAGTAAGTTATTTTGAAACACGTTTAATTCGGGGTTACCTTCCGATATTCCAAAAATGATCCATTCTGCTTTTGGTACAAGTTTTATTTTAAATAATTTTGTGAAGATTTCAAATATTTTGTTCCAAAATTTTTGGATTTTTATACAAAAAACAAAAGAGTGCGCTATGGTAGCTTCTTGTGACTGACATTTATCACAAATGGGTGAGACATTGGGGAAAAGTTTATTTATTTTAGTTTTTGAATAATACAGTCTATGTAATGTTTTATATTGAATTAGAGTATGTTGTACGTTGATCGAGCATTTATGCACATATAGTAAGTGTTTATCCCAGCTCTCTTTTGAATTTTTTATAGCTAGTTCTTGTTCCCAGTCTCTTCTAATACCATCAGTTGTAGGTATTTCTATATTTAAAATAATGTTGTATAAGTATGATATTAGATTTGCTGATTCAGCCTTTACTAGCGATTTGACTTGCAAATTAGCTTTTTGCACCTCCGATTTCTGGATACTCTACCTATTTAGAAAATAGTCTACACCTTTATTCCGACAACCAAAATGCACGACTCCAGCCTTTGCTACACTATATTCCATTTGCCACTTCTCTGACCACTGTCCCAACCTGTACTTCTGCAGAGTCCCAGCTTCCTCTGCACTACCTGCCCCTCCACCTATTTTTGTATCATCTGCAAACTTGCCGCAGAGTCTTCAATCCCCTCAACCAAATCATTAATATCCAACGTGAAGAGTAGCAGCCCCAGCACCAAGCCCTGCGGAACTCCGCTAGTCTCTGGCAGCCAGAAAAAGCCACCTTTATTGCCACTCTTTGCCTTCTGCCATCCAGTCAACCTGTTAGCCATGCTAGCACCTACCCATTGATACCATGGGCTCTCATCTTCCTTAGCAGCCTCACGTGTGACACTTTATCAAAGGCTTTCTGACAATCTAGGTAAACAACATCCACTGACTCCTTTGTCTGTCCCGCTGTTTACTTCTTCAAAGAATTCCAGCAGATTTGTCAGGGAAGATCTCCCCTTCACAAAACCATGCTGACCAGCCTATTTTATGAACTTCGAAGTGCTGTTGTGTTGTCTAAATTCTAGAATAACTTATCCACCTTCACCATGGGGTATCTTTGTTGGAAGCACCGTGGCAGCCTAAGAAGGCATCTCACTGCTACTTCCTTGAGAACTATTACAAGTGAGCAGTGAGTACTGCCATGGCCAGCATTGTTCGCATCTGGGAAATGAATAAAAAGCAAACATAGAAACACTAGAAACGGGTTATCCACCAATCAGCATATTATAAATATGTTATATTTTCCCCATTTCCTTTGTGCTCTTCCTTTTAAAATGCTCTTTTGACATATGACCCATAGCCAAATCAAGACCTGACTGTTCACTGTACCTTTGCTGCATGGTACACTGACTCTTTTCAGCTTTGCGTTAGAGCAACATGCTAATCCTGTGGTTTAAGCACGCTCTCTTTTAAAGTCTGAGAAGTTTTCTTCTGTATCAGCTACGGGAAGAATATAGCCTTGCTAAATGGATGGTAATTTCAGTCGTGAATCTCATCAGGTTTTAAGTTTAAGGTTGCATTTTTCAGCTTAGTTATGTTGTTGAGTGCATTTTTTCATGATAGTAAATTTCTTTGTACTTTAAAATCGTTCATTCCTTCATTGAGATGTGTGATGTTTTTGAAAATCAGCTTTGATAATGGAAAACATTTTGGATAGTTCCGCGAAATCGTTTAGATTTTGCTGAATGGATGAATGTTTGACCAAAAAGGCTCTATCCCTGGCAGTGGAGATGTTAGTTTTCAGATTTCAATGTGGGCATTTAATACCACAGTATGACTGATAACTGCAGTACAGTACGGACTGACAACTGTGAATTCCCTATTATTTCAAGGCCGTTTCTATTTGCCTAGTATTTAATTCAGCAAAGATTAACCTGCACCAAAATGAAATTGAAAGGGATTGTGGATTATACTTTGCACTAATTTTTGAATTTATCTCTTTCCTCCCCTCTTCCACCTCCCTCACTTTTGCTGCCAGCTGCTGCTATATGAACGGAACTGGTTGAACCGGTGGAAAATGACAGTGATACACGAAGGAGAAGGCACTGTAACAAATGTCAAATGGAGGGGCAGCCTCATTGCATGGTCGAACGGTGTGGTAATGAATCCTGCTGCTGTAAACTATATTAATAACGTGTAGAAACATAAGAAATGACTGAAAAAACATGAAGCTGCAAACAGGACCTGTACATCTATTTTCTTTCCTCTTGTTTTATATTGTTAGTTTTAGCAAAGTTTTCTATCAAATTAAGTCTGCTCCAATGGCCGCATCTGATTTTTAAAAACCTGTGTTGTAATACACATTGTGTAAAAACCCCCCAAAAAAAACCCTTTCCAGACCACTCCTTTTGTCTTTCTAGTCATAATCCAAGGCCTCAACATGGCCAAGGTTGCACCGAATAATTCAAATTACTTCTCACTTTCTGCCCTCCAAACTTTGCATTATTTTGAAAATGAATGCCAAATTCCATTTAGTTTCTCTCCTTCAGTGATAAAAGGTTCCAAAGTTCATAATCATACTTTGTTAGCCAAGTATGTTTTGCAACGTACGAGGAATTTCATTTTGCTATACAGTCATACCTGTACTAATAAAAAGCACCAGAACACACAAAATACATTTTAACATAAACATCCATCACAGTGACTCCTCCACATTCCTTACTGTTGGAAGGCGAGAAAAAGTTAAATTCCTTCATTGTTCTCCCGCGGTCGGGGGCCTCGAGTCCTCCATTGACGGGACGATCTTGACTCCCGTAGCCGGTGGCGGGCCCTCCACGTCGGGGCAATCAATCTCCTGCATCGGGAATTTGAGTTTCAGTTACTCGGCTGTAAGATGTTTGGGTTGTACTTGAGAGTGAATTCCTCACGAAGCCAAGTGACTTGGTGTCTTTATTGGTTCCTAACATTTTTGATTTTAATTGTGATAGTTCGATTGGATCCATTGTATTAATATCCCTATTTGAGCCCTTGATATCAATAACAGAACATTTTGGAAACTTACTTTTGTTGGATCGAAAGCATTGACAACAGTGACAGTTGCACCCAAAGCTATTGCCTTATTTGAAACGTGATGTTTTCAGGTCAATGCTTTTGGAAAACTGAGTGTGTTGATTCATAATGTTTATTTTAGTAAAACGAAGGTGACAAAATCTGTCCATCGCATTATGGCGACATGAAAAATTGCATTTTGTTTGTCAAGTTTCAGTTGCCATCCTCAATCCTTATTTCTTTAGGGAGTCAAGATATATGATGTTAATTCAAAGCAGCGAATCACAAATATCGCTCGAGACAACACAGACTTTCGCCCGGATATGTATCTCTGCAGCTTGTGTTGGAAGGACAACATAACGCTCATTATTGGCTGGGCAACATCTGTCAAGGTACATTTTACTTCAAAATTTTGAAGGGTTTCAACTTTTCCAAGATGGCGTAGTTACAGGTAACAATCCCAATGTTCATTTAGTATTTTAATAGCTTTGCATGCGAATGATTGATAAAAATGTGATTAATATATTGTGGTAAGAAGGACAGTTCTCTGTTACCCTCTGTCACCAGAGAAGAGAAGCATGGGACAATATTTGGATTTGCTCTTTTCACTAATGTTTGTGGCAGGAATAGATTTTAGATTAGAAATAAAAAATGGCGTTCTCAAAATGTTTTATTTTTTTGAATCCATGTACTAGATATTGTAAGTTAAGAATACAGTAAAAGTTTAGTTGTTTATTTTGATTGAACAATACTAAATATTAAATGGCCACTGAAATCGAAAGTAGCTGTTCACAAGTTTATTTGAAAGATTAAGATTCTCTTCAACAACCTTTGATGGAAACCAAAATTGAATAAATCTATTCAAATAGAATTCCGTTCTGCTCATTTTATCAAGTTCCCGGACAGTAAGTGTTGGATATGTTATTTATGCCACAAACTGTGTATTGATAGAATTATTAGTTTGGATTGATTTATATATCCTGTTCATATATTGAATATAAATCATTTAACATCCATAGATTTGAATTGCAAGGAGCATTCACAAGGTCCAATTAGGTATTGATATATTCACCCATCTAACTATAATGAAGCTTTTAAAGGAAGGAAAGTGATCAATTGTTCTCTTTTTTTTCTTTGAAATAAAATCTTGGATATCTCTTATTTTCTGAGTCTTTTTCATAACACCAAATTTTATCATGGGATATGTGATGAAGTTGTGTTATTCCCTGCCGGTCGTTACAAATGACAGCAATTATATAGATCCTCGTAGCTTTGGTTCTGACACTGCAGCAGGGTCACATTTCATGGTTATCGGAGTAAACTCTGAGGGTGCGTTTTGGGCAGGTTCAGTGCACAACGGGTGGGGAAGGTGGGATGTAACTGGAGCCCGATAACTAGTCTATTGTGGCTCGGACACTTTGTGGTGGCATCACCAGCAAACGCTAGGAATGTAAAGTGAGCATCATTTTCTTGGGGTGTGAATGTTGATTCTGGAGAGGGCAGAATTTAGTTTAGTTTACAGATACAGCGTGTAAACAGGCCCTTTGGCCCACCAAGTCTACGCATGTAATCTCCACACACTAACATTATCCAAATCACACGAGGAACAATTTACAATTATACTGAAGCCAACGGGGAGAACCTACAAACTCCGTACAGACAGCACCCCTAGTCAGGCGGCTCTAACACTGTAAGGCAGCAGCTCTACCGCTGCACCACCATGCCACCCTAGTTGCTTTAGATGTTGATACCTGATGGGAAACAGACACTGAACTGTACATTAAATTACAGACTAAGTGGGACCCGTTGGGTCCCAACATCACACGGGAGGGCTGGTCCCCCAAAGCAATATTCCACCTCTCCACCAATTCCAATATTCCACTCACTCACGGCTGGTGGTCTGGCAGATGACTCACGGCTATTCCTTGAAATTCCATTTCAAGCAAGGTGCAAGGCCACCAAATTCAAGTGCAGTTTCATACCATTTCAAGCAGGGTGCAAGGCCACTAAAGACAGCGAGTCGTGACCTCTTCCTCCTCCATCTTGCAGAGACTGAGCCACGCCCACACTTCTGGGTTTTATAGTCCCTCCCCCTCCCACCAGAAGGGGGGTGACCTTCATGGCGTGAATGGCAGGAGAGAGAATCAAAACAATTTTTTAAATACTAATAACTCTTATTTTTCATCGATGGGAAAAATCCTCGGCACCTGATGAGCGGAGGGAGACTGAGTCCAATAGCCAAAAATCATAGCTGTACGTGGTAGCATTTTTTCTCAAATCAGTATAAAGCGCAAACAGGAAGTGTTCAAAATTAGACTTTTAATTATATAGAAGGCAAGGCAACTTTAATTAGGCAAGGCAACTTTAATTAGGCAAGGCAACTTTAATTAGGCAATGCAGCTTTCGCATTTCCAAACCAAAGGCAACACAGCTTTAGCATTTCTAAACCAAAGCCAATACAGCTTTAGCATTTCCAAACCAAAGGCAACATAGCTTTAGCATTTCCAAACTATATTTTCAAACCACATTAAGGGCACTGACATGTCAGTAAAACCACTCACAGTTTAGTAGACATGTGTTCAATGTTATTCACAGCTCAGACTGAGAGACGTGACCCTCTCGCTCCCCTATCTTGCAGAGACTGACTGAGGCACTCAACACTTCTGCGTTTTATAGTCCCTGCGGAAGGGACGTGGCCTTGAGAGAGAATCTCAACATTTTTTAAACGTTAATAACTCTTTTATTTTTCATCGATGGGAAAAATCCTCTTGTCCTGAGTAAGATGGCCAAAAATCACAGCCGTAAGTGGCAGCGTTTTTTCTAAAATCAATATACACAACAACAGGAAGTGGTCAAGATCAGACTTTTAGTAATATAGACAATTGTGCTTGATGGGAAACTGTAATCTCGGGTCCTGTGTAGAGTGGCGATGTAATGAGTTAAAACGTACATTAAAAATCTTTGGCAAATCACAACGCAAAGAGGAATTTTCTTGTCTGCATTCTTAATTCCACACAACATTCTACATAATAATTTTAAATTGCTTTTGCTAACAAAACCCTTTTTGCATGATTATTAACACCATGAGAATGTTGAGTGGGATCATTATTGTTCTCTTTTGAATTCCAAATCGATTTCGGTGTGACTAGAAGTGAACAATTATTTTTGAAGCACAGTATCATGGACAATGCTACATCAGCTAGCACACGTATCAGGAATAGGATCTGTTTTAATTTAACAGATACCGTGTTTTTCCACCCAGGTTTGTATGGTGAAGGAGCGTGATCCAACTGATCTCAGAGACTTGCCCAGTCGTTATGTTGAAATCGGTAAGATATCTATTTCCTCGTCACAGCCTTATTTTGACATGTTCAAAATTTCCTTGTGAAATTATTAGCTATTTCATTAGCGAATTGTGATATTGTGATGTAGTAGCACATTCTGGACATAATGCAGGTCTCTTGAAGAATTTTTAAAAATTAATTTAAAATAATGTCTGTGTTATTTTTGATGAACTTTGTCAGCAGCTCTCTTTAAATAAATCTTCTCATCTGGTTTTCTAAAAATACACATGCTTCGAGCAGTAGACACTTCTGGCAGTAGGCTAAGCTTAATGAAACTGTAATGTTAAATTTTGGACTGGAAGTGTACAGAGGCAAAAGTAGGGCTTACAGTAGTGGAGCATTAGATGATGTGAAGTAATTCATTACACAAGAAGCAAATAATTGTTAAGATCATAAAATGGTGTTTTATCATTGCAATTCTTCTGATGGATATTCTGGAGTTGTAAAAACAATAATCAGGGGTTGACTTGGAAGTCGGACAAATGAGATTGATTGGAGAAAGTCAGAAAGGCAAATTGTGCCTTTATTTAAAATAAATAAAATTTATTTTAATAAAGTAACAGAGAGGGTTAATGAGGAGAATCACAGTTTATAAATGAACTTTCAAAAGATATTTAAAATAGAGCATTGTCAGGATTGAAGTCCATTTTATGCAATTGGGATTGGAATTTTGTAACACAAGATATGGGAAATTTCACAGGGGATAAAAATTTCACTTGATACCAGAAATCATACTGTGGTAAAAGCTGTTTTTTTCTGACTGGAGGGATTTGAGCTGGGGTCAGATCTAAGAACTGCTTTTCGTAATGTAAATGGTTTGCTCTTGGGTGTTCAGGTCACGATTTCCAAATATATAGACATAGACATAGAAAATAGGCGCAGGAGGAGGCCATTCGGCCCTTCGAGCCAGCATCGCCATTCATTGTGATTTATGGCAGATCGTTCCCTTTCAATAACCCGTGCCTGCCTTCTCCCCATATCCCTTGACTCCACTAGCCCCTAGAGCTCTATCTAACTCTCTCTTAAATCCATCCAGTAACTTGGCCTCCATTGCCCTCTGTGGCAGGGAATTCCACAAATTCACAACTCTCTGGGTGAAAAAGCTTTTTCTCACCTTAGTCTTAAATGACCTCCCCTTTATTCTAAGATTGTGGCCCCTGGTTCTGGCCTCGCCGAACATTGGGAACATTTTTCCTGCATCTAGCTTGTCCGGTCCTTTTATAATTTTATATATTTCTATAAGATCCCCCCCACCCTCATCCTTCTAAACTCCAGTGAATACAAGCCTAGTCTTTTCAATCTTTCCTCATATGACAGTCCCACCATCCCAGGGATCAATCTTGTGAACCTACGCTGCACTGCCTCAATCACAAGGATGTCCTTCCTCAAATTAGGAGACCAAAACTGTACACGATACTCTAGATGTGGTCTCACCAGAGCCCTATACGCCTGCAGAAGAACATCTTTACTCCTATACTGAAATCCTCTTGTTATGAAGGCCATTAGTTTTCTTCACTGCCTGCTGTACCTATAAGCCAACTTTCAGTGACCGGTGTACAAGGACACCCTGGTCTCGCTGCACGTCCCCCATATAGGTGACAGTAAACGTGAGAGGCATACTGTAAAGTGAGAAGACATATAGATGGACAGACTGATGGGTAGAAAGCAGGTGCAAACAACACTGAGATATTAACGTTGGTGGGAAGAACGAGAAAAGGCAGTTTAAATGTGAGGGCAGAATTTAAAAATGAATTCTAAAAGGACGGCATGGTGGAGCTGCGGTAGAGCTACTGCCTTACAGCATCAGAGACCCGGGTTTGATCCTGGCTACAGGTGCTTGCCTGTACGGAGTTTGTACATTCACCCCATGACATGCGTGGGTTTTCTCCGAGATCTTCGGTTACCTCCCACACTCCAAAGACGTGCAGGTTTGTAGGTTAATTGGCTTGGTATAAGAATGTAACATTGTCCCTAGTGTGTGTGTGTGTGTGTATGTAGGGTAGTGTTAATGTGTGGGGATCGGTGCAGACTCGTTGGGCCGAAGGGCCTGTTTCTGCGCTGTATCTAGTTTAAACAAAACTAAACAAATATAAGGAATGAACAGTCTGGAGCATCAACTCCTAGTTTTTTGAAAGTGATGAGTCAGATTGAGAAAACACTTGCATAAAAACCTATGGGATGCTGGATTTATGAATATAAATTGTGAGGTATCTTTATTGGGGTTTGGCCTCACCTGGAGTGGGAGCACCACATTTCATAAATGGTATGAAGCCTGGAAAAGCAGACATTATTCTTCTCTGAATAGAGGAGGCTGCGTGGAGATCTAATAGAGATATCCAAAATTGTGAAGTGTGTAGACAGAGTAGATGGGGAAAAAAACTATTCCAATTGGTGGAGACTTCAAGAGGAAGAGAACATAAAAAAGAGGACAAAAAGTGATTAGAACAAAAATAGTTTTTAAACTGCAAATGGTTATGGTCTAGAATGCAATGACAGGGATGGTGGTGGGGGCAGATATAGTAGTCTTCAAATGGAAACTGGATGAGTATTAGTAAGAGAGAACGTGCAGCCTTCCAGGGAGAGGACAGAGGATTGGGACTGGTTGGACCGCTGTTATGTAGAAGCAGTGGAGATGTTGAAGGATAAATGGTCTCCAGTGAACAACCATGGGTGTGTTAAGGAATGGTCTCATCCTTGGGAATGTCGTAGCACTGGGAGACCCAGGAGTGCAAATACACAATTCTGTGAAGATGATGACATAGGTACACAGGGTCGTGAACACAGGAGGTGTAGTGTACAGTTACCATCATTGGTCAGAGTACAGGAGATGGGACATAATGTTACAGCTGTACAAGACTGTAAGATCACATTTGGATTAATATGTACAGTTCAGGATGTTCTACGAGACAGAGGATGTCATTAAACTGGAAAGGTGTGCAAAAAGGAATTTGAGGATGTTGCCAGATCGAGAAGGTTTGAGTTCTAAGTGAAGTTGGGTAGGCTGGAACGTTTTCCCCTGGAGAATAAGAGCTTGAGTGACCATGTAGAGTGGTAGCGATAAGATGAATAGCCACAATCTTTCCCAGTGTAGCGGTGTCTAAAACTAGAGGGAATAGGTTTAAAGTGTGAGAGGAAAGATTTAAAATGGACTAGAGGGACAAGCTTTTCCACACAGAGGGTAATGCATATATGAAACCAGCTACCAGAGGGAATGGTAGAGGATGGTACAATTGTGATATTTAAAAGATACTAAACCAAATGCAGCCCTGTTGGGTCTCCTCCCCCAACAAATATTCCAGCACTTGCCCGTTCCCCCAACGCAACGCGGGGGGGGGGGGGGGGGGGATGTAGGGGGCAGGGGGATGGTGTGGGCGGGGTGGGGGGGGGGGGAAGGGGTAACTTTATGGCTTTGCAATTTTGGTTCTTCTCTTGCTGAGTGCAAATTTCACAACTATGTGCATTGAAATCTCTATGCTTTTCGAGCTGTTGTCAGTAATGTGAAGTTGGAGAATGATCTTGAATAACTTTAGAAGCTGGTCTGTAAGTGGGATTGAATTCCTTTACCACGGTGTTGAGAGTTGGGCGTATTACTTTCAAATCATATTTGGTCTGCGATTGAAAGTGTGTGCGAGGGAGGGAGAGGCGGTGAGGTGGGAGCACCGCGCTGTTGGAGGGAGGGAGGGTCGGCGTGGACCCGAGGACCCGAGCGAGGCCGCCATTCAACATCTAAAATCAGATCCCCGTTCCTGCTTTTTCCCCCATATCCCTTGATTTCTTTAGCCGTAAGAGCAAAATCTCTCTTGAAAACATCCAGTGATTTGGCCTCCACTGCCTTCTGTGGCAAAGAATTTCACAGATTTACAACTCCCTGGGTAAAGAATTTTTTACTCCTCTCAGTCGTAAATGACCTACCCCTTATTCTTAAACTTAGAGCCCTGGTTCTGGACTCCCCTAACATCGGGAACATTTTTCCTGCATCTAGCCTGTCCAATCCTTCTAAATTCCAGTGAATACAAGCCAGTCAATCTATTCTTTCATCAGCCTTTGTCTGATCAAATCCTGACAAGCATTTGGTTTCTAATGTGTTTCTATGAGCTCCCCAAAGTGCTATAAAATGTGTGAAGAGAATGTGGTTTTGGTTCTTTTGTCTTTGTGCCGAGCACAGTTGCAACAATCTTGCTACTTTCATTTCCATGTCGGAGCCACCTGCTGTTCAAGTAAAGCAGTGCAGTGTCTCATAAATGGTTCAGTTTGGAGACACAGTGTGGAAACAGGCTCTTCAGCCCACCGAGTCCGCATCAACCAGTGATCCCCGCACATTAACACAACCCTACGCATACACTAGGGCCAATTTTTTTTAAACATTTCCAGCAAGCCAATTAACCTGTAAAACCTGCATCTCTGTGTGGTAGGAAACCGAAGATCATCGAGAAAACCCACGCAGGTCGTGGGAGAACGTCCAAACTCTGTACAAATCCGTAGTCGGGCTCGAACCCGAGTCTCTGGCGCTGTGAGGCAGTAGCTCTTCTGCTGCCCATTCAGAGGGTTAGTTAAGAGGCAGTGATGATTTTATTATTTAATTAAAGAGATATATTTGTCTGTCCTCGCAATAGTTAGGCTAGGTTTAAGCTGCAACCTGATGTTATCTATGTTCTTTCATAGAACATTCTGGAAATCCATTCTTGCAATGCTGCTGCTTTGTGATATGCTGCATAAAGGAGATTTATTTTTAAGCAAATAAGATTTCAATGGATTTACAAGCATATAAACTTCCCTAGATACATACAGACTCCACAAATTAACCCATTTCTATACATTTTAATCCTGTACAGCAATCTTCAATTGAAGCAGAGAATATATTTAGCCTTGTAGTCCAACTCGGCTAAGGAGAACTGGTATTGATTTCTCGTGAGAACCAGAAAGTTGCATCTCTTCAGAGACAGAAACTTCAGTGTCCTCTACAGGCCTTGTATTATAAAGTGTAATTTGAACAGTATTTCAAATGAAGTGCTTGATTTTATAAATTAAATAATATTTGATACTCAGAAATGTGTCAGAACATAATGCATTACAGCAATTTCAAAGATTTTCTCTAAAAAGAGGTTAGCGATGATTTGCTATTGCAGAGATCGAACCTCATTGCAGAATCTGTTACTATTATGTCTCACTTGGCCCACATACCTCATTGGTGACCCTCGGACTATCTTTGATCAGACTTTACTGGCTTTACCTTGCACTAAACGTTATTCCCACATCATGTATCTATACACTGGAAATGACTCAATTGTAATCGTGTATTGTCTTTCCGCTGACTGGTTAGCACGCAACAGAAGCTTTTCACTGTACACGTGACAATAAACTAAACGGAACATTCCCGTGCAGAGTTTCCAATATTTATTTTGAAATAAATGCACTATCCAAGTCACGCTTTGAGCAAGTTATAATATTGTGTTCTTTGCTTCATTGCTGTGTTTTCTTTATCTTTATCTTTGCAGTGTCTGCATTTGAGTCGGAGTTTTACATCAGTGGGCTGGCACCGCTTGGTGAGCGTCTTGTTCTCCTAATGTACGTGAAGGAGACCTTGGAGCAGACGGTAATGGCATATTCAAAAATTTATTGTTAAAAATGCACAATTAATGGGAAAGTAAAGTGTCAGCGAATTGCTTTTTGTCCCATCTTCTTCCTTTCTGGAATGATATTGCGAATGTCAAATTTCAATGACGCTAAATATATTCTGCTTAGTTTAGTTTAGAAGCAGCGTGGAAACAGGCCCTTCAGGCCCACCGAATCCCCGCACACTAACACTATCCTACACACAAGGGGCAATTTACATTTAAACCAAGCCAATTAACCAACAAACTTGTACGTCTTTGGACTGTGGGAGGAAACCGATTTCGGAGAAAACCCACGCAGGTCACAGGGAGAACATACAAACACCCGTAGTCAGGATCAAACTCAGTGACTGATGTCAGATCTTTGGAATAAAATCAATAGACCATCAGGTAGCTCAGCCTAGACACTTACAGCTCAGACTCTGATTACAACATTTTTTAATGAACAGAGATTTACAGTTTATTGTTTTCCATGGCTGTATATTTAGCTTAGTTTAATATTGTCACGTGTACCGAGGTACAGTGACATTTTTTTTGTTGCGTGCTATCCAGAAAAGAAAAGACTATGCATGATTACTATCAAGCTGTCCACAGTGTACAGATCAAGAGTACACGATTTAGTGCAAGATAAAGTCTGATTAAAGAAAGATCAAAAGTCTCCAATGAGGTAGATGGGAGGTCAGAACTCCACTCCAGCTGGTTAGGGGACAGTTCAGTTGCCTGATAACAGCTGGAAGAAACTGTCCCTGAATCTGGACAAATGCATTTTCACACTTTTGTACTTTATGCCTGATGGGAGAGGGGAGACGAGACTGGTCCTTGATTATGCTGGTGGCTTTGCGGAGGCTGTGTGAAGTGTAGATGGAGTCAATGGAAGGAAGGTTGGTTTCCATGATGGTCTAGACTACGTCCACAACACTACATTTTCTTGTGGTCTTGGATGGAGCTGTTCCCTAACCACATTGTGATGCATCCCGATACAATGCTTTCTATGGCACATCTGTAGAAGTTGGTGATGATTGGTAGGATTTGTCGAACTTCCTAAGCCTTTTAAATAAGTGGAGGCATTGGTATTGCAGCACTGTCTGGGAATGTTGATGCCAAGCTCTAATTTTCCAACAATGAGTATTTTTCTTTGTAAAAGCATTTGAGACGGAAAGTGCAGAGAGACATTAATCATTAATTTTACTACCTTAAAATCTGTATAAATATCACGAATAGTTAGCATGAACTGTCTTGGACATTTCATTTGAATGTCAGGCATTTTTATTGCTGAAGGAAAAGCTCTGTTCAAAGATACGTGTGGAAGAATTCTAATCTTCAATTCATCTGTGGATGTCATTCACAGCTTTATCTGTTTTTGGCCTAACTAACCATTGTTATAACAAAGATTCTAGCCATGTACAAAATATAAATAACTGGAGGAACTCATTGGGTCAGGCAACATCTGAGGAGTGAGTGGACAGGTGACGTTTAAGCCAGAACCCCATCTTCAGACTTAATTCTGAGGCAATGTCCTGATCCAAAACATCACCTGTCAATTTCCTCTACAGATGCTGCCTGACCCACTGAGTTCCTGTGTCTTTCTGAAGATTCCAGCATCTGCAGCTTCTTGAGTCTCTATTACAGCAATATGCCTGATCTTAGACTGTGGAAAAAATCCAAAAGAAGCTTTGATTATAGATTAATTAAGTAAATTTGGTTTCATATGCTTTCTGTTTTATTGTATCCTACCTTGATAAATAAGCAGTAGACCATTCAGCCTCTGAACCTGTTGTACAATTGGTTGACTTTTTGTTGTTGTGCAATTCAACATCTTTGCTCATATGCCCCTTAATATCTTGACCTGCAAACTCATCTGAAAGCTCTAATTGTTCTCACACTGAGAACACATCAGAAACAATTGAAGTTGTGCTTAAATTGTTTCTGTTTACAGTTCATATTTATATTATATTTTGAGTGGATCCTGATTTCAGAATAACGCAGATACATTTTAAAAAAGAAGTCACCTTGATCTTTATTTCTACACCAGAGGATGTAATTACTTTATTTAACCAATAATATCATTTTAACATTATAAACTCCATGATTAAACCATCTTTCAGTCTTAATTCAATGGAATGCAAGCAACTGTTCTCATAACTTGATCCTTGAAATTGCAGTGTCAAGGGCCAGTCCAACTTAGGCAACTTTTTAGGCGAGTGCAGGAGACTGCGCTCGCCACATGATCACCACATAGTCGCCACATGTTCGCTGGTGGTCTCTGGTGAGTCTCCTTCATGGTCGCGAGGAATTCCCGCATTCTGGGAACTTGTTGAAAAAATCGCTAATCCTGTAGTCGTGGGTGCAGTTGTAGTGGGGTCGCCATGTAGTTATGGGTAGTCATAGGTAGTTTTAATTAATCGCCTTTGCTGACCGGGCATTTTCATTGGCTCATTGGGGAAAAAAATGTAAGGACGAGTTTTCAGAACCAAGGATAACCGACTAGTAATGTTAAATGCCCGCTAAACTTCACAGCTGTGTATCTCTGGCTTATTAAAAGTTGTCTGGCTTCTTATAAGTGTCGCCACTCATTCTCCCCCCATCTCCCCCCCCCCCTTCTCCCTCCCCCCTTCTCCCTCCCCCCTTCTCCCTCCCCCCTTCTCCCTCCCCTCTTCTCCCTCCCCCTTCTCCCCCCCCCTTCTCCCTCCCCCTTCTCCCTTCCCCTTCTCCCTGCCCCCCCCTCCTCCCCCCCTCTTTTAAAGGACTTACCGTACACTGTGCTAGCTGTCTTAACCTTCCTGTTCATCGCGGTGTGTGTCTGTATCACCTTGGCTTTACACCGTGTGAATTTCAGACAGTGCTCCCCCGCTTTCCCTGGCCTCCACCTTTGCGATGTGTTTGTGTGTGTGTGTGTTCCACTCTGACACTTGCCGTTCCAGTTCCCGATTTTTCAACGAGTGCTGCGAACCTGTCCACTGAAAAATCACCCAAGTGGCACAGGCCCTTTATTGTTTGCATCATCTTGATGCTGTTCCGTACAGCTTCCATCTCATTACCTCTACCATATAATATGCTCCAAAAGATTTATCTTTCAATAATCAAATCTACAGAAGCACGTTGTTGAAGGTAGTTATCTGTAATTCAAAGGTTTATCCCGTGTACGTTACACAGATCAATGCCGATAATTTTGTGTGTACATTAAAGTGCTAAGATATCTACAGTATTATACGTCTCTTGTTGGTTGATACAGCCATACAGGGGTGTTTCCCTTGTCAGTTACTTTATAGAACATCTGAATTTGACTGTGGAAACAATTTGTATTCTTGTGTGAGGAAGTTGAAATGATTAATGATTAACATAAACCTGGCTTTGATCATCTCAATAGAAATAAATTAGAAATGAATTCACCCACGTATGTGCACTCCTACCTAGTACTTCTTGCTGTTTGATGTGATATCTGCACTCTTGGTGAGGCAGTCACATTCTGAATGATTGTGCATTCTCACATTACGAGCTGACGCAAGAGGTAACCCGAGTGAAGGGGTCGTGGTTGAGCACGATATAACAAGTGAAATATCAAGAGGTTAACCGAGTTCCCACGGGTAGACGGCAGTTTCCCGTTTACTTGTCATTTCTGCGATGTTCCCCGAGTTACTCTTGAGCCAATCCTGATTGAAGTTTTGTTTTAATAAGCAACAGTGTTATGTTTTAATAAGCAAGAGTGTTAAAGAAGACCTCTCCATCCTGTGGCTTTGTTTTAAAGGTATAATTCAGAGCGGCCGCATCTATTGATGTGACCTACAAAGGGAAAATGTGCACCATCCAGTGCCAGAGCAGTTATACTTATGATTTGTTTGAAACACACAGATTTGATATGTTTTAATTGAATGTCTACACACTGCGGGGAGACGGGAGATTAAATCTTTGAATGTGGACGGACGTGCACATCAGATTGTTGTGAGATGGAGCTCAAGGTTCGCCTCCTGAGTTGCTTTGGTGCCCAGGCGTGAGTTGAGATGGGAGAGAGGGGGGGGGGGGGGGGGGGGGGTGACATGGCTCTTGTGTTAGGCTGGGATCATTCTCTGCGGGGTGATCTTAGTGCGGGAGACAAGTGTAGGAGAGGTGTACTGACTGTGTGGGCAGAACTTTGGAAGTGATTGCCCACCAGTCTCAAAAGCCGCTGTGTCTCCCTGTCCCTGGGATAGCAGGGGGCGATCAAACAGCACAATACCCCCCTCCCCCTCCAATTCCACAGGAATCCGCTCCCCGATGGGCCGCTACGGCGACAAGTGGCAGTTCGCCCACAGCCCGAGCTGCGCCCCCTCATCCGCAACCCGGGTTCCTCTGGAGTTGGAGCGGGGCTGGGCTGGAGTTGCTGTTGGCTGTGGGTCTCTGGGTTCTCCGTGCTTGCAGTGGGCCTGGTGGGCCTGGGGGTCGGTGTCCCGTTGGTCCTGACGTCTCTGGTGACTGGCACGGACCTGCTGGCATCGCCGACGTGAAGACAGTGCAAAGCCCCCGCGCCGGTGCAATGGGCGGGGAGCTGGAGAGGGGAGGGAAGGGGTCACACACATGGCCTGGAAGCAGAGGGGTGTAGGTGGGGGTGGTGACAGATGGGGCCAACAATGAGTGGAGAAAGACAGAAACAACGACGTGCAAAGGAGACCTACAACAGTGCATGATCTCTCTCGCGTGGCAGGTGACTGTCGCTGGGAAACTGAAGGGAGCGACAATCCGCTGAGTTAAAGAGTTCCCACGGTAGACTCACGATACACTAAGGTAAACGCACGGGCCACTACTTTCTTAAATCGAGTTAAAATGTTTCAATTATTAACCACAAGAGTAAAATTGACTTGTGGAAAATTTCAAACATGTTTGATTTCTTGCAAGAGTCGACAAGTTACACGAGAACCTGCCGTTAGCGCCACGATGCACTACATTGCGTCCACGAATGCTGTACGTTAATCGTACGTTATTACCACGAGGTTTAACTCGGGTTACCACTTGTGTCAACTCGTAACGTGAGAATGGCCTATAACTCTTCTGTTCTACTAATACCCTTATGCTCCAACTTTGTGAACCATTTGCAAAGTACGAGAACAACTCATTTAGAGGAACGAACATGTCTATGGTTTGATGTTTCTTCCACCAGTAAATTTTGAAAATATAAAAAAATTTGAACTTTTCAATAGGTAGTAACTGAAATCTCAATAAAAGTTACTTTGTCCTGAGATTTACAACATTATTTTGAAAATATAAAAAAATTTGAACTTTTCAATAGGTAGTAACTGAAATCTCAATAAAAGTTACTTTGTCCTGAGATTTACAACATTATTTTAATGGAATTTTGTATGACATCATGTTAGGAATATTCATTTACCACGAGAGATTTAATCCTTTGAAAGAGTGTAGAATAAAATGTAACATTTATCAGGAGTGAAATCAAGCACACTTTACAAATTTAACATCTCGTCTTTAAAAATCATGATTTGTTAATAAACCACTGGTTGTGTAGGAAGGAACTGCATGTTTACACCGAAGATAGACACGAAATGCTGTAATAACTCACTGGAAGAGGCAGCATCAATAAATCACTGGTAGACAATAATGCTGGAGAAACTCAGTGGGCGAGGCAGCATCTATGGAGCGAAGGAAATAGGCAGAAATCAGTCTGAAGAAGGGTTTCGGCCTGAAACGTTGCTTATTTCCTTCGCTCCATAGATGCTGCCTCACCCGCTGAGTTTCTCCAGCAATTTTGTCTACCTTTGATTTTCCATCATCTGCAGTTCCTTCTTAAACATCAATAAATTACTGGTTGTTGCTTATATAGTGCTGGCAGGTAAGGCTTTAAATAATGACTAAGAATAAATAGTGATCAGAAATTAAGCCGTATACATGGGGATGAGTGGTCTTCATCAGCATCAGGTAACATTTGGAATCCTTATTTTCGATGGCAAATTTCTTACACTTTATCAGAGCTGAAGATCCCATTCCATAGCACTCTTGTGCAATAGTTTAAATGGTTACCGGACAATATGAGATCAGTTGGCTGGAGGATCTGAGTGGGTTAAGGGAAAGAATGATGAATTGTCATTATGGAGAAACAAATGACACACTCCCTCTTCTTTCTGAAGCAGGACAATGAACAGTGTGCAAGGCCACGGCTGGACATCATCCACCACTTGCCTGATTCGTATGAGGAGATATCCTCTGATGCCCTGTCTGTGAGAGGTTTCCAAGAGAATGAATGCAGAGATTACAGTTTGGGTAAGAAATGAGCAAAAATGAACTGTTTAATGTTACCTTGTCTGAAGACAACTATAGATTAGTAATACATCCAATGAATGCAAGTTTTATTAGTTTCATGTTATCCACTCGTGAACAATCAAGCTTAATGTTTTAGGATAGAATTGCAGATTGGCCTTTGAGAGAAGTCACCAAGCAACAGAAGCCAAGCATTCTGTTACTTATATCCAAGTCAACAAACTCTCACTGGAACCCTATTCCTTCACACTGATGGGGATTTGGTTGAAGGGATGAGGTTGCAGAATATTTACTAACCAATGATGACGTCTATCATAGTACAATATTTGAAAGCAGTTATGTAGGCAGACCAAGTGCAAAGCAGCAATGCTCCCCTTGGCTCAATGCCAGCTGTAAAAAAGCATATACTCCTGTCACAGATTTAATTCCCTGCCTCTGCTTTCTTTGTTGTTCTCAGGATGGGGCCATGCTTGTGGGTTTTAACAGTGCTCTGGCTAAATAGCAGGCAACAAGCAAAGGATCTCCTAATTTCTCTCCAATGTTAGCTGGAGAGTGCAACAGTATTTTTCCCCCAAATTCTCTCCATATATAAAATGTACAATTTTCCCATGTTGGATATTTACTTGTGTCCATTCATTGCACCAAAGCATCATTGCATTTGTTTACAACCTCCTTAGACAGTCTTTCAGGATTAAGTGTAGGAAGGAACTGATACACCATACTCCAGAATTGGCCTCACCAATGCCTTGTACAATTTTAACATTACATCCCAACTTCTATACTCAATGCTCTGATTTATAAAGGCCAGCGCACCAAAAGCTTTCTTTACCACCCTATCTACATGAGATTCCACTTTCAGGGAACTGTGCACAGTTATTCCAAGATCCCTCTGTTCACCTGCATTCTTCAATTCCCTACCATTTACCATGTACGTCTTATTTTGATTTGTCCTGCCAAGATGTAGCACCTCACACTTATCAGCATTAAACTCCATCTGCCATCTTTCAGCCCACTCTTCCAACTGGCATAAATCTCTCTGTAGACTTTGAAAATCTACTTCATTATCCACAACCCCACCTATCTTAGTATCATCAGCATACTTACTAATCCAATTTACCACACCATCATCCAGATCATTGATGTACATGACAAACAACAGTGGACCCAACACAGATCCCTGTGGCACCCCACTTGTCACTGGCCTCCAACCTGACAAACAACCATCCACCATTACTCTCTGGCATCTCCCATTCAGCCACTGTTGAATCCATCTTGCTACTCCACCATTAATACCCAACCATTGAACCTTCTTAATCAACCTTCCGTGAGGAACCTTGTCAAAGGCCTTACTGAAGTCCATATATACAACATCCACTGCTTTACCCTCATCAATTTCCCGAATAACCTCTTCAAAAAATTCAAGAAGATTAGTCAAACATGACCTTCCAGGCACAAATCCATGTTGACTGTTCCTAATCAGACCCTGTTTATCCAGATGCTTATGTATATTATCTCCAAGTATTCTTTCCATTAATTTGCCCACCACTGACATCAAACTAACAGGTCTATAATTGCTAGGTTTACTCTTAGACCCCTTTTTAAACAATGGAACAACATGCGCAGTTCGCCAATCCTCCGGTACAATTCCCGTTTCTAATGACATTTGAAATATTTCTGTCATAGCCCCTGCTATTTCTACACTAACTTCCCTCAATGTTCTAGGGAATATCCTGTCCGGACCTGGAGACTTATCCACTTTTATATTTCTCAAAAGTGTCAGTACTTCCTCTTCTTTGAATCTCATAGTTTCCATAGCTACTCAAGTTTCCCTTACCTCACATAATTCAATATCCTTCTCCTTGGTGAATACCGAAGAAAAGAAATTGTTCAATATCTCCCCCATCTCTTTTGGCTGTGCAGATAGCTGTCCAATCTGACTCTCTAATGGACCAATTTTATCCCTCGTTATCCTTTTGCTATCAATATAGCTGTAGAAACCCTTTGGATTTACTTTCACCTTACCTGCCAATGCAACCTCGTATCTTTTAGCTTTTCTAATTTCTTTCTTAAGATTCTTTTTACATTCTTTATTCTCCTCTAGCACCTCATTTACTCCATGCTGCCTATAATTATGGTAGATCTCTCTCTTTTTCCGAACCAAGGGTCCAATTTCCCTTGAAAACCATGGCTCTTTCTAATTTTTACTATTTCCTTTCAACCGAACAGGGACATAAAGATTCTGCACTCTTAAAATTTCACCTTTAAATGTCCTCCATTTCTCTTCCACATCTTTCCCATAAAACAAACTGTCCCAATTTACTCCTTTTAAATCCTTTCGCATCTCCTCAAAGTTAGCCTTTCTCCAATCAAAAATCTCAACCCTAGGTCCACATCTGGCACTCTCCATAATTATATTGAAACTAATGGTATTGTGATCACTGGTCCCGAACTATTCCCCAACGCATACCTCTGCCACCTGACCCGTCTCATTTCCAAACAGGAGGTCCAGCACTGCCCCTTCTCTAGTAGGTACTTCTATGTATTGTTGCAAAAAACTATCCTGCACACATTTTACAAACTCCAACCCATCCAGCCCATTTACAGAATGTGTTTCCCAGTCTATGTGTGGAAAATTGAAATCTCCCACAATCACTACCTTGTGCTTACAATACAATACAATACAATAACCATATAACCATATAACAATTTCAGCATGGAAACAGGCCATCTCGACCCTTCTAGTCCGTGCCGAACACGTATTCTCCCCTAGTCCCATATACCTGCGCTCAGACCATAACCCTCCATTCCTTTCCCGTCTATATAACTATCCAATTTATTTTTAAATGATAAAAACGAACCTGCCTCCACCACCTTCACTGGAAGCTCATTCCACACAGCCACCACTCTCTGAGTAAAGAAGTTCCCCCTCATGTTACCCCTAAACTTCTGTCCCTTAATTCTCAAGTCATGTCCCCTTGTTTGAATCTTCCCTACTCTCAGTGGGAAAAGCTTATCCACATCAACTCTGTCTATCCCTCTCATCATTTTAAAGACCTCTATCAAGTCCCCCCTTAACCTTCTGCGCTCCAAAGAATAAAGCCCTAACTTGTTCAACCTTTCTCTGTAACTTAGTTGCAATACAATACAATACAATTTATTTGTCGTTTGGATCCCGTTAAGGTCCAAACGAAATGTCGTTACTACTAATATCTGCAATCTCCTTACATATTTGCTCTTCCAATTCTCGCTCCCCATTTGGCGGTCTATAATACACCCCTATAAGTGTTGCTACCCCTTTCCCATTTCACAGTTCCACCCAAATAGCCTCCCTAGACGAGCCCTGTAATCTATCCTGCCAAAGCACTGCTGTAATATCTTCCCTGATAAGCAATGCAACACCTCCACCTCTTGCCCCTCCAATTCTATCAAACCTGAAGCAACAAAATCCGGGAATATTTAGTTTCCAATCACAGCCCTCCTGCAACCATGTTTCACTGATCACCACAACATCATACTTCCAGGTGTCAATCCAGGCTCTAAGTTCATCCACCTTTCTTACAAGAATAGCGAAAGGCTTGGATGGAGTGGATGTGGAGTGACTTCTTTCAGTTGATTTTTTGCATGTCTGTTCATTATATATGCACTCCACTGTCTTTGATCGAAACATTTAATCCATGCATTGAGGTTTTGCCATGAAATTTGTAATTAGTTGTGGACTTGAAAGGAAATTTTGATGTGTGTAACAACTTCTGCAAATCTTTATGATCTAATTTAAGTATGACAACTACTACCATCCCACCCCGCTCTCTCATTCAGAGCACTCCAATGGCGAATCGCTGTTTTACATCATCAGCCCAAGAGACATTGTAGTGGCCAAGGAGCGGGACCAAGATGACCACATTGAATGGTTGCTGGAGAAAAAGAAATATGAAGTAAGTTTTTCGGTCTGTCAACATTTTTCTCTGTATGTAATTAATAATATCAACATTTTTAATGCAACAGTCCCAAAACACTTTATTTTTTTTTTCCTTTAGGAAGCTATGATGGCAGCTGAAATCAGCCAGAAGAATATAAAAAGACACAACATACTGGTATGTTAAGCACATGGAATATGCATTAATATGGTACTGGAGTCGAGTTTGTCTGCAAGAACATTTAAGCCCTTAAGAAAGGCATCCAACCCTTCAGAAATGTTGCATTGACTTGTTATGCTTGAGTTGAATGATGAAGCAGGCGTGATGACCTCGAAGACTAAGTCCTTTCCCTGGGTGACTGAGAGGGGAGCAGGCAGCATGAATGATCAGCTTTTAATTAGTTTTCTTAGTAGAAAGATATCCATTGATATTATGTAATTTAACAATACAGTACAGTGGTGGTGTGGTTATATCACCAGATCAGTAATCCAGCACGCCGAACAAACAGCCCAGAGACCCTGACTCAACTCCGACCAGTGTAGCAATGGTGGCGCATCAGTAGCATTGCTGCCATACAGCGCCAGAGACTCGGGTTCGATCGTGACTATGGGTGCTTGTTTGTATGGAGTTTGTACATTCATTGTCCCTAGTGTGTATAGGGAAGTGTTAATGTGGAGGATCGCTGGTCGGTGCGGATTCGGTGGGCTGACGCTTTATCTCTAAACTAAACTAAATCGCATATTTACAAATAATCTTTGTATACATTTTCAATACAATGCCTTTGCCCATTTTACCTAATTGTTTTCCATTTACTACGTTTTATTTTGCTGTAATGAATAGGGCTTCAGTCTTGTGCTTAGGAATGCACAGTATCAAAATGCCCAAAGAACGTCTCCGCCAGCCTTTTTGATTTATAGAATATCTTTGTGAACATCGTTAAGGCATGTCTTTCATAAACTAAGCACTATATTTTACTTCTTGCAACCACCAGTTACCATGCAAGACCTCCAACAGTTCTACTTTTTTTGCATCTTTCAATCATTTGTTCTAACAATTTTGCATAGCTTTCTTTCGTTTGTTCACTATCTCTCTACATCAACATCTATATCTCTTGTTCCCTTTTCCCCTGACTCTCAGTCAGAAGAAGGGTCTCGACCCGAAACGTCGCCCATTCCTTTTCTCCAGAAATGCTGTCTGACCCGCTGAGTTACTCCAGCTTTTTGTGTCTGTCTTCAGCTAAAAAATTTGAAATGATTTGTGAAAGTCAGTAGTGCATGCTAAGTGACACATGTGAGTACCTTATCAATGAATAATAACGAAGAATGGATTGGATGGAAACTTATCAATACACAATTAAATACCTGTTTGGTGGCATTTCATTTTTCAGGATATTGGCAGGGCCTATATAAACTACCTAGTGGACAAAGGAGATTACCATGGTGCTGCGAGGTATTGTTCATTCATGGATTTTGAACCTTTATCTTAAAGATTTAATTGTCAAATTTGTATTAAATAATTTGCATTGATTATGCCTTCTAGAAAATGTCAGAAGATTCTTGGCAAAAACATGGATCTCTGGGAAAATGAAGTGTATCGATTTAAAAAAATAGGCCAGCTTAAAGTAAGTTTGCCATGAATTGGCACAGTGATTTCTACTGGTACAAATATCTCTCCTATTAAACTTACATTTGTACTTGTTGTTAGCGTGAAGGGGAATGGCATGAGCAGTGGAATGGAGAACAACTTCTAGCTACGCAAAAATATAAACTACTGGAGGAACTCAGCAGACCAGGCAGCATCCACGGAGGCAACAGGTGACATTTCCGGTTGGGACCCTTCTGCACACTCATGGGCAAAAGCTGGAAAAGGGAGGTGGGAGTGAAGCAAAGGTAGGAGCTGGCAAGTGATAGATGAAAGCGGGTCTGATTGAGGGTCTCAACCCGAAATGTCACCCATTCCTTCTTTCCAGAAATGCTGCCTGTCCCGCTGAGTTACTCCATCATGCTGTGTCCACCTTAAGTGATAGATGAATAGGTGAGGTGAGGACGGTGATCAGCCGATGGGTGGAGCAAGTGACAGAGGCTAGTGGTGAAAAGGTCAAAAAGGTGTCAGGTAAGGAAAGAGGAGGAGTGAATTATAAAGCCAGATAACTCAATTCTATTGTCCTCTCTTGTCCAGTCCCTTCTAACCTACATTTGAGACACCCCACATGCTCTTCTCTACTTCAATAGTTTCCAATACCTCGGCACGCCTCATATTTACCATGGACGTCCAGTTCCTTTACACCTCCATTCCCCATCAGGAAGGCCTCAGGCCCCTCCACTTCTTCCTTGAACAGACACCTGACCAATGCCCCTCAGCGAACACTCATGACTGGCAGAACTTGGTCTCACCATTAACAACATCTGTTTCAACTTTACTTCTAACCTCCATCCTGCCCTCAAATTCGCATGGACTATCTCTGATACCTTTCTCGCCATTCTCGATCTCTCTGTCTCTATCGCAGGAGTCAGACTATCGACTGATGTCTTGCCCAGTGATTATCTGAGCCCACTGGCTTCAAAACTACTTCAACTGCATCTCCTCCCACCCTGCTTCTTGTAAGGATGCAAATACTTACTCTCAATCTCTCTGTCTCCACCACATGTCATTAGGTCATTGGAGTAGAATTAGGCCATTCGGCCCATCGTCTGCTCCGCCATTCAATCATGGCTGATCTATCTCTCCCTCCTAACCCCATTTTCCTGCCTTCTCCCCATAACCTCTGACACCTGCACTAATCAAGAATCTATCGATCTCTGCATTAAAAATATCCACTGACTTGGCCTCCACTGCCTTCTGTGGCAAATCTTCTCTTAAGGTGGGGCTTTCCATTCTAGAACATCCAAGATGTTGGCTTTCTTCATTACACGTGGCTTCTCCACTGCTCTTAAAGATGGATCCCTCACCCATGATGATTCTGTGTCGTACAGTTCTCCTCTTGCTCCCTTACCCCAAATGGAGTACGCATAGAGATTGCCTGGTCCTCACCTTTCACCCCACCAGCGTCAGTATCCAACACATCACTCTTTGATATTTCCGCCACCTTCAGTGTGAACCCACCACCATTCACGTCGCCATCCTACCCCTCTCAGCTTCCCACACACTCGAGTCAAGAGAATTTTATTGACATGTGTCCCAGATAGGACAATGAAAGCCACGTGCCCCTACATCTCCTCTCTCTCTTCCATCCAGGGGCCACAGCAGCGCTTCTAGGTGAGACAGAAGTTCACGTTGCACCTCTCCAATCTGGTTTATTGGATTTGGTGCTCCCAATGCAGCCTCCTTTACCTCAACAAGACCAAGTAACAACTACGTTACAGTTTTGCTGAATACTTGTGCTCCATGGCCAAAGCCTGCTAGAGCTCCTGGCTGCTTTTTTAATTCTCCTTCTCATTCCCATACTGCCCATTCTCTCCTTGGCCTCCTCCATTGCCAGAATTAGGTCACCAGTAAACTTAAAGAACACAACTTCATATTTCTCTTGGGTGCAACTCAACGGTATGAACATTGAAATGTCTAATTCTCCAATTTCAAATTATACCGTCCAGCCTCTCTCTTTCCCTTCGCCTCCCCTGGTGCGCACACATTTCTCCGAAATCTCCCACATTCTAGTTACCTGCTCCAAACCTTCCTCTGTATGCCTATCTCCCATCCCAAGTCCCGTATTTCTCTTTTATTTCCCCTCCATCCTGCCAGATTCATAATTAGCATCTCCTCTTTCTAATCTTATCGTTTAGTCTCCTTGTCACCTCTAGCCTTTGTCACTTAATCCACCCATCTGCCAAGCAAACCCCTCTCACCTGTATCCAACTATCACTTGCCAGACTTTGCCGTTCCCCCACCTCTCTTTTCCAGCTTTCTCCCCCACTACAAAGTCAGAAGTAGGGTCCAGAACCAAAACATCACCTGTCCATTCGCTCCATTGATGCTGCCTGACCCTCCAGCAGTTTGTATGATGCTCAAGTTGCCAGCATCTGCAATTCTTGCATCTACATGTAGCTGCTATTATACTTATGTTTGGCTCCTGTAATTTGTGCCTTTGGAAATTGCTAAATACGCTGGGGGATTTATACAGGGGATTTGACAATAAACTGGTGTTAGGCGAGTAAAATGCTGGTGGCCAGGGGGAATACATTTTAATAAGCAGGCTTGACTGGCCCATATTTCCCACAAACTTGATAACAAGCAATGCAATCCCAACTATTGAATGGTGACCATCTTCAATAAGGTAATTAACTAGAATCTATGGCCAGGATTAATTCAATTCAGCATAATTGTATTAAGGAGAAGCATAGAATTATCGTCTTACAAAATTAGTGCGCAAGAGAAGGCTACTTTGGAAATGTAGTACTGCTGAATTGTCAGGCTGCAACTGGGCTGCTCATACAAATATCCTTTCTCTCTCTGCTATTTTACTAGTGCTGTGTTAATGTGCCAATAAACGCACTTTGCAAAGTGTCTGTTTCCCCCTGCCACGGGTACCATGTAATCCCGTGCTACCTGCTCCATGGTCAGATAGTCGGTGACTAAACCGTCTCCCCCACTTAGTTTTCCAGATGAGGAGGGGGCTGTGGACCCCTAGCAGGACCATAAACAAGACCTGTCAAAGGGCGGATGAGCTTCTAGCGAGCCAACGGCCATTCACACTTCAGTAGAAGTTGCGATCACTGTCTTGTAGCCTTGTAAGAAATGATGATAAAGCACACACACTGATTGGGGATGATCAGCCTTGATCACATTGAATGGCGGTGCTGGCTCGAAGGGCCGAATGGCCTACTCCTGCACCTATTGTCAATTGTCTATAAAATCCGATACTTCCAGCGGCAGTAGTCTGCAGGAACTGGAGGACAGACGTGTGGTGCATCCGTCACCATTCCTGTTGGAAACCAGCACCCCTGCATCACTAATTTTTTTAACGATGATGAATGAATGAATGTTTTGCCATCACTGACATTAACATTTCTAATTTGTTGTGGTGATTCACCAATGCCCATTGGATCATCAAAGAAGTCCATACTTTGAAGTCAAGAGGAATAAATATTGGCTTTAAAAAAGTATTTTAAGGTTTCAAATACCCTTTTGATAGCATTACCTCTTTTAAACCGTAACCCACTACATGGCCTGCTGGAAGAGATGAGAGTTTTTTCTGCTCCAAACAGAGATCTAATTTTTCCTCATGCTGCCTCTGCAAGGCCAGCAGCATAATCACGGATGAGTTGCGCCCTGGCTATTCCCTCTTCTCCCCTCTCCCATCAGGCAAAAGGCATAGAAGTGTGAAAACGCACACCTCCAGATTCAGGGACAGTTTCTTCCCAGCTGTTATCAGGCAACTGAACCATCCTACCACAACCAGAGAGCTGAACTACTATCTACCTCTTTGTTGACCCTCGGACTATCCTTGATTGGACTTTGCTGGCTTTATCTTCCACTAAATCTTATTCCCTTATCATGTGTCTATACACTGTAAATGGCTTGATTATCATCATTGTCTTTCTACTGATTGGATAGCATGTAACAAAAGCTTTTCACTGTACCTCGGTACACATGACAATAAACTGGAACTGATACATGCTCCAAAATGGAAATGGCAGCTGGTATTTTTGTCACAATCTTGAGACAATGCCATATTCACAGCCTAAATAATCACAAACTAAACTATGACAAGACATAAGCAAATAGTTTCAGGGGTCACAGTGTGGAACAATTACATCTGGCAACAGCCGGGGGGGGGGGCCTTCATTTCTTCTGTGGGTGAGCTCGCATCCAAACCAATTTCCCAATATATATATATAGTGCTTGATTGTTATAACAATTGGAAACTGGAACATTTCTCAAACATCTGTTGCAGCATTTTCTCCTGGGATGGGTGTGAAGCTCTGTGCAATGCTTCAAAAGGCATCTGCCTGGCAAGTTTTAAGAATGTTAGTAACACTAACAGCAGATATTAATTTCCCATTTAATATCCATTTCCTTCCACAGATTGTTCTGACCCACTGAGTTCCTCCAGTAGTTTGTTTTTTCTCAAGATTACAGCATCGACAGTGTGTACTGTGTCTCCAGAAGATATTAAATGTCACTGTTGTCAATATTTTCATGTGACAACTATATGTACTTATACAAAGTTATTTGTTCCTTTTAGGCAATTAGTAGATACTTGCCCAGAGGTGACCTGCGCCTGAGGCCTGCTATATATGAAATGATTCTGTACGAGTTCTTGGAGAGTGATTATGAGGTATTGTAGTCATTTATGGATTGGCACAGGGCAATGTAAAAGTGATGGGTGATGCTGGCCCTAAGATTTCAACTGTGATTGTGTATTTTGATGGGTCACTATTGCACATTATCTTCTGTGCTGAACAATTCTTTCATCGAATGGTGAGAATATACCACATCAACTTGGGAGCACACTCTGCTACAACCTTTAACTGCCTTGCAGCTCTTCTGATTAGAGTCATAGAGTGATACAGTGTGGAAACAGGCCCTTCGGCCCAACTCGCCCACACCAGCCAACAATGTCCCAGTTACCCTAGTTCCACTTGCCTGCGCTTGGTCCATATCCCTCCAAACCTGTCCTATCCATGTACCTGTCCAACTGTTTCTTAGACAATAAGAAAGTCCCATCCTCAACTACCTTCTCTGGCAGCTTGTTCCATACACCCACCTGTAAAAAAGTTACCCCTCGGATTCTTTTTTTCCCTTCACCTTGAACCTACGTCCTCTGGTCCTCGATTCCCCTACTCTGGGTAAAAGACTCTGTGCATCTACCCAATCTATTCCTCTAATTATTATGTATACCTCTATAAGATCTCCCCTCATCCTCCTACGCTCCATGGAATAGAGACCCAGCCTACTCAACCTCTCCCTACAGCTCACACCCTCAAGTCCTGGCAACATCCTCGTAAATCTTTTCTGACCTCTTTCAAGCTTGACAATATCTTTCCTACAACATGGTGCCCAGAACTGAACACAGTATTCTAAATGCGGTCTCACCAACGTCTTATACAATTTTGCTGTGAAGATCTCTTTGGACCCTGCCCATCTGCCTAATATGGGGGTGGCGGCTCCTCCTCTTAAGGGTGTGGGTTCTGAGATCCCACCCCTCCTGCCACCTTGAAACATTTAAAAGTATTTTTTTTTTAAACTGAAACAATTACAAAGAATAAAATACTGAAAATAAATAGAGTGCGAGGGCAAATGGCTGCATCTGGTGTTAATTCATCTGAGTTGCTCTGGGCTACCTCCAGTTAATCCTCCACATTGGAACAATGCTATGATCCTTTTACATGTGCTTGAGATGGCAAGCATTTCACAAATTAGTTTCACATAGTCATAGCGTGGAAACAGGCCTCTGGGCTTAATTTGCCCGCAACGGCCAACATGTCCCACGTACACTAATCGCACCTGCCCACATTTGGCACAAATCTCTCCAAACCTGTCCTATCCATGTACCTGTCTAACTGTTTCTTAAACGTTGGGATAGTCCCTGCCTCAACTACCTCCTCTAGCAGCTTGTTCCATACACACATCACCCTTTGTGTGAAAAAGTTATAGTTACCCCTCAGATTCCTATTAAATCTTTTCCTCTTCACCTTAAAATTGTCTCCTCTGATCCTCAATTCACCTACTCCGGGCAAGAGTGAGCATCATTTGTCATCAAAAAGATCATATTATTGACAGTAAATAGACACAAAATGCTGGAGTAACTCAGCGGGACAGGCAGCATGTCTGGAGAGAATGAATGGGTGACGTTTCGGGTCGACACACTTCTTCAGTCTGATGTCAGTCTGAAGAAGGGTCTCAACCACGAAACGTCACCCATTCCTTCTCTCCAGAGATGCTGCCTGTCCCGCTGAGTTAATCCAGCATTTTGTGTCTATCTTAGGTTTAAACCAGCATCTGCAGTTCCTTCCTGCATATTATTGAAAGTGCCTGTTTCTCTCTGTACTGTACTGTACTAGCAAAACAAACCTAATTATGTGATGCTTTCTCTGGAATGGGAGCTTCACTAGTTTCTGACAGATTACAGTGCTCCCATTGATGAACAAAGTATGAACATTGGTAATGAATCCAAAATCTTTTCCGTTCCCAAATACAGCTGTAGAAAGACTGCATTTGACAACCACGTACAGTGTTCTCAGCTTTCTATTACCAAGATGTGGAAATTCAAACTGAGAAAGTAGAAAAGTGGAATTGCAATTCTTTAATACACTTGTACCAGGAAATACATTTCTGTGTGGATTGTTTCCTTAATTATTCATCATAGGCATATCGAATATAGACCTCTGATTTGCAGTTTCATGGGAGCCACAAGCTAGGCTAATATTGCAAGAGGGATCCCACCACAATTCCTGCAACATTGCACCCTTTATTTCTTAAAAAAACACTTAAAACTTAGTTTCTCGTTTCCACCAATGCTGCAGAAAGTAGAATGGCCTTATTTCCACATTGGCACACTGAACACAAGAGGATAGGAGCAAGAGTAGAACACCAGGCCTCTTCATGCCTGTCTTCCATTCAATATAATCATTGTTAAACTATACTGGGCTCGATTCCTCTTCTGTACCAACAGTTAAAGAAATAGTTTATTGATATCCATTTCTCAAGTCCTCCATTTGTTGTTCTATTGTTCTATCTTGTAAGAATAAAGCTTCCACGGTGGTCAGTTGGATGAGATGTTCCTTAAACTGAACATTCAAGCTCGCCTCCGTTTATTTTCTATTCCTTAATTGTATGTTATGTAAATCTAGTTTTAGCAACACTTGATCAGAGTATAAAAATAAACAAGCTGGGCAACAAAGTTGTAATCTATATGTCCAATAAAGCTGTGGCTGTTTATTCATTTATGCTAATGACACACACACATACTGTCTGGTTTTTAGGGGGATTTTTGGACATACAACGCGGAAACAGGTCCTTCGGCCCACCAAGTCTGCACCGACCAGTGATTCCCGCACATTAACACTAGCCTGCACACACTAGGGACAGTTTTACATTGTACCATCCAATTAACCTACATCTTTGGAATGTGGGAGGAAACCGAAGATCTCGGAGAAAACCCACGCAGGTCAAGGGGAGAATGTACAAACTCCGTACAGACAAGCACCCGTAATCAGGATCGAAGCCGGGGCTCTGGCACTGTAAGGCAGCAACTCTACCGCTGTGCCACCATGCCACCCCTTCTAAACATTCTGCTTCTAAAGGTTCAGTATGCCTTTGTAGTCACATGACAGCAGCAGTTGGGATTGAGAATTTGAATCTCTTATCTAAAGTGCAATTGATTATTTACAGTTAAGAACAAAATTCCTAAAACAGAACAGAAGAATATTCCCAATGTTGGGAGTTCTCTACACGGAAAAATAGTTCCGCATCATTCGGTAGTTCCATCTCACACTGACTTGGTATAGTTCTTACATTTTTGATATGTCTTGTGCTTAGCTGCTGATATCATATAATGGCCACTCAATGGTAGGGAAATGCTGCATCCTGTGGGTACACCCAACGTTATGGCATTACTGGAGGAAAGGACATTAATGCCGATGTGATCAAAATATAGCACAGTGAAATAATCCACTTCAATACAAGTATTGCCCAAGTAAGGACTTCTGTCTAGCTGAAGAACACAAAATTATTCTGCATTCCTCAGTATGACAGGGGGGCTATCTTAAACTAGATCTCAGGATAAATCCACCATCAGACTTCCTTCCTTTGTTATGTGGAGGATGCATCTATTCAGAGAGCGGAGACTTAACCAATGATACGTCTGGACTTTTAACCTTTGCACATTGCTCTTTTTCTCAAGGGGTTTGCATCCTTGATAAGAGAGTGGCCAGGTGACATATATAATAATATGGCCGTAGTCCGCTCCGTCTTGGATCATTTGGATGGGGCTCCAAATAATCGAACCCTGCTGACAACTCTAGCGGAATTGTGAGTATCTGGCTCCACATGTCTATTTGTAACAATTTGATGAAGGGACCAATTAGTAGATACAAGAATGTATTTAAGAAAGTGACTAGAACATGGCAACAATCTTGTTGTTGAATCTGAATATACAAATTATTTTAAGTGTATTGGGAGACATTTTATAATGTCATCGGGGAGAGTACCACTAGATTAGGTGAACATGTCTAAATGGCTTAAATAACCTAGTGAGAATGCTAACATAATGAATGAGAAAGGTTATTCTGCACATTTGAATTCACTAATTAATAATGCCTCTAGACCCATCTCCCCTCTGTTCTGTTTGATTATTTGCTATTCTGTGAGTAGTATTTTGTACTATGTACTATGTTAATTCGTATCCTTTCTTGTTCTGTACATACAGTGTGTATATTCTGCAGTGACCTCCGGAAGAACATGGTGCATTTTTATCTGCTGTGTATTTGTCTATTTGTTTTTACCTTTCCAATGATTGGTTTTGCTTAAAAGATTCATTATCTTCCTGCATTGTGAATAGGGCAAATGCAATGACACAGCAACATGGAAGCATGATGCCATACAATGTACAATATTGGATATGTTGCATTAGATTTCTTTAATTTTGAAAGAGCAGGTTACACCTGGTAATGGAGTTAACAATTGTTTTTTGCTATTCTCAGGTACACGTATGACCAGCGTTATGATAAAGCCCTCGAAATTTACTTAAAGCTGCGACATAAAGATGTCTTCCAGCTCATACACAAGCACAATCTCTTTAGTTCCATAAAGGATAAAATAGTTCTCCTCATGGAATTTGATAGAGAGGTATGTAAGTTTAATGCACATCGTGCATTGGGGGGAATCAAAGGACAATGGGGACCCGGCGTGGGGGGACTGGGGGGGGGGGGGGGGGGAGGGGGGGGAACTGTGGGGGGGGGGGGGGGGACAAAAGGGGGAGCCGGTGTGCTTTGTAACTTTGTCAGTGCCAGAGGTGGCTGCTATTTGTATACATTGTGTATGAAAGCATAGAATCTCACCGTGTCTTGTCACATCTGACAATAAAGTATTCCTATTCCTGCTCAGTTATTGCTTTTCACTTGATCGGATAACCTTTTAAAAATCAAGTCTGATGATCTTTTGATTACATCGAATTTCATATAGAAATCCTGTATTGAGGGGGGAAGTGAGGCTTCGGGAAGAGTGAAGAGGTAACATAGAGGTTGACTGATGCGGGGTAAATTAGCTAAATTCTGAGGAGACCCTTGTAGTTAGTGAGAGCTCCAGCAAGTAGGGCAGTGTTCTGGGGTACGATGGCTGAAGGCTTGTGCTGATGGTAGGATGGGGAGGAACCAGAATTTTAAAAGGCCTGATGGGAAGAGTTTAGTGTGTGATGAAAGGAAATGTGTTCAGTAGGCTCTGGTATAAGGCAAGAGGTAAGGTTAGAATCCAGTGAATTCTATATATTACCTGATGGAATGTGTAGTGTTGCAGTCACTGTCTCCAATCATGAGATGGTTCAAAGATTGTCAGTCATTTGCAACCTTTCGAGAATGTAAATCATGAGGGGGGGGGGACAATTACATTGCAATGATTGAGTTGAGGCAGGGCCTATCCCATTGACAAGATGGCGGCCATGAGGCTTGCCGCAGTACAAGCAGTGTTCCTGTCTGCCGTTTTAGTGTCTGCGTTATTTGTTTGCAAAGTGTCGTGCTTAATCCAGTACTCCCGTTTGGAGCTTTTAAACCTCAGCGATTCGGGCCCATCTACATCCTTGCTGGAGGAGAAATAACGGGACTTAAACATCTCAAGCAACTCTACATCATGGCTGCTGGCCAAAAAGGGCCGCCGCACCGGCACCTTTGCCAGGTTCAGGAGACGCCCTTATCGGCCACCGCTCCCAGCCCTTCTGCTGTCAAACGTCAGATCCCTCCGGCACAAAATGGATGAACTCCAACTTATGATACAAACGAACAAAGACTACAGTGACTGCTCTGCAATCTGCCTGACAGAGACCTGGCTGGATCAATCAGTACCTGACCAAGCGGTAACACTTCCAGGTTTCACATTACATCGTGCCGATAGATCATCCAAACTATCGCACAAGGCAAAAGGCGGTGGTGTTTGCATAATGATGAACGCTGATGTACAAATTCTACAGAACTAACTCATGTATGCTCCCCGCACCTGGAATACCTCACTGTCAAATGCAGACCATCATTCCTCCCACGGGAGTTCGCATCAGTAATTATGATCTGTGTTTACATTCCACCTGAGGCTAACGCTAACACCATCACAGCCGAGTTAGCCAACTACGCCTCCTCAGTGGAAAACCCACACCCGGACACAGCAGTCATCGTCCTTGGGGACTTTAACCAGACCAATTTGTCATCTGAGCTCCCCGGCTACCATCAGCAGGTAACTTGCCCCAGCAGAGGGACCAACACGCTGGACCACTGCTATACTACCATCAAAGAGGCTTACCGTGCATTCCCGAGGGCTCCGCTGGGCAGGTCCGACCACGCAATGCTGCTGCTAATTCCACAATACAGGCAAAAAGTCAAATCCTCCAAGACACCAAGAAAACTTGTCCGGTGCTGGTCCCCTGAAGCCATCGAAAAACTCTGGGGCTGTTTCGCGTGCACAGACTGGAATGTTTTCCATGCTGCAGGTGACTTCCATGACGCCACCGTTGCAGTGACGTCATACGTTAACTACTGCGTGGACCTGTGCATACCACTCAAAAAAGTCAAACACTACAATAATAATAAACCGTGGTTTAACAAGGACATTAAAAAAATTAAGAAAGGAGAAAAACTCAGCACATCTGGCAGGAAACAAAGAACAATATATGGCTGCCAAATACAAACTGAGATCTGCTATAAGAAGAGCCAAATCTAACTATGCCACTAAACTAGAAGAACAAATCACTACTAGTGACATACGTTTCATCTGGAAAAAACTCCAAAACATGACGAACTACAAAAAGAAACCCACCCCCAAACCTGACAGCGACAATCAGCTTCCTGATACACTCAACTTTTTCTATGGGAGGTTTGAGCAGGCACCGGCTCCACCACCATCTCCCCCCGACCCCCTCCCACCCCCCCCTTTCACCATCTACGAGGAGGAGGTGAGGAGCATCTTCAGGGGACTTAAGAGGAATAAAGCCCCCGGCCCAGATAACATCAGCCCCTCCGTTCTCCACCACTGCGCTGCAGAACTGGCTGGGGTTTTTACCAACATCTTCAACACCTCCCTCTGTCAAAGCTCAGTACCCAATTGCTTCAAATAATCCATTATCATCCTGGTTCCCAAGGCCAAGACCATCTCCTGCCTCAATGACTATAGACCCATTGCCTTGACATCGGCAGTCATGAAATCATTTGAGAGCATCATACTCAATCACCTGAAAACTGTCACCACCCCACTCATGGACCCATACCAATTTGCATACAAAGCCAACAGGTCAGTTGAGGACACCGTCAACTTAGCAACTCATCACATTCTGAACCACCTGGAGTCCGCAAACACATATGCCCGCAACCTGTTCCTGGATTTCAGCTCTGCATTCAATACAATAAACCCGGTCAAACTGTTCAATACATTACTGGACATAAACATTGACCCATGCATCTATCACTGGATTCACAGCTTTCTCTGGAACAGGCAACAGAGGGTGAGGATCAACAATCCTCCCCTCTGTTCCTCAGTACAGACACACCCCAAGGCTGTGTTCTCTCACCCTGGCTATTCTCCCTTTACACAAACCAGCTCACATCCCACCACAGCTCCGTCAACCTGTACAAGTACGCGGACGACTCAAACATCATAGGATTCATCACCAACAACCAAGAAACTGAATACCGTGCACAGGTCCACCAAGCAGTGACCTGGTGCACAGACCATGATCTCTTACTCAATTCAAAAACAAAAGAACTCATCATCGACCCAAGACGCCAGCCATCCCCCAAAACTCCTGTGCTCATTAAAGGTGAATCCATCTCCATCACTGACACATTCAAACTCCTTGGAACCCAAATCAGCAACAACCTCAAATGGAGGACAAACGCAGACCACATCTATGGAAAAGCCCAGCAAAGACTTTTCCATCTCCGACAGCTCAGGAAGTTCAGAGTAAGGTCTCATCTCATGCTCCGCTTCTATACAGCCATCATCGAAAGCATCCTCACTTCATCCATCACAGTCTTGTTCGGCAGTCTCGACTCACTCTCCCGGAAGAAATTACAGTGCATCATCAACAGGGCATCAACAATTATTGGCTTACCCCTACCATCCCTTGAATCACTTTACCACAAACGAACATTACACAGAGCCCGCAAGATCATCTCTGATCCTACTCACCCTGCACACTATGCCTTTCAGCAACTGCCCTCTGGGAGGCGTTACAGGACAATTGCCTCCAAAACAAACCGCTTCAAAAACAGTTTAATTCCCACTGCAATTAACATTTTAAACTCTGTACAGTGAGGAATAAGAATAAGCATGGCTCTTATGTATTATGTAATGTGTCTGTCTGTATGTATATCTATGTTATATGTTTAATGTTGATGAAATGTTGGAACCTGTACCGAGCTGTACTGATAACAAATTCCACCAGCCTGGCTGTGTGGTCATTAAAATACAAAACAAATACAATACAATACAATACAATACAAAATTTTCCTCACTTTCCATGCTGCTCGACAGTTCATTCTTAGGCTTGGCTTTCATCCAGCTGTTCGTATCAGTAACCACAGTCTTTTTAACCTCTGTCTTTCACAGTAGTTCCATTATGAGAAGGTAATCTGCATCTCGAACAGTAATTATTTATCTGTTCCTCAAAGTAAGAATGGAGGTAGTTAATATTTATAAAAAGTAAACGGACACCAATCTATATGATTTTGCATTTCTAGTTGTGAAGTGCCAGTGGATTAATAGACCCGGTAGGAAATATCTTAAGAGGTCCATTTGGTTACTTGGTACAATTGCTAGACAGTCAACTTTTCGCAAGCCAATACATTTGTAAAGGTCCTCAGTAACACTTAGTGATCAGGGATGAATATGTTGGGTGAATCTTTCATTGTAACTGGTCCAGAGAATGCCGCCCAGTCTTCTTTTATCATTGGTGATTATCTTAGCCAGCAGAAACCAGGCATCCGTATAACATGTAGATCTCTCCAAATGTATTTGGTCAATGCTAGCATGGAATTTTAGTGATGGCTGTAAAGAAGAGATATAACTTTGTCAATATGTTGCTTATGCTATTCTGCCTCGTGTGCATGAGGAATCCCGCTGTCAATATCACTGAGGCAGAAAGGAGCTTTTCTTCTCATCTCCAACAATCTCATAGAAACATAGAAAATAGGTGCAGGATTAGGCCATTCGGCCCTTCAAGCCTGCACAGCCATTCAATATGATCATGGTGATCATCCAACTCAGTATCCTGTACCTGCCTTCTCTCCATACCCCCTGATCCCTTTAGCCACAAGGGCCACATCTAACTCCCTCTTAAATATAGCCAATGAACTGGCCTCAACTACCTTCTGTGGCAGAGAATTCCACAGATTCACCACTCTCTGTGTGAAAAAATGTTTTTCTCATCTCGGTCCTAAAAGACTTCCCCCTTATTCTTAAACTGTGACCCCGTGTTCTGGACTTCCCCAACATCAGGAACAATCTTCCTGCATCAAGCCTGTCCAACCCCTTAAGAATTTTGTACGTTTCTATAAGATCCCCCCCTCAATCTTCTAAATTCTAGCGAGTACAAGCCGAGTCCAGTCTTTCTTCATATGAAAGTCCTGCCATCCCAGGAATCAGTCTGGTGAACCTTCTCTGTACTCCCTCCATGGCAAGAATGTCTCTCATCTATTCTAATTTCTTGCTATGCCTTCAATGGTTGCAGATTGATCCTCCACTACAAAGCCATCTTTAAATCCATTCATTGAGATTT
The DNA here is from genome assembly GCF_028641065.1 of Leucoraja erinaceus. Taxonomy (NCBI): domain Eukaryota; kingdom Metazoa; phylum Chordata; class Chondrichthyes; order Rajiformes; family Rajidae; genus Leucoraja; species Leucoraja erinaceus. Next base: position 18,628,030 of record NC_073380.1, read on the forward strand.
TGCTAACTTTACCCCTTTCATGCATCGCCATTCATTCCTCTGTCCTACTTCGGAAAAACATTGGGGTATTTTCCAAGTTAGTGCCAGATTAATAAATTGTGCATTGTCTCTATTAAGTCTCACTAAAAATATGATCATTCACTTCTGATTTCAGTTTCGGATATTTGTTAGATAGCTTTTCCGAAGATTTATCAATGCCTACAATATTCTGTTGTGCTGCAGCAAGCAAGAATTTCATTGTCCTATCTGGGACACATGACAATAAACTCTCTCGATTTGAAGTTGCATTTGATTAAAAATCTCATTACAATTCTATTATTTGAACCACTGTATTCTCTGCTACCTCCATAGCAAGCAGTCAACATGCTCCTGGACAATGAAGATAAAATTTCAGTAAGTTGTGAATTCTATTTACAATTCGTTCTCGCGTTGAACAAGCCTTCGAGACAAAACCAAAGACGAAAGCCTGCATTCATTCAACATCTTCCATGATAACAGCTATTAGCATAGAGGAATATCTGTTATAACACGTGTTTCCGTCACACAAATTGGATATAACGATAGTGTGAATTAAGGAACACTCTTTGCATTACGTGGTCCAAATTGGTTATTATACAATTTTGATTGGGAACTTGAGAACCACTTGAAAGTTATTTTGGAAATTGACAAGCAGAATAAACGCCATCTTGAATAGGGGACATTTTTTAAATCCTTTTCCACATGATTTTCCTGCAGTACTCAGCCACTATTATTCTTAAGTACACAACTGCTACTTTTGTCACCGATATCCTTTGAAATTGATGAGCAGTCATTTCTAATGACACATGTCTATTAAACCATGTACCATTGCACCAATGTACCAGTTACTCTATTAAACAATGTAACATACAGCCCAGGGTAACATAAATAAGCATATTGCTATTGAAAAGATCTTTATTTTTGAAAATCCTGCAGGAGAAAATAACTTTATTATTGGTCTCTAGCCCCCAACCCCCTTTCCCCGTTGACTCATTTGCCATTATAATGCAATGTTCTATGCCACGAGTTTTCTTATGAATGCAACTCTCGGGTTATACCAGAACTACCTGCACTTATGAAATGAAATTACTTGTAAATATAGAAATTGTGGAAATGCTAAAAGTGTAATCTAGCAAAAAAATAGGATAATCATGTAAGTGTTGCTCCTCTGATTAATAACTGATATATCTATTTAAGATTGACAAAGTTGTGGAGGAGTTAAAGGACCAACCTGAGCTGCAGCATGTGGTAAGTCTGCTTTCTCAGTATCTCACTAACATCTAATGCTCGTTATTAAGGGTGTCATATGATATTGGAAGATCCAAAAATGTGGTTGAGGCTTTGTGTTTGTCAGTTTTTTGCGCTTGTCCAAAGTGACATTTTGTGAGGCAGTGAAATGCCAATATGGGGCAAGGCAGCTCGGACAGCTACTTTAAAATATTTTGTTCACATTCATCAGCCCCCTTGCCTGAGGTTACTGCACCATTTAAGCATCAATAACCGAGTCCCATTGACTTCATTATTTGAGATAATGCCTGAACTGCTTTAAAAGTGACAAGGAAATTCAGTATTCATGATATTATTAATATTAGTATTATTATAACAGCCAATAGCATAATAATTATATTATTATTATTATTACAATTATACAATAATATTATTATTCAGAATAATATAATAATAATATTATAAACATAGAATAATTCAGAACCAAGAAATCGTGAATGCCTACAAAAATTATATATTCATGCCTTTAAAGAAAATATACTACCAGAAACATTAGCTGAATCAACGATCACACTTATACCAAAAAAAGATAAAGATCTAGAAGAACCAGGTTCATATGGAGCTATAGCACTCTTAAACACAGATCAGGAAATACTAGCAAAAACGTTGGCGAGAAGATTGAGTAAATACGTTAGTAAACTAATAAATTCGGATCAAACGGGGTTTATACCTAAAAGATACTCAGCCAATAATTTGAGACGCTTATTTAATATAATGTATTCACAAAAAACTGAAGAAGAAGTTGTATCAATTATTTCATTGGACGCAGAAAAAGCATTTGATCAAGTAGAATGGCAATATATGTACAAAGTATTGCAAAATTTAACATGTGAGAGAATTTTATCTCATGGATAAAATTATTATATGACAAGCCGACAGCCAGAATACTGACTAACAATATGTTATCTTTAATATTTCATTTATCAAGGGGAAATAGACAGGGGTGTGCATTATCACCCCTGCTATTTGCCCTGGCGATATAGCCTCTAGCTAAAAGTATAAGAAGCCATCTGAATATCCGGAGATATAATACCAAAGATTTAAATAATAAAATGTCACTATACGCACATGACGTATTATTATACATTACAAACTCACAAGTCAGTATACCAAATATACTAAATGTAATAGAGGAATTTGGCTCCTTTTCAGGATACAGAATAAATTGGAATAAAAGTGAAATTATGACGTTAAAACCCCAAGATTCGACACACCTGTTAAAATTTCCATTTAAAATTTCAACAGAAATTGGGTATCCAAATTACTAGAAAATATAAATCACTATTTAATGCAAATTTTATGCCTGTACTGACTAGATAAAATGCGTCGATTAAATTCTGGAAAACCTTACCGATATCTTTAATAGGTAGAATAAGTGCTATAAAAATGATTTTCTACCACAAATATTATATCTATTTCAATCAATACCAATATACTTATCAAAAAATGTCTTTAAAAAATTAGACTCCAATATTACAAACTTCATATGGGACTACAAATCGCACAGAATCCAAAGAAAACACCCGTGTAAACCTAAAAAATTAGGGGGACTGAAACGTCCGAACTTTTTATACTACTACTGGGCAGTACATATTAAAAATATAATTTTTTGGTTGGACAGTTCGGCCCAACAGGCAGAATGGATAAGAATGGCGAAAGAGGATTGTTTTCCTTTTAATATAGGAGCGATCCTCTTCCCCCAGATAAAATTAAACAACACAATATATAAGAAGAACCCAATTATCCACAAACAATTCGAATTTGGAAACAAATAAAACTAACTTTGAAATTAAGAAACTTATCGCATTTATCTCCAATAGTAAATAATCCCTCATTTAAACCATCTCTCACTGACAGAACGTATATCTATTGGGAAAGATTAGGAATTAAAAGGATTGGAGACGTATATGAAATGGGAATTTTTTTAATCATTTCAACAATTACCATTAAAATACAACTTGAAAAATAACCAATACTTTAAATACCTTCAAATTAGAGATGATCTGAAAAAACATATACAAGGATTCATGCAATTTAATATCATACGTATATAATATAATTTTAAATATAGAATCACCATCGACAGAGGCATTTAGAGCAGATTGGGAACGAGAACTACAGATAAAATTTTTGAAAGAAACATCGGAAAAACACCTGATATATATAAATAAACTAGACTAAGTGGGACCCGTTGGGTCCCAGCATCACATGGGAGGGCTGGACTCCCAACACAATATTCCACCTCTGCACCAATTCCAATATTGCTGGTCAGTGGGAGGAGGTGGGGCACTTTCTGTTGCGCTAGTATGAGTGTTGTGGGGCGAAGGTACTGGTTTCCAGAGGGCTAGTATGGAGTTTGTGGGCCGAATGGATTTTTGGGCTGGCAGCTCAGTCACTGAGGCCTGGCAGTACAGTCACTCGGACCTGGCAGGCTGGCGGCTAAGAAACTGCCAGAAATTGTGCCCAAAACAGGTGACAGTCAGTAAGAGAGAGAAGGGGGAGAGGGTGGACTTAATGGATTATTGGGCTGGCAGTTCACTAACTCACGGCTCGTGGGCTGGCAGTGCAGTCACTCACGCCTTGTACGCTGGCAGTTCACTCAGTCACCCCCCCCCACTTTGCTCCTTGCCATTCCCCTCCCACCCACACATTCAGTGCATCTCCAAACAACCTCCCCCCCATGTACTCTTAGTGGCTCTCCCACAGAGCAGCCGTTCCTGCCTATTAGGTTCTATTGTGATGAAGAACACACGGCATTAAAAGTGCTAAAAGGTTTTATTAAAGTTTAAAATGTGAATGACTCTTAAAATATAAGAACAATTTAAATTTTAAAGATGAGATTTATTAAGCTTTTACTTGTTGTGTCTTGTTGCGTCTTGTTGTGTTCTGCTGCTCACTGCCTCTTGATGACTATTTCCTGTTGATAAAAAGAGACAATTTTAATATAGAAAAAGTCAGCGGTCAAATTTTAAGAAGGAAAATCTGAGGATTTATCTCAGAAGGCATCATTCAACGAAGCACGATATTACTGACAACATTCTTGGGCGATGTTCCATCCTTCAGGAAACCTTTGACATTTCCCTTCATATTTCTGTTGAGCTAGTATGTTGGGTACTGGTTTCCAGAGGGCTAGTATGGAGTTTGTGGGCGGAATGGATTTTTGGGCTGGCAGCTCAGTCACTGAGGGCTGGCAACTCAGTCACTGAGGCCTGTACTGGCAGGGGGGGTGCACCAAAATGCTTTGTGTTGCTGAAGACATCTGGAAGAGTTCTGTCCACAACTTCAAAGCATTCTCTCCAAATCATTGGACATTCATCCCAAACAATGACTTTCACTTGCCTCGTGAAATGTGGCGTCTTAAAGTTCTTCTCGATGTTGCACAATGAATCCTTGGCCACTTGGATGGGTATCTTGAATCGGGAATGTGTAATTCTTCCACCAGGCAGAAATGTAGCTGCTATCCTAGAGGATACTACAGCAATAGCCACATCACCTTGACCTCTAACATTTCCTGACATGATGTTGAAAAAGCAGCCGAAAGACAATTTCAGTTGTTAATGAACACTGAAGATTTTGTGCAAAACATTTTTTTGAGGTGGGGGCTGTCAGGGTGGGGTAGGGGGTGGTAAACATCGTGCAACCAAGGGAGGGGCACAGCTTCAGATGGGGGTTCTCGTGAGCTGATGAGCAATGGGGGGGGCGGGGGCGGTGGGGGCTCATGCAGGAGATGAGGGCGGCTTCAGTAGGGGGTGCATCCTATAGCCAGGCGGAGGTGGGGCATGTCAGTGGAGGAGAGGGGGCAGTGAGCGATTTACTCATGACCTGTGGACTCACTCACTGCCTTGGGATTAACTCATGCCCTTTAGACTGACTGACTGTCACGGCTTGTGGACTGACTGATGCCCGACTTCTGGAGTCACGTCCGACTTTTGTAAACTGAAAACGGCAACACCTACATTGAGGAACAGCTTCTTCCTGACAGCCATCACGTTATTAAACTTAACAAATAAGCTCTGAACTACGAAATACTATATTATTTCACACACACATATATATTCACACGCACTCACACACATATGCACACATACATATTCACACACACATATTTACTCACACACACATACACATACAGACATGCACATATTCACACACACACACACACACACATTCACATGCACTCACACACATATACACACACACACACATATTCACACACACATATTTACCCACACACACATACATATACAGACACGCACATATTCACACACACACATATTCACTCACACACATATTCAGACACAGGTTGCAGGTTTTGGTGGAGACCAAAGAAAATAAACTTGTTGTTCACACCCAGCGCCACAAAGCATGTTTTAAGATCTGTTGCACAGAATATTTTCAACTTATAATTGTTTTCTTAGTGCCCAGTAGCTTAGTGTTTTAATTTAATTTTCAGTAGTTTATCAAAAACTATTTGATCAAAACCCTTACACACTGTAGTTAACCCATTTTTGGCTGCATAATCAATCAACATGTTGCCATTTTCAATATATCAAGAAAATATTTTTAAAGAAAACTTTTTAAAAAAAGATATAAATATTGTGGTCTAACTCTGGTTTGCGCTGGTTCAGGGCAGAATCTGCTTTCACCAGATGCAAATATGAGTGGAAAATTGCTAAATAAGTTTGACACATCCCAAATGTGGTACATGTGTCAATAAATTTGAGTTCAAATTAGGGATCTTGGCCCAGAGTGTTTATTGAATATTCCAGCGATGGCGTATGAGCATGATTTGTGTGTACATTATGGGGAGTTTACTATCTACACTTTTCAGATTAGGCACTGATTTGATTTGCTTCCTGCAATTTAAAGCCGAATAAAATCACCATTGCTTGACTCTGTGCAAAGGTAATGGTGGTCATATGGGCTACCCATCTTTTGGAGCTGCAATCATCAACTTGCTTCCACTTTAGAATTTGTTTGAATGTTAGTGTAATTGGTCCTATAAGGTGTTATTGTAACTCTAAGACCAAATGCATTTGGTGGGTATGGCATGCTGCGAATCTAATATGACAGGTGAATGCTTATTACAACCTTTCATGATAATTACTGGCAATCTTAAAATTATACGATTTTGTTCACATATATCCTTGTCTCTTTAAATGTGTTGACTTTGAACTACCTTCATCAAGACTCTGTTTTCTGGGAGGCCGATCGAAGGGAAATAGCTGAATACGTATTTCTTATCAATATTTTTTAGTTTACCATTCTCCTCATGTAATATTACTAATATTCTTTTATCTGTGTGGGAAAGTTTTGTTTCGTGTTTACGGCTGTTCTGCTCTAACTTCCACTTTTCTTTACACAGTACTTGCATAACCTATTCAAGAGGGATCACCATAAAGGACAGCGGTTCCACGAGCAGCAGATCAGCCTGTATGCTGAATACGATCGTCCAAGTCTGCTGCCGTTCCTGAGAGACAGCACCCACTGCCCACTGGAGAAAGTAAATTGGTCTTGGTAACTCTGTAATGTGTCTCCCTTTGCAGGTACTGCTGTGAAGGGACATGTATGGTTATGTACCAAAAGTAATTATGTCCATGGTACAAAAATGTGATTTAGCCCAGTTGTTCTGTGCTGGTGTTTATGTGCACATATATCTTTTCATTCCAGTAATCAATTTTCACTCTGCCCCCTGTGTGTTTGGATCAAACCTCCCTTCAGTACATTACTGCCATCTGTTAGTACCACACCATGTGATGACAACTTTCACAAAAAAAAAACAAATTACTCTTTGACCTTTCAATAGCTGTCGTGTTTATGGCTACAAAAGGTCATAGAATGATATAATGCAGAAACAGGGCCTTCAGCCCATCGGGATTGCGTCCACCATTAAGCATCCACCTGCATACTGATCCTAATATTTCCCCCATATTCCCATCAATCCACCCTCTTATATTCTCCCACTCATTATACACCAAGGTAATCCACTAACTACACCAAAGTGCTACCCCTTCATCACACTTACATTCAAACAATCCCTCCTCATTCAACTGATCCAAGACCTTCATAATTGTAATGCATTTCAGCAATAATTGAGCAGCATTATAAGGGACCTGTGTTGATCTCCAGTTATGCCTTCTGCTTTTGAAATCACTGTATGCTGTGGCCAAGGTAGGGACTGCAGAGAAAGGTTTGTTGCTGTGTTCGTTTCTGACCTGACATTCTTTCAAAGTTGGATATTGACAAGTAGTTGCTGAATACACGGGACGATTACATCAAGATTAAAAAATTGCTAGAGTGACACAAATCCACCAGATTGGGCAGCACAGTGAAGTAGCGGTTGAGTTGCTGCGTTACAGTGCCAGAGACCCGGGTTCAATTCCGACTATGGGTGCTTGAATGAACGGACTTTGTACGTTCTCCCCGTGATGGCATGGGTTTTCCCCGAGATCTTCGGTTTCCTTCCTCACTCCAAAGACGTACAGGTTTGTACGTTAATTGGCTTGGTATAAATGTAAATTGTCCCTAGTGTGTGTAGGATTGTGTTCATGTGCAGGGATCGCTGGGTGGTGTGGACTCGGTGGGCCGAATGGCCTGTTTCCCCGCTGTATCTAAACTAAACTAAACTAAAAATATCCATCTAGTTCCTTGGGGAATTAAGTATATTTACTGTATATTGTTGCCACCTAGTGTGGGAATAACTGACCCCCACACCCACACTCATAGCAAAAAAAAATGGTCTTAATTGTCCTCTGATTTATTGTAGGAAGCCACACAGTCCATGAACTGCTCAGATCAGGCAATAAATTATATAATTGCAGTAACTTCACTATCACAAGAATACGTATAAAAATAAAGATTATATTATGTGCACATTTTTGTTACGTCCATTACCCGATTGTTATTGTATCCCACTGATATACTACTCGGGTCAGAATTAACTAGTTTACTTCAATATTATATCTTCATGTCAAAATCTCTGATCTTCTCCAATGAAATTCAAAATAATTAGACTGTTTAAGAATTACTGTAATGTAGAGGCTCAAATGGGGTGAATAAATGGATTCTTTATTCAGGCATTGTAGGTTAGATGCACATGCACGTTTAGCACTCTAGTATAATAGTCATTGTTGTTGCTGAGAGGCTGTTGCCTCGTGGGCTCGGTTGAGCTCCTGCTGAGGTGGCAGGACACTCTCATGAAGAGAGAGGAAGAGAGCGAGAGAGGGAAGGTCAGTTCTTATATACTCGGGCACACCCCTATATCCCGCGACTCCTTCCCGTGCCTGCGGAGGATTCGCATAGCAAGAGTGGCCTAACCACTAGGTGCCGCTACAGCAATCTATTTTACTCCATTGTTGTTGCTGTGATTGCTATTTTCGGTCAAGTACAGTCTGTTTCTCTCAAACTATGTTTGTTGCTTGAAATCTTGTGCCCGCAATTAGTAACGGATAATGGAGAAATAATTAACATTATTTCAGACTGATGTATAACCACATTTTAAATTTAGTTCACATGGAAAAGACACCAAGCCTTCTCAAAATCAATTTTGGTGACAGCCAGGCCAGTTTGTAATATGATTTTATGGAAGGAAAATTATTGGCCCGGGAAAACAACTCGCCCCATTCAGAGTCATTGTCATACAGTGTGGAAACCAGCCCTTCGATCCAACTTGCCCACACTGACCAACATGGCCAATCTACACTAGTCCCTCCGGCCTGCGTTTGGCCCATATCCCCCTAAACCCAACCTATGCATCTCCCTGTCTAAATATTTTTTAAGTGTTGTGATAATACCTGCCTCAAGTACCTCTTCTGGCAGCTTATCACATATACCTACCACCCTTTGTGTGAAAATGTTGCATCTCAGGTTCTTATTAAATGTTTCACCCCTTACCAGAAGCCTATGTCCTCTGATTCTTGATTCCCCTACTTTGGGTGAAATACTAGGTAGACCAAAATGCTGGGGAAACTCAGCAGATGAGGCAGCATCTATGGAGCGAAGGAATAGGTGGCATCTCAGGTCGAGACCCTTCTTCAGAATGGGTAAAATACTGTGCGCTTAACCTAGTTATTCCTCTTATGATCCTAGACACCCCTACAAGATTACCCCTCATCATCATGGGAATGAAGTCCCAGCCTGCTCAGCCGGGGTGGCGCAGCGGTAGAGTTGCCGCATTACAGCACCAGCGATCCTGGTTCAATCCCGACCATGGGTGCTGTCTGTACTGTTTGCAAATCTCGCCCAGGGTACCTGCAATTTCCTCTCCAGCTTCCCACAGTATCCTCGGATATATTTGATCAGGCCTGGGAAATTTGTCTACCTTCATACCCATTAGAACCTTCGGCACCTTCTCAACCGTAATACTGACTACCCTCAAGCCACTCCCATTGTCTGCTCCAAGTTCCCCAGTCCTCATGTCATTCTCCACAGTAAAAATAGAGGAGAACCAAGCGTTGTCGACCTTACCCATCTCCTGAGAGACCCATTCTCTCTCTGGTTACCTTTTTCCCTTGATGTACTTATAAAGTCTCTTGAGATTATCCTTAATTTTATTTGCCAGAGTGATCGATTTTTGCCCTCCTGATTTCCTTTTTTAGCGTTTAGAATTTTAACTCATATGCCCGCTCTGTCTCTATCCATAACTATCTTAAACCTAATAGAACTGTGGTCAATGGTCCCATAAGACTCCTCTATGAACACTTCATCCACTCACCCCTCCAAATTTCCTGAAACTAGATCAAGTGTTACTCTCTCGCGTGTAGGGCCCTCTACATATTGCCTGAGGAAACTTTCTTGAACATATTTGAGAATTTCCACCCTGTCTAAACTTTTTGTACTGTGACAATCCCATTCAATATTAGGGAAAGTTCCCCTACTCAGGCAACCGGATTAGTCCTGCAACTGCCTGCAATTTTCTGCCACTTTGCTCTTCTAATTCCCATTTTCTATTTGGGGCCTGTAGTACATTGCCAACAAGGTGATCATCCCATCCTGGGGCAAACCATAGTAATGTCAGTCATGACACACCCCCCCCCCCTTTATCATTAAAGCAAGGCCCCCTCTTTTACTCCCACCTCTACCTCTCCTGAAGCATCTGTACCCTGGAACATTAAGCTGCCAGTCCTGTACCTCTCTTAACCAGGTTTTAGTAATGGCTACAACGTCCCAGTCACACGTAACTATCCACGCCCTGAGTTAATTTGCCTTACCTGTCAAACCTCTCGCATTAAAATACATGTAATTCAACCCAACATTTCTCCTGGCTCCCTGCCCATTCTGTCCACTACACGTTCTTTCATCACCATTCATACCGCATTCCAGCCTCTCACCTGCCTCAATCCTCCATAGATCTTCATTCATGATCTGAATCTTTTTCACACAGAGAGTTGTGAGTTTGTGGAATTCTCTGCCTCAGAGGGCGGTGGAGGCCAGTTCTCGGAATACTTTCAAGAGAGAGCTGGATGGGGCTCTTAAAGATAGGGGATATGGGGAGAAGGCAGGAATGGGGTACTGATTGAGGATGATCAGCCATGATCACATTGAATGGCGGTGCTGGCACGAAGGGCCGAATGGCCTATTCCTGCACCTATTGTCTATTGTCTATTGAATGAAGGATTTGAATGATGCTGAGGGATGCTTTACATCCACTTGTAAGAACAAACATGTCTGATTTGAACAGCAGCATTCCTGATAGGGTATGCTCCTTCAATATTTTCTGCGTCCAAACCCAGAATCTTCTTATTCATTGGAAAGGCATAGTATTAGTTAATGAAAAGCATATGCAAGTGTTCATATAACGGTGACAAATAATGAACAATGAGAACAAAAGATTGGACCAACAATGAGAGTTCAATTAGCTATGGCAATAAAATTGTCCTATTAGAAGAAGGTTGAGGGAGATATGGTCTTGTGAATGCTTTTTGCTCATCCTGTGTTTGCTAGCCTATCGCAAGTAGTCTGCAGCTCCTGATTTCCAGACAAGTTCAGAGAAACTATGAGGAAACAAATCACATATGAATCTGTGTCAGATTCCTGAGAGAATATCTTGAACCTCTTGGTAACTGTATGTAAAATGCATGCACATAATGCTTCCCAAATACATCCCAAATCTTGTCCTTTGCAGGAAAGTATTGTTGCGGTAGAACAAAATATTAACAATGTGCAATGGCAACAGCCTTATCTTTTTTGTTTATTTTCTCCACAGGCTCTTGAAATTTGTCAGCAGCGGAACTTTGTTGAAGAGACAGTTTTTCTTTTAAGTAAGAATATTTTTGTTTTTAGATATTTTTTGGGAGGGGTTGTGAAAGAAGTGCTCTCTGGAAGCAAAGCCTCTGGACGGGGTTAATTTATTAGAAGTGAAAGGATAGGTTAAGTAACTTTTTTCTCACCAATTGTTTACTAAACAATGCCTAATCCACTTTGCATTGTTGCCCCAAAACACTATTCTCGCCATTGCTACCAAAAAATTTGAAACTGTCTTGAAAGATGCTTGATGCTTAAGAAAGTTAACCTGTGTGCATTAATCCCCAAAATTGAACCAGCCAAAATACTGTGGCATTGTCAATATCAAATATATCTTTATAGGATATGGCTTAATGATTATAGGGATGTCATCAAAATGATGAAGGTGGATTAATGAATGTATTTGCTGGTTAAAAGACAGATAATTTCATTATCTTTTTAAACTTGGAGAAAATGCTCCCTTTTCCATTCATCTTTCATGTTCGTTTGTATCTTATTTTGTGGCAAATGCTGCCCTCCACTGGTCTCTCCAACACAATGAGTATAAAACCATCAAAAAAGGGAGAAAGAGTTTGAATGAAATTCTTGGAGTATTTCAATACAAAAGGAACCGAGCTCATAGTTCACAACAACAGAATAAGAAGCATTAATTTACAAGGTATGTTGCTGCAGGCAGATGTAATGTTAATTTCACTCATGCTGAATGATTCTTGATGGCTAGTCCATAAGGGAAGTACTGAATTCAAATAAAAAGTTACAGTAAATACTTTGGAAGTTTCACCATCTCAAGGCAGCAATTGATGAGTGATACAAGAAAATCAGAGCAGATCAGAGCTGAAAGAGATTGAGCTCACAGTCAACTAAAATGCCTAAACTTGTGAATCATACAGACTTTTAATATCCAAACATTTTAACCGCACCATTGTCACTGTCCTTGCTTATCACAAACTGTTCCAAATATTGTTCAAGTGGCACTGAACAAGTGCATGTAACAAGGGCACTGCATAGCATATCAACTGTTTATATTAACCATTTCATACAGTTATACCTGCCGCTGTGGGAAGAACATAATCACAATTGTCCAATATGTTATTAGGTGACACTTAACAATTTACAGTGCTCCCTGATAGCAGTTACAGGAGCCTCTTGGACGATGGAGCCTTCAGGCGGTTTTGGTTTGTTGTTCACATCGTTTATGCCTAGGGCGATATTTTATCACGCCCAGTTATGGATGCTATCCATTATGTACACTGGGCAGACTGCTGGCAAGAAGGTGTGTCTGGGCAGGAGATATTCATCCCATCAGATTGGTTTCATAACAGACAATCGACAATTGCTCAAAACACACTTCCAAAGTCATACCTCTTTTCTCATATTTAGCTGTGCATTATAACAGAAGTTCTACCCTTCACATTTCACACTTAACCATGGTTCAAGATTCTCAGCATTTCTCACATCAATGTTCTCATTGCATCTTGATGTTCCTGTTTAAAACACTGGCATAAGCATTGTATTGATTTCTTTCTTCCCAACAGCACCGATTCTTTCGATCTCAAAACCGTCCTGGTCTGTTCTGCTCCTTCATCCTTTGCTGCTTTCAATGCTTCAACAAAGACAATTTTTCTTTCTTTCAGCCATTAAAGATCTCAAACACCAGCAACTCTTGAAGCCTAATACTGCCTCAGACCTTTTTCTGCTTACACGTTCTCAGCTCCCATCCTCTGCTCATAGGCCGAGCTAGGTTTTCACCATCCCTCCTGATCTTAATAATAATAATAATAATAATAATAATAATAATAATAATAAGTTTATTTATATAGCACATTTATAGTCAATTCATTGACCCCAAAGTGCTTTACATAATTTAAAAATAAGTTCCATACAAAGCATAAAGATGGGTTAACAAAATAATAAAATGCATAAACAGGACACAACATGTAACATAAACATCCACCACAGCATTCATCACTGTAGTGGAAGGCACAAAAAATGTTGGCTGTCCTCCTCCATTTCTCCAGAGTCAGAGTCCAGGATCGGTCTTTCCTCACCGGAGACCGCGGCTTCAAGATTGTGTAGGCCGCAGGCCGGCGGTTGAGATTTAAAGTCCCCGCCGCAGCCAGAAGCACCGTAGACTGCTGGGCCGGCGGTCGAAGCTCCCCTCCAGGGGTGATGGTAAGTCCATGCTGGGCCCGCGGTAGAAGTTATCCGCGGGCCGGCAATGGCGGCTTCTTCTTCCCCCTGGTCCCCCACGAGGGATCCCGGGCTGTAGACGCCGCAGCAGCTGGAACTCTGCAGACCGCGGCTTCAGGCTGCGACTTCAGGCTGCCGGCTGCCCCGGGCCAGTGAAACGGAGCACTCCCCTCCGGCGAGCCCCAACGAGGGCTCACCCGCTCCACGCCGAGTCCACGCTGCGCCTGCCGCTGAAGCCCCGGGCACGTCTCCGGGAAAGACCTCGCCGATCCTTGATGGTAGGCCACGGGGGAGGCGACCTGGAAAAAGTCGCCTCTCCATGGAGGAGGCGACGGAAGCGGTTTCTCCCTTACACCATCCACACCACCCCCCACACAAAACACAAAAAACCCCACTAAATACACACTTTAAAACATACTAAAAATAAAAAATAAAATTGAAAGGCTGACGCGCTGATGCCATGGCTGCCGCCAGAACAGCGCCCCCTTCATCTTTTGATTCCAAATGATCTAACCCCAGCTCTGCCATTTCCCGCTGATTTCCACGTTATTATGAATTCTGGGCCCTGCATAATCTTGAGCTCTCTTTTCAGCACTTTTTCATTCATGTCCATGTGTTTGGCTGTTTCACCCATCTTCAGATTTTGTGATCTACGTGGATCCGTCCCTCTGGCTTTTTATCCTCTTCTCTATTCATTGTTAACCTCAAGCAAGACAATGACTGTCTCAACCTTTTGACAAACCAACCTCACTCAAATCTATCACTCTAACATGCAGATCTACCAAGATTGCTGGGATCATGGGCTGTGAGGAAGGCTGTCAAGGTATACAGTGGAATATAGATCAGCAACAGAAATGGGTGGAGAAATGGCAGATGGCGTTTAATCTGAGCAGGTGTGAGGTATTGAACTTTGGGAGGTCGAATGCAAGGGAAAATATACAATTAATGGCATGACCCTCAACAGTATTGATGTGCAGAGGGATTTTAGGGTACAAGCCCATAACTCCCTGAAAGTTTAGATTAGATTAGATTAGATTAGATCCTTTATTTGTCATTCAGACCTTTTGGTCTGAACGAAATGTCGTTGCCTGCAGCCATACATATAATAATAAACAACAAAACACACAATAAACACAAATTAACATCCACCACAGTGAGTTCACCAGGCACCTCCTCACTGTGATGGAGGCAAAAGTCTTAAAGTTACTGTCTCTTCCCTCCTCATTCTCCCTCTGCGCTGAGGCGATTTGTTGTTACCCCACCGGGCGATGGTAATCAGTCCCGCGGCTCAACCGAGCTCCGCGAACGGGCCGGTTCAAGCTCCGCGGCCCGGGGTGGTCGAAGCTGCCGGGGTGGTCAAAGTGGCAAAACAATTAGATCGAGTGGTAAAGAAGGCATATGGTATGCTCGCCTTCATGGGTCAGGACATTGAGTATAAGAGTCAGAATGTCATGATGCAGCTTTATAGGACTTTGGTTAGGCCACATTTGTAATATTGCATGCAGTTCTGGCCGCCCCATTAGTGGAAGGATGTGGTGGGTTTGGAAAGGTTACAGAGGGAGTTTACCAGAATTTTGCCTGGATTAGGGGGTATTAGCTGCAGATATAGGTTGGACAGACTTGGATTATTTTCTATGAACCCCCCTCCTCCTCCTCCTCTTCGCCCTCCTCTTCCTCCTCTCCACCCCCTCCTCTCCATCCCCTCCTCTCCCCTCACCTCTCCCCCCTCCTCTCTCCCCTGCTCTCCCCCTCCTCTTCCCCCTCCTACTCCCCCCCTTCCACTCACCCCTTCCACTCACCCCTTCCACTCACCCACTCACCCCTTCCACTCCCTCCCCTTCCGCTCACCCACTCACCTTCCTCCTCTCCCCCCTCCACTGCCCCCTCCCTCCCCGCCTCTATCCCCCCCCCTCCTCCTCTTGCCCCTCCTCTTGCGTCCTCCTCTCCCCCCCCCTGGCCTCTCTCCCCCCTCTCTCCCTCCCTTCTCTCCAATATCAAGGGGGGTGGTTATTGTGTGCGTGGGGGGGTGGTTAGGCACGTTGAGGGGACGGGTCCCAACGGGTCCCCCCTGATCTAGCTATATATAAAAGTATTTAGGAGATATTAATGTATATAACATTTAGATGAGAAGCATTCCGGTTAGACTGCTGATGTCCTGTGAGATTGTTTCATAGCTCCTTCAATTTGTTTGCAATTTTTGACCCCCTTTACCACACCATCCTCCTCCAACACCTCTGCTCTTTCAATTGGTCCTGTTCTGAACCATTCAGTCCAACCCAGAGAATGACAAGCAATGGCTTCTCCTACATGTTCCCATCATTACCTGGAGCCTCTGGAGAATTTGTCTCCCATTTCTCACCCACATAGTTGAAAATGCCACCAATACAGAGAGCACACCAATACAGAGTTCCACATGTGTGCTAATGACTCTTGCTTCCATCTCACACTCTCTGGATTCCTCCACTGTCTCTAATTTGTCAGGCTCTTTATCTGACAGCCATTATTACTGAAACAGTAATTTCCTCCAACCGCATATTGGGAACAAAGCTACTGTCTTTCATCGTTGACACTAATTCTATTCCCTAGCCACCAATTCCATCCCTCTCAGTGGCAACTGTGTGAAACTGAACCAGCCTGTTTCTGATCTGACATTACAAAGGCAACCAGTTTTTAGCAGCATTTGACTCTGCCCCTTCAGCTCATCTGATGCTGAAACCCTTGTCCATACCTTTGTGAGTTCGAGACTTGACTTTTCCAATGTGTTTGCAACCAATCACCCTCACTTCACTGCCGATAAACTTAAGGTCATTTAAACTGTGCTTTCCTGTGCTTGGCAGCTTATTTGAGTACAACTTAAGCCTTGTCTCAATATTAAGTTTCTCATCTGTTTTCAGATCCCTCCTATTTGTCTCACCCCATCCTCTCTCTCTCTAAGCCCCTCCAATCCTACAACATTTTAGATAAGAATCATCAAAATGCAAATACCAGAAATTGAAATAAAAACACCAAGAAAATTAGAAGGTAGACAAAAATGCTGAAGAAACTCAGCAGGTGAGGCAGCATCTATGGAGCGAAGGAAAAAGGCAACGTTTCGGGTCGAGACCCTTTTTCAGACTGATGTGAGGGTGGGGCGGGAAGAAGAAAGGAAGAGGCGGAGACAGTGGGCTGAGGGAGAGCTCTGAGGGAGAGCTGAGAAGGGGAGGAGAAAGCAGGGACTACCTGAAATTGGAGGTCAATGTTCATACCGCTGGCGTGTAAACTGCCCAAGCGAAATATGAGGTGCTGCTGCTCCTCCAATTTACGGTGGTCCTCACTCTGGTCATGGAGGAGGCCCAGGACAGAAAGGTCAGATTCGGAATGGGAGGGGGAGTTGAAGTGCTGAGCCACCGGGATTTCGCATGAACCTACATAATCTCCCGGTGGCTCAGCACTTCAACTCCCTCTCCCATTCCGAATCCGAATTCCGGCCCTGCTTTATCCACCCCTTCTCAGCTCTCCCTCAGCCCACTGTCTCCGCCTCTTCCTTTCTTCTTCCCGCCCCCCTCACATAAGTCTGAAGAAGGGTCTCGATCCAAAACGTTGCCTATTTCCTTCACTCCATAGATGCTGCATCACCCGCTGAGTTTCTCCAGCATTTTTGTCTACCTTCGATTTTCCAGCATCTGCAGTTCCTTCTTAAACATAAAGAAAATGAGGATCATTTGTGGGGAGATATTAAAGTTAACTTATCAAGTTGAAGATAATTCGTTAGAACTGCAATTCCTTACTTATGTACGTCATAATTCAAGGATACCTCAGCTCCTCCAATTCTAGCCAGCTGAACGACTCAGATTTAATTGCTCCATTATTGCTGTCCATGCTGTCAAATATCCAGTCCATGAGCTCTCAGACATTCTCCCTAAATCACACTGTCACATAATTTCCATTCCAGAAAATAATTTCCAGAATTACTTTCATCGGTGGCGCAACAGTAGAGTTGCTGCCCGACAGTGCTTACAGAGCCAGAGACCCAGGTTCGATCCTGGCTACGGTTGCTTGTCTGTACGGAGTTTGTACTTTCTCCGCGTGGCCTGCGTGGGTTTTCTCCCACTGCAAAGACGTACAGGTTTGTAGGTTAATTGGCATGTTATAATGTAAAAATTGTCCCTAGTGTGCGTGTAGCATAGTGTTAATGTGTGGGGATCGCTAGGCAATAGGGCCTGTTTCCCTCGCTGTATAACTAAACTAAAATTAGTTCTGAAGCATTCCGTGGCAGCCTGATGTCATGAAAGGAGCTATATAATTTCAATTGTATTGTGTTCAATTCTATGGATTAAGTTTCCAGAGAATGCATTGTAACAGAGATTGGAACACCCTTGAGATTGTCAAGGTTGCTCGATTTTGATTTATGATCATTTATCTTTATTGAAGTTATTTAAAAGAAAAATTGGGTTGGGCTGCAAAGCTAGCCAATAATCTGCTGCCTCCTTTTCTTCCTCGCATTAAAAGTTTATAATTCTCCAACTATCGTTTATGATGAGAGTGCAAATAAAGTGGTGTGATTGGTGATGGGTTCTTGGCACAGCTGAAATGTAATGCCTGTCTTTCTTCTGCAGGTAGGATGGGCAATTGCCGCCGTGCGTTGCAGATGATAACTGAGGAACTGCAAGATGTAGACAAGGCTATTGAGTTTGCCAAGGAACAGGATGATGCTGAGCTCTGGGAGGACCTTATCTCCTACTCCATTGACAAACCACGTACGTAAATGATGATGTCATCGCAAATATTGGACATATTTTCTCGAATTAGCTGCTATGTTTCTCGCTAAAATATGCTTATCTATTTACATTGTCACTATCAAATTCCCAACGTTAGATCCTTCAATATCACCGTGGAACAGTAATCTACTTTGCGATTCTCTCATCTCCTCCTTCAGTGTTTGTGCCCTGGTAAAATCTTAAATCATCCTCCTCTTCTTCATTCTCGAGTGCAGGCTTTTTTTTTCTTGCTTCCTGTAGTCCAAAAAGAGTGTCGAGTCCATAAGCGATATAGACACCCAGACTGTCAGATCTGGCAAGACCTCCCTCATTTGTCACTATCAAATTACTAAATGTCTGCTCACTTCTCTACCAATGTCCCTATTTTTCTTCCAGTTTTTACTTCGTCTTATTTTTTCCTTCATTACCTCCAAAAGAGGTCTATAAGTTGAATGGAATTATTTTTAACCAAGGTTCGTACCATTTAATTTCCTTCCCTTTATGTACTTAACCAGGGAGCGGTGGGTGAGAGAAAGAAAGAAACAAAAATGATGCAGGCTTTTCCCTTTTTCCCCCATCTTTGCTTATGGCTCTTACCCTTGCCCTTATTCCTAACTCTAAGAATAACTATGAAGAAGATCCCCTTGTCAAGCACTCATCTCAGTGCTCAGCCTCAATTGTGCTGTCTATATCCTAATTCAATCTGAGTCACAATCATCCATTAGTTTTGTTTTTAATTTAGAGATACAGCGTGGAAACCGGCCCTTCCGCCCACCGGGACCGCACTGACCAGTGATTCCCAAATCCCAGCTACTCCACCTTAGTCCCCAGTCCTGGTGTCATTTTATTTAGGTTAGAATTAGTATTAGTCTGATTATGTAACTGCAATGCATCATGGCAGGGTTTCCCACTGCAAAAGCTATTTGTGATGATTAAGGAGGGCAGATTAGACAAGGGAGCTGTGTTCAGTGCAGGCTTTAATCTTCGTTTATTTATCTACTGTTTTTAAATTCATTAATGCTTTAAAATAAATTGCTCACAATTTATGCATATCATTTTCTCTGGAGGCTTTTATGAGACCTATTGCAGACCAGATATAACAAACTCGATAAAGTATCTAATATTATCCAAGTACAGTGTAGTAGTTGGAGGGCGGTGGGAGAAGGCCAGTCTGCCTTTGTTCACATATTGGCTTCAATGTTGGGGGTTTTATTGTACCCAGAGTGCAGCTTGCTGGTCACTGTATGAAGTGATAACACACTACCAAACTGAATACAGTTCAATTTTTGTTCTACTGAAATCCTACTTCTGTGGCCTTCTCAAAGCTCACTGTCTTTGTAAGAAAATTGAGCTCTGGGTCTCTCTCCAAATAATTTTACTTACCTCTGTCCTCACGATCTCTTATATTCGGGCTGTATATTATTTAGTAATCATCATTTTTACTTCTGAATTAATAACATCCTTCGTTATCACCTCTATCATAGCCAACAATTGACCATTGTGGGCTCCAACTTTCCTGGGTCCTCCAATTTGTTATGTACCTTTTTATACCTCTAGTTTTCCTCCCTCCTGACTTTCAGTCTGAAGAAGGGTCTCAACCCAAACTATCACCTCTTCCTGTTCTCCAGCACATGACCCGCTGAGTTACTCCAGCATTTTGTGCCTCTCTTCGATGTAATGCAGAGGCTTTGTAAGGCATTGTTCATATGGAGTATTGTGAGCAATTTTAGACTCTATATCTGAGGAAAGATGTGCTGGCGTTGGAGAGGGTCCAGAGGAGGTTTACGAGAATGATCCCAGGAATGAGAAATAAAATTTCTCAGGTGTTCTTTGAACATTTTAACGGCAGTATGCAGATGTCCTGAGGAACCCACTGAAGCATGGTTTAAAAGAAATGTTATAATTTATCAGTTACCTGCTCAGAAGAAGCCATAATTTAACCTGGTGGCTTGCTCCATTTGGTTACAGTTGGATCCTCTTAATATCTGTGACAATTGAAGGAACTCTGATCAGGGTCTCTTAAGAATATTAATACTCAATTCATTTCCATACAATCAGTAGCAGAAAATGGTGGCTCTCAAACTGACCTCAAAGGAACTTGCCCTGAAAGCTTCAGTAAGATCTTTGGATTTCCCTTCACTGACAGCAATTCTGGCAACTGCTTAATATCATGGACCTGTGGCATCACGGGCAGCTGCATTACAAGCTAAGCAGCCAATATAATTGAACAATTTTGATCAAAAGCACCAGGAAGTAAAAATATGTCGATTTTAACCGACATAAATTTTAAAGACGTGATTTTTACCACTTCAAATTATTTTTTTGTATTTTCCAACTTACAGACAAAATCTACATGTAAATGTCTGTAAAAATGGAACCTGGGTGTTACCTGGAAACAACAGTATTATTTAAATGGGAAATGCGATGAGGAGACATTTCTTTAGTCAGAGGGTGATGAATCTGCAGAATTCTTTGCCACAAAAGGCTACGGAGGCGAAGTCAATGGATATTTTTGAGGCAGAGATAGATAGATTCTTGATTAGTATGGGTGTCAAGGTTTATGGGGAGAAGATAGGAGAATTAGGAGGGAGAGATAGATCAGCCATGATTGAATGGAGGAGTAGACTTGATGGCCTAATTCTACTCCTATCACATGACCTAATTATGAGAGTAATTTATGTCCGTCTGTTCATTGCAACAGTAGATTGCATATGAATCAATGCAAGAGTAGCAGTGACCAGAGAGCTCCCAGTCTCTACACTGTAGTGCAGCAACGTGGGCAAGTTAAATCTTAGTAAATAATTTACTTCACAGGTCTTTATAGTTCCATTAATTAATTAGATAATTAACCAATCTGAATTGGTTATGTTGCTGTCAGTGTATTCATTTCTTCCTTGACCTCATTGTTAAAGCCCTTTATTTTCTTGCATGGCATGTTTAATAGGCCATTAGTTAATTGATATGGCTGGCCTGACTTGCCCTGAGAAATTGTGGGAGTATTCTTCGATCTGTTATTTATTCCCTGATTCCTTAAGTGCTTTCACTCTCATGATATTTAAAGAAATCTGGTAGTGTTGAATATTTATAAAGGATCTGTTGAGACACCCGTTCATTTAGTCTCAGGATAAATTAATGTTTGATTTTACGTGATGTTGGTTTAAATATAATATTTTAAGTAATCTGTTCTATTAAAAAAAAACTTTTCATCTTCCATGAAAGATGGAAGCATGCTGCACCACTTAAAAATATGTAAAGCAAAATCAGAACTTCTTGGGCACATGTCCTCCAAAGTGTCCTTGAGTCTGTACTCGTTTCCATCTTGGCTTAAACTCATTAGTTGCTGATTGGTGATGTTTTGGCTACATTTCGAGCAAGTAAAGGGGCTGTCCCACGGGCGACCTAATCCGCATGTTCTGGCGAGTTTGCCCTCAACTCGTACTCGCAGCATGGTCGACACGAGGTCGTAGGAGGTCTTTGTAACTCTCCTTCATGCTCGAGCGTAAGTCCCCGTGTACTCGAGGCCTCAGCTAGGTCGCGGCGTATTTTTCAACATGTTGAAAAATGCCCGCGAGTGAAAAAAGGTCGCCATGGAAAAAAATCGATACATTTTTTACTCGTAGGTTTAGTCGTAGTAGGTTGACATGTTAGTCGTGGATAATCGAGGGTAGTCAAAGGTAGTCGTAGATAGTCTTCATCATAGTCGAAGGGAGGTCGAAGGAGATCGAAGGAGGTCGTCTTCAGTCTCCACTATTCGGTGTCCAATTTTCCCGAAGTTAGTTGTAGCTAGTCGAAGCTAGTGTTCTACATAGTCGAAGGAGGTCTTCAATATGACATTTTTCAAACACTTCTAAACTTGCCAATTAGGTCACCCCTTTTAGGAGAGTTTGAAAAAACATGTCATGTTGAAGACGACCTTCGACTATATAGAAGACCTCCTTCGACCTCCCTTCGACTATGATGAAGACTATCTATGACTACCTTCAACTACCTTAGACTACTTTCGATTACCTACGAATAACATGCCGACCTACTACGACTATACCTACGTGTAAAAAAAGTAGCTATTTTTGCCATGGCGACCGTTTTTTACTCGCAGGCATTTTTCAATATGTTGAAAAATACACCGCGACCTAGCTGAGGCCTCGAGTACGCGAAGACCACTCTCGAGCATGAAGGAGAGTTACAAAGACCTCGTGTCGACCATGCTGCGAGTATGAGTCGAGGGCAAACGCGCCAGAACTCGCGGATCAGGTCGCCGCAGTGGGACAGCCCCTTAAGAATGTTGCTCAGAGTGCTTTTCAAAAATGTTCTTGAAGGATAATTCATCACTTTTAAATCAATAATATTCAATGCCATGGATTAGGAGATGAGATGTTATGATTCAATATGAACCAGTGGTTACCTGATACATGAATATTGTCCATTGTCTAGCCTTGAAATTGCCTGCCAACAATTTGCATTTTATACCACACATGCAGCCTTCATTACTGGTCTGTTGAATAATATTGGGACCCATGTTGATCCAATCCTCTTGATTCATCGAATAAAGGAAGGCATGGAGATCCCTAACCTACGAGATTCACTGGTGAAGATCCTTCAGGATTACAACTTGCAGGTCAGTATTGGAGGGAATGAAGCAAACGTGGACAATACACACGTTTGGCAGAAGCTGCATAGAAATTGTCTTTAAAGGGCAAATTAAAATGTCATAGCCATTGTGGCAGAAGAGACGAGGGAACTAATGAAGTCAAGTTCACCTTTTTCCTTTCCATGACTCACTGAATCAGCTGCACACAGAGAACATTTTTCAACATAATCATCTGATTTAATGATCACAAAGTGACTAAATGCTTTTAATTGAAAGTTTTATTTAATTAGAAATATAAGCTTACGTAGGGAGTTCAGACCTCCACATTTTGCATCAAATGGTATAATTGGAATCGGGAATCTCTTCTCATGCAATAAAGGTCCATTGCCACTGGTCTTCCTCATTACTCACTGCCTCTGCATGTTCACTTTCCATGGCTACTCTACAAAGACTCCCATATCCAAATGACTACTAGAATCTTTTCAATCTCTCGTCATTTACAAAATTGTCCAACTTCTTATTTTCTCACATAGTATGGCCTCCATATTTAATCTGCCATCTCCCTGCTTATTGACAATTTGTCCATCTCACCCGATGTCCCTTTGCAACCTCCCCCAATTCCCACCCACCTTTGGGTCGTCAACAAACGTGCATATGTCCCCCACTTCCAATTCATGAATACACATTATTAACAGCTAGGCTGTGACACCACTCCCTGTGGCATGCCAGTAGCTGCAGAATTAGGATGTAGATTGTCAGGTCCTCGAGATATGTCATCCGTAAGATATTAAATAATACTTTTGTTTTACCAATGTTAATTGTTTTCAGATTCCCACTCACTCAAGTTCTGTGTAATTATGCACTAGTATTGGGAGGTTTTCAATGTCTTCCATGCAGAGGTATACAAATACGTTTACTAACTCTGCCATTTCCTTATTGCTCAACATAATTACCAGTGTCCCAGGCACTTGTATTCTACTCTCCTTTTCACTTATTGATGTCTTGCTCCTCCTTAACTGAATTCTGAAATATTCCCATTTTTGCTACTCGGCACTCTTGAATGCTGATAGACAGGAACACGGAAGAAGAATAAGAGAAGGTACACAAAAATGCTGGAGAAACTCAGCGGGTGCAGCAGCATCTATGGAGCGAAGGAAATAGGCAACGTTTCGGGCCGAAACCCTTCTTCAGTGATCTGATAGAGAAGATAGACGGACAGACACAAAATGCTGGAATAACTCAGCGGGCCAGACAGCATCTCTGGAGAGAAGGAATGGGTGAATTTTTGCGTTGAGACCCTTCTTCAGACTGAGAGTCAGGGGAGAGGGAGACACAGAGATATGCAAGGGTAAGGTGTGAAAACAAGAGATCAAATGGGACAAAGTTCAAGGAAAATGGAGAATAGATCATTGTTAGCTAGGGGAAGGTGGCAACGAAACATACAGAGATGAAATGTAATCAGGATGACAGTCCGACTGGTCGGATAACTAGGATGGGGGAGGGATGGAGAGAGGGAAAGCAAGCGTTACTTGAAGTTAGAGGTCAATATTCATTGGGTATACAAAGATAAAATTTGTATTATCTTTTATATTATTAGCATATTATATTATATTATTACATCTGAAAGATTTCCAAACCCCAGTACCTAACATCCTATTCCAATGCCACAAAAACCTCCAAATCACAGGTCTGTGAGGTAAACTGAGCTTCTCCATTATGTCCCCATGCCACCAACATGCCCAAATCCACAACTTGTTCTGGTTGCCAGGAATCATTCCCAGTTGTTCCTTACTCCAGTCTTTATTGGAGATAGATGAGTTACTGCAGCATTTTGTGTCTATCTTTAATGTAAACCAGAATCTGCAGTTCCTTCCAACACTAGTCTTTATTGTGGCCTCTTCTACCGGTCACGTCAATCCGGCTAACATCCAGTGCAACAGGAAATAAAACCAAGTTCAAAAGTCACCGATACTGATCAGTGAATCTCACATAAGAACACAATAACACAGGAGCAGGGTTAGACCACCTTGCCCCCCCAACCTACCCATGTCAATATAAGCATGGCAGATCTACCCCTGGCCTCAGCTCCTTCCTGCCAGATCCCCATAGCCCAACAATTCCATGATCTTTCCTTAATTTTTGTACGTCACTTTAAACACTTCTGATCATGTTGCCTCCACAACTCTGGGGCAGAGAATCCCAGAAGAAATTCTGCAAGAAGAAACTTCTATCTGACTGGCCCTTCATCTTGAACCTGCATTCCCTCATTCAAGACTCTCCACAAATAAAAGTAACCATCTCCCCCTGTCAAGCTCCACAGCATCATGTGAATTTCAATAAGATCACCCTTCACTCTTCTAAACTCCAAAGAGTACAGATCCAAGCTGTTTAGTCTCACTTGATAGGACTATCATCTTTCAGGAGCTAGTCTGGTAAATCTTCCTCCAATGCTGCTGTAGGTAAGAGGACCTAAACTCTGCCTAGTACTCCAGGCTGACTCAACACTCAGAACAAAACTTCCCAATTTCTAAAATTCAACTACTTGGCATGAATATATAGATTCTCATGTGCTTAACTGAATTGCAATCTATTCCAATAGAAATAACAATATAATAATGTGATTCCTCTTACTAAAGCGTGTGACCTCGCACTTCACCCCCACCACCCCATTAAGACTCCAATTGCCAAGTGTTCACCCATTTACTCAACCTAGCTGCATCCCATTGCGCTTAGATTATTCTCTTCACATCTTACTTTCCATCTCTTTTTATGTTTAAGAAATAACTACAGATGCTAGAAAAGGAAGGTAGGTAAAAATCAATGGGAAACTCAGCGGGTGAGGCAGCATCTATGGAGCAAAGGAATAGGCGACATTTCGGGTTGAGATCCTTCTTCAGACCCTTCTCCAGCATTTTTGTCTACCTCTTTTATGTTATCGGTAAACTCGAATGCCTGAGAGTTTCCATTGATATCAAAAGATAGAATATTGGTGAAAAATCAGAGAGAAAATTCCATGATCTTAATAATGTAGTGGGAAAGTTTTACATCTACAAGAAGGCAGCTTTCACACTGACAGATATTTACATGGTTCTTGATTTTCCTTTGGCAGGTATGATAATGCCCTCTAATTTTTATGCCATAAAAATTACTGCATCAATGGCGCAAAATCTGCTTTAAACAAAACTAGGTGATTGCTCATTGTCAAGGATGCCATTTCTGGATGTAATGATAAAATAAGCTGCAATCACGTAGATTTAAAACTTTCCCAGTACATTATTAAGATCATGGAATTTTGCTGTCTGACATGTCAACAATGTTCTATCATTCAATATTATCAGAAACCCTCCAACTGGTTGAACAACATATTTAAGGTTTTGCCTTTTGCAGATAGGTACTGCATGTGTTTACAACTTTCCAGATGTAACTGTTTAGTTGCAAAGTATCTTGGCCTCTGCAAAGATGATAAGATTTTTCAGTTCAAAATACAGACTATAACATTAACATTTGCATTGCCTCCTCACTTAGCACATCCTATACTGATGATATGTATCAAGCTGAGTTTCATCGAGAAGAGAGAGTTTTTATTTCATTAACTGTATTAACTGTTTCAGCTCATCTCCAATATTTGTTTGCAGATTCTACTGCGGGAGGGATGTAAAAAGATTATCGTTACTGACTGCTTGGCATTGTTGAAGAAAATGCATAAAACCCAAATGAGAGGTGTTTGTGTTGATGGTAAGCAGCCTTCCATATCAATCCCGACATCACGGGTTGCTGCTCTTTAATTATTGAATTGAGCTTGTCATTAAACTTGCATTGACTGCTGGATTCTGCTGTTAAGATTATTTCTGGGTTATTCCGAGAAATATTCCCATTGGGATTAATATTTCTACACACTGAATAACCACTGACACGCTTGCAACTTTCAGTAAAATGTATTCAACATTAAAATGCAAACACGGTGGTGTAGCAGTGGATCTACTGCCTTACAGCGCCAGAGACCCATGTTTGCAAATTTGGAGATGATACAAAGCTGGGTGGCAGTGTGAACTGCAAAGAGGATGCTAGGAGGTTGCAGGGTGATTTGGACAGGTTGAGTGAGTGGGCAGATGCATGGCAGATGCAGTATAATGTAGATAAATGTGAGGTTATCCACTTTTGCGGCAAGAACTAGGAGGCAGATTATTATCTGAATTATGTCAGATTAGGAAAAAGGGAAGTGCAACGAGACCTGGGTGTCCTTGTACACCAGTCACTGCAAGTAAATATGCAGGTACAGCAGGCAGTGAAGAAAGCAAATGGCATGTTGGCCTTCATAACGAGAGGATTTGAGTATAGGAGTAAAGATGTCCTTCTGCAGTTGTACAGGGCCCTGGTGAGACCACATCTGGAGTATTGTGTTCAGTTTTGGTCCCCTAATTTGAGGAAAGGCACCCTTGATATTAGTGCAGCGTAGGTTCACGAGGTTAATCCCTGGGATAGCGGGACTGTCAAATGAGGAAAGATTGGAAAGATTGGGCTTGTATTCACTGGACTTTAGAAGGATGAGAGGGAATCTTATAGAAACATATACAATTATAAAAGGACTGGACAAGCTAGATGCAGGAAAAATGTTCCCAATGTTGTCCGAGTCCAGAACCAGGGGCCACAGTATAAGAATAAAGGGGTGACCATTTAAAACTGAGATGAGAAAAAACCTTTTCATCCAGAGAGTTCTGAATTTGTTGAATTCTTAGCCACAGAAGGCAGTGGAAGCCAATTTAAAAGAGAGTTAGATAGCGCTCTAGGGGCTAGTGGAATCAAGGGATATGGGGAGAAGGCAGGCATGGGTTACTGATTGTGGATCATCAGCCATGATCACAATGAATGGCGGTGCTGGCTCGATGGGCCAAATTACCTCTCCTATTTTCTATGTTTCTATGTTCGATCCTGACTATGGGTGCTTGTCTCTACGGAGTTTGTACGTTCTCCCCGTGACCTGTGTGGGTTTTCTCCGAGATCTTCCATTTCCTCCCACACTCCGAAGACGTACAGGGTTGTAGGTTAATTGGCTTGGTATAAATGTCAAATTGTCCTTGGTGTGTGTAGGGTAATGTTAATGTGCGTGGATCGCTGGTCGATGCGGACTCGGTGAAGCTGAAGGACCTTTTTCCGCGCTGTATCTCTAAACTAAGCTTAACATTCCTCAAATGAGAGGCAGCTGAAACAGTTAATTAATTATTGAAAAGTCTGATTCCACACATAGTCGTTCTTTTCCTCTGGATTAATGCTGCCTTTAAACTGAAGACTATATGATTACAGAGACAAGATCACTATAGATACAAAGCCAGCCAAAGGCCACTGCAAAGGAGTTGTAATGAATGGGAGATGTTTAGTTTGGAGGAAATATACAGTGGTATATCCAGCGGCACTATCAGGACCTCTCTCTCTCTTTAATATGTAATATGACTTGGGTATGCAGGTAATAATTTGAGTTTATAGATAACATTAAACGTCAAGATGCAGTAGACAGTGATGAGGAAAGGAATGGAGTTCAGTCGGACATTGCTGAAATAGGCAGACATGTGGCAGATAAAGCTTTCTAAAGCAGTGGGAAGTAAAGCATTTTGGAAAAACATCATGTGAAATTACGGCAAAACCACTATTCCCTTCGAATTCATCCATCCCAAGCTTCAATTACGTGCATTTTGTTCCTCAATTACTTGCACTAAACCTGTTTAGTAGAATATTTAACATACAGAAGAGGGAATGCCACTGTAGTCTCCTAAAAGTCAGACCTACTGCCTTTGATTTTGAGCCGTGTTGCAGCAATGAGATCTCTGAAATCTTGTGTATGACATTTTGCTTTCTCCGGATTCTCTTCAAGGTGTGGTGGAGTCACTGAGACCCCTTGGATCTGTTGCATTCTACCATTCTGCAGGAATTCATTTTTTTACTGGATATCTTGCCAGTGGATTTTTTCAGCCCAATAAACTTTTGAAAGTAGTTTGAGTTTCTTCATAGTTTTCTCGGTGGCTGATCAAGGGCACATGAGTCTAATGGGTAGACAAAAAGGCTGGAGAAACTCAGCGGGTGAGGCAGCATCTATGGAGCGAAGGAAATAGGCGACGTTTTGGGTCGAGACCCTTCCTTCTTAAACATTTAGTCTAATGGGTGGTATTTTGAGGTGCTCACTTGATTTCTTACTCGTCTTTCATGGTTGTTGTGCCATCTGACAACTCAAGAATTGTGTCAGATTTAGATCATTTATAGATCCTTTGAATTAAAGGACATGTGTATATTGTTTGTAAGGTTGCATCTCTGCAGCTTTTTTTCTCCCACTATTTGAGTCAAGAGTGAGAGAGGAGAATCTATTACCAGCATCAGTAGTGTCACCAACCAGACAATATGGGTTTAAGGCGACAGGCACAGGAGAAGGGAGCATTTAAATATATTTAATGCTATGTGCTCCTGTGATCCAGAACGCAATGCCTGGTAGAAAAGGCTTGAGTAACAGCCTTCACATTTTTCCATTTTTAGAACTGTGCCTCCAATTCCTTTTTAAAATTGTGTGGAGAAAAGCCAGTGAAGGAGATTAAGAAGAAGAATTGTTTCAGTTAATCCTGTGTTGCATTGTTTTATTAATCTGTAAATAATTGTTTCTGGGTCAACTCTGATAGAAATGATTCTGTAGCAAAGTGTATAGTGATATCTGTTTTCTTGCAGAAGAGAATATTTGTGGTTCATGCCATTCACCCATTTTGCCTGCAGGTAGGTGACCTTTCAGCTGGGGGAAAGCTGGGTAGAATTATGAGAAGTAAGCTTGCTAGATCCGTACTGCTTGTGACTTTTCATTGTCTTCTATTTCTGGCTACATGCAAAGTGAAACTCGCTGACTTTTATTCATTAGGAAGACATGTGGTTCACCAATTCAATCAATTCCAAGCACCTTTATTTTGATGCATTTCAGATCAGTTTTCTTTTCTTAAGTTAATATTAAAAAGTAATTATTCGGGACTGTGGTTCTCTTTTGACTGAAAATGAAGGATGTTTAATAATTTAGCCAATGCAAAAGAAAGTCAAAATCAATTTTATTCGTCACATGCACCCTAAGGTGCAGTGAAATGAATTTGCCAGCAGCGAGAATTGGAGCTGAAAAGAGACACTAGACTGCAGATGCTGGATTCTGGCCTTGCCGAACAGGTCAGGCAGCATCTGTGCAGGGAATGGAAATATGATGTTTCCGGTCAGGACCCTTCTTCGAAAATAAACTCTTACGTCACTTGTATATGAAAAACGAATTTGATCTGAGAGAATTTATGATCTGTGCAGGTGAACACAGGCCCTCATTGTGCTGGCCAATGTACAGCCCTGAACCACCACATCCCAGTGTTGAGTGCTTGTTTCACTTGTCTCAGCCAGCCCACATAGGCAACATCCACACTGCGATGCATGTCATTCACTGCTGCTCGAGCACCAGGGCTGACTGGATCTCTTATTTAACTTATGGGGGTACGTACGTACCTGTGGATGTTAACCAAAGGCACCTTGAGGAATTGGCTTACTGCAGGGCAGCAGCATTTTTGCATAATAGTGTGTCTAAAGTCTGCACTTTGGACTCAAGTCTGCGGGTGGATAATTCTTCTGCCTATGGCATACAACATATTTTGACTGTCTTTATGGGACTTCTTATTGTCCATTCCTTTATCCCCTATTATCTACATATCAAGATCAAGTCTTAAGTTTGCCTATTGACTTGATTTGGGAATTGCTCCACTATTCCAGTGCGTTACAGACCGCTCAAGGTTTTCAAGTGGGTAAGGTTTCCAAAAGGCCTACGATAAAGTTGGTGTTCTGTTCTCTATTTGTTGAATTGATTTCAGATCTCATTTAACCTGGTAGAGATATTCTTTTGTATAGTTGCTCTGTCTTTTCATGACTGAACGTTCGGAATTGCTCATTATTTCTTGACCAAATTATTTTTAAACTCCTTATGTCCATTTTTCTTTTGCCAAAATATTTGATATCTTTGTGTTTTGTCCAGTTTTTTGTCCTTTCATTAATTCCTTTAAGAACAGTTGTTAGAAATACTGTGTAAGAAGCAGAGCAAACATTCCTTTATGCAGTGAACAGCATTAATTAACTTGCAAAAATTAAAGTTGATAGCAAACAAAAACAACAACCTCAATGAATGCAGAATGATTTATCCAGAAAAATGCAGTGACTCGAAGTGATTAAACATGAATTATTTGTGTAAAATTACTTACAGTTGTGACCTCCAAGCCTGATTGATGAGAATTGCCCAATAATCCCTGTCCTTTGAACATTGTCATTATGCAACCTTTGATTTTAGTAGACTGAGGAGTTAGATCTTTTAATGTATGAAGGGAATAAATGAATATGTTGTGTTTCCTCATTTTAGATGCTGCAAAAACATTCAGTGCAGTGGTCTTTCACTGCAGGCATATCTTTCACAAGGATTGCCTTCCTTCTCCTGGCATGGTATGTTTTTGTCCCAAACAATTTATATAGATTTACAAAGGCCATGTCTATAGTTGGAATATTATTTTATTTACATGAGGTTGCTTTTCGGTCTGGAGGTCTGTGACTAGTGGTGTATGTCAGAGTTTGGTGCTGAGTCCATTGCTGTTTGTCATCTGTATCAATGATTTGGATGAGGACGTACATGGCATGATTAGCAAGTTTGCAGATGACACAAAAGTGGACGGTGTTGCAGATAGTGAAGATGGTTGTCAAAAATTGCAGCAGGATCGTGATCAGTTGGGCAGGTGGGGCTGAGGAATGGTTGATGGAATTTAATACAGAGAAATGTGAGGTGTTGCATTTTAAGAGCACTAACATGGGCAGGACCAACACAGTGAATAGTAGGGTTCTGGGGAGTGTTGTAGAGCAGAGGGATCTAAGAGTACAGGTCATTGAAAGTGGCATCACAATAATACTTTTGGCACATTGGGCTTCATCTGTCAGAGCATTGTGTATAGAAGTTAGGAGGTCATGTTGCAGTGGTATAAGATGTTGGTATGGTCACATTTTAGAGTATTGTGTTCAGTTTTGGACACAATGTTATAAGAAAGATTTTGTCAAACTGAAAAGCATGCAGAGAAGACTTACCAGGATTTTGCCAGGACTCAAGGGCCTACGCTATAGGGAGAGGTTGAGCAGGCTCGGACCCTATTTCTTGGAGCGCAGGGGGATGTGGAGTGATCTTATGGAGGTGTATAAAATCATGAGCGGAATAGATCTGGTAGAAGCACAGAGTTTCTTGCTCAGAGTAGGGTAATTGAGAACCAGAAGACTTTGGTTTAAGGTGAGGTGGGAACGATTTAATAGGAACCTGACGGGTAACGTTTTCACACAAGGAATGGTGGGTGTATGAAACGAGCTGCCTGAGGAGGTAATTAAGAAAGGTACTATCACAATGTTTAAGAAACATTTAGACAGGTACATGGATAGGACAGGTTTGGAAGGATGTGGGTCAAGCACAGGCAGGTGTAGATGGGGCATGTTGGCCGGTGTGGGCAAGTTGGGCTGAAGATCCTGTTTCGAAGCTGTGTTTTTTTTCTATTTTATCCAATTGTCCTGAAGTATCCTGCATAAACTTTTGTTTCACATATCTAGATTTCCTTGTTAATATTTGATACCTATTGTTATTTTTTTTTTGCTGTTTGTGGATGATGTACATTGTAGACTCTCAAAACGCTGCTCTGATGCTTCCAGCAGCCATTTTTGAGCAAGCGAGCTGACTATCTTCTTCAAAATGATCTCTAGTTCATCTCTTGAGATTTGGGTCTCTTTTTACTTTTGATTTCATGGGGAGAAAGCATCTGGTATGATCTGGAGTTTGATCTTGCCCCTCCAGTATAATTAAATATTCAGGTGTAGCCAAGCTCTTCTGGTCCACTTACATTAGAACTGCACCAAAGTGGAACATGGAAATTCATAAAATAGCTCCATGAAAGGAGAGTAACTCGCACTGCCAGAAATAGGATTATCGAACAACAACAAAAGGGTGAAATAAAAAATGGCTGAAGGTGCAAAACAGACCATTAGAAATTAGTAGCATGGTTCAGGTTATTAATTGGCAAATGGTCAAATGCTAAGCCAAACAATGAGTTTTAAAAGAACCTTAAAGGAAGATAGAAGTATAGAGGGAGGTGAAGAAATTTCAGAAGGACATTGGAAACATGCAAGAGACTATTTGGGCAGGTCTTGAAGAGGAGTTTAGAGATGAGAGGAAATTAGACCATCAAAAATCAGCAGAGAAAGATTTAAACCTTGGTTCATATACCATGAAACATTACAGATATTACAGATCAGCAAGCATAGATTGATGGGTGAACAGGAGTTGATGCCAATTCAGGAAACTACAGATGCTGGAATCTTGAGCAAAATCAAGATTGAGAACCTTGACATTTTCCTGCTTCCTCTTTTCGCCCCCCCTCCCCCTTTCCATCTACTCCATTCAGTGAAGAAGGGTCAGCTTAGGGTTCAGACATCAAAAATTTGGATAGATTGAAAATGTTGTCGAGTGGAAGAAGTGGAAGCTAGCTAGAACGTTGAAATATTCTGATCAGGATTTAATCAGATTTGTGCATGCATGGTTGGGCAATAAAAAGAAAAAAAATTGCAAAGTCATAAGCAGGCAAACAAGGTGCCGGAGAAGAAATGAAATTGGAAACACCATTCAAAATCAGGAAGGTTAGCAAATTTTTAAGCATGGGTTGGAACTATAATGCGGCATTCAAATCTGGGGACAACGAAGCATACAAACTGGCAAGGGGTAACCTATCCCGGGGGATCAGGGAAGCGAAGAGGCTGTACGGACAAAAGCTCAATAGCCACTTCGAAAATGAAAAAGACACACGCCGCTTGTGGCAGGGATTTCAGACCATCACTGACTACAAGCCCCCCCCGATGCGGATATGCCAAAACAACCCCTCCCTACCAGATGAACTGAACGAGTTCTACGCACGGTTTGAGGTTAAAAACAGCACCCAGACACGTGCACCACTGCCATCTCCCAGTGACCAGTCGCTCAGGCTGTCCGCAGCCAGAGTTAAAAAGGCCTTCGCCAGCGTCAATCCACGCAAAGCTGCAGGGCCGGACAACATTCCTGGATGCGTTCTAAGAGACTGTGCCGAGCAACTGAAGGATGTCTTCACAGACATTTTTAACATCTCACTCTGCCAGGCAGTAGTGCCGAATTGTCTTAAGAGTGCCACCATCATCCCTGTACCGAAGAAACCAAACCCAGCCTGCCATAACGACTTTCGACCAGTGGCCCTAACACCCATTGTAATGAAGTGTTTTGAGCGACTAGTTATGCAGCACATCAAAAACAGTCTACCTGCCGACCTAGACCCACTGCAGTTCGCCTACAGAGCCAACCGATCCACAGAGGACGCAGTCTCAACAACACTGAACCTCGTGTTGTCACATCTCGATCGGAAAAACACCTATGCCAGGATCCTCTTCATAGACTTCAGCTCCGCTTTCAACACAATCATCCCGCAGCATTTGGAGCTGTTGGGGGTTGATGCTGGCACATGTAGCTGGGTCCTGAACTTCCTGTCGCAGCGGCAGCAGACAGTCAGGGTGGGCAGTAGGACATCAAAAACGATAGCCGTGAGCACTGGCTCACCCCAAGGCTGTGTCCTAAGCCCCCTTCTGTTTAGTCTGCTGACACACGACTGTACTGCCAGACTCAATAACAACTTCATCAGCAAGTTCGCTGATGACACAACAGTAGTGGGTCTCATCAGTGACAACGATGAATCGGCGTACAGGATGGAGGTGGAGCTGCTCACAGGTTGGTGCAAATCCCACAACCTCATTCTTAACGTGGGAAAAACTAAGGAGATGGTGGTTGACTTCAGGAGGGCGGGGAAACAACACCATACACCTCTGCACATCGACGGAGCTGATGTGGAAAGGGTCAGCAGCATGAAGTTCCTAGGACTACACCTGTCTGATGACCTGACGTCCACGGCCAACACCACAGCTCTGGTCAAGAGAGCCCAGCAGCGACTTCACCCCTTCCGAAGACTACGGAAAGCAGGCCTCCCCACCACACACCTACGGACTTTTTACAGGGGGACTGTTGAGAGCACACTGACATACGGCATCACTTCCTGGTTCGGGAGCTGCAAGGCGTACGAACGGCACCAACTGGACAGGATAGTGAAGACCGCAAGCAGGATTATTGGTGCTCCACTCCCCTTCCTGCTGGACATATACAAGAAGAGATGCATCAACAGAGCCATCTCCATCATCAAAGACCCTTACCACCCATCGCATGACTTTTTCACCATCCTCCCATCTGGGAAGAGGTACAGGAGCATCAGCTGCAAAACCAGCAGGATGCTCCTCAGCTTCTTCCCACAGGCTATAAGACTGTTAAATGAACTTTCCCCCCTGCCAAGTATCGCGCACAAACACCCCGCTGCCGGTCGGAACGGCTGTTGAATGTTATTGAATGTTATTAGAGGGTTAAATTGTTCATGACATGTATTTTAACTTTAATTGCTATTTATTTTGTAACGAAAACTGAATGGACACTGGTTGAGAAACGTTTTTTTGTTTCCTCTGAGTATGCGAATACTCAGGAAATGACAATAAAGATTTACAATTACAATTACAATTACAATAATCTAGTAAATCGCTTTTAAAGAGTTAAAGAAAATACCTTTATTATTCCTCCTAGTTAATTTATTATATTCCAAAAACAGCAAAAAATCAATATTGCAGGGGAATATATATTTTCAATTCAATAGATTGAATGAATGAAAAACATATTGGTGTTGGGGATGTATGGTGGAAAGTGTTTCTAATGATGAAAAAAAAATCACAATTTCACACCAAATCTTTGGCATGGATGTTTCTAATCCTTTATGCCAATCTGAACAATTGGTCTTTTGAGCTGCATGTAAAGCAAATAATCACCTGAGGACTCGTGTTGTGGGTAGCATCTATAGGCAAACAATTTCACTTTAATCTGCTCTTCAACTCGCCCATCGTGAAGACCAGAGAAAATTAAAGCTCATAAATGTCATGTAGGTACTGGTCCTAGCACCTAGGATTTAGAAAAAGAATGTTGCTTCAGCTTTTTCCTTATGGGAGCAGTACCGATTAACATTTGATTATTTGTTTCTTTAACAGTTCTGTAACATCTGCAGTGCAAAAAATCGAGGGCCTGCCAGTGGAATGAGTGAAGTTTAAACTGAGGTGCATTTGACTAACAACTACTAATCTACAAACCTTTGCTGATTTGTTGTAATGCAAGTTATTTCCATCAAATGTTGTTCGACAAGCATCAATGCTAGTACTTGTATGAATGTCAGATATTAACTGCTAATAAAAATTATTAACATCTAACTTCTTACACTGAATCCACTTGCTGAACCCATATGATTTTATCTAAAATGCAGATAACAACTGTGTATCCGTCCCTTGGAACTCTTGTGTCTTATGCTCATCAGCTTAGAATTATTCAGAAATGTTCTGCGGTTTGTCGAAGATGCAACCAAGTTAAACTTTATTTGCATTGATCATATCTGTCATTGTTCTATTGTATTTGCTGTGAGCTGCACATGATATCTTGCAGAAACCATAAGCATGTATGAAAAATCCTATGATTAAACATGGAAATGGAGAATTACAGATGCTAGTTTATAAAAAAAGGGACAAATTGCTGGCGTAACGCTACGGGTCAGGCAGCATCTCTGGAGAACATGGACAGGCGATGTTTCGAGTGGCGGGGTGGGAATAAATCT
Source organism: Leucoraja erinaceus (assembly GCF_028641065.1). NCBI lineage: Eukaryota > Metazoa > Chordata > Chondrichthyes > Rajiformes > Rajidae > Leucoraja > Leucoraja erinaceus. The sequence continues at coordinate 18,664,863 of NC_073380.1, forward strand.
GGAAGAGAGGAGGGGCAGGCCAAAGTTTGGCAAGTAATAGATGGATATAGATGGGGGGGGGGGGGGGGGGGGGGGTTGATAGGCAGGTGGTTGGACAAAGGCCAGAGATGAAAAGAAAGAAGGTGCGAGACAAAGAATAGAAGAGTTGCAAATTGCAAGCTAGAGGAAGGAATGTGGGTGGAATGGGAGGTGGTGGGGAGAAATAGGTGTGAGCAGAGGATGCGGGGAATGGGGTTTGGTTAGTTATCTAAAATTGGAGAACTCAATGTTCATACCATTAGGTTGTAAGCTACCCATGCAAAATATAAGGATTTATTACTTAACATTGGTGAATACAGTGTACAATATTATTTTTACGTTGTAAGATATTTGTTACCTAAAGGGGCTGTCCCACTTGTGCGACCTAATTGGCGAGTTTAGAAGAGTTCGAAAAAAATGACATGTTGAAGACCTCCTTCGACTATGTAGAAGACCTATGCATTAAATGCATTTTGTTGTCTCTGTACTGTACACTGACAATGACAATTAAAATTGAATCTGAATCTGAATCTGACCTCTTTCGACCTTGTTGAAGACTAGCTTTGACTAGCTACAACTAACTTCAGGAAAAATTGGACTCCGAATAGTGGAGAGCGTAGACGACCTCCTTCGACCTCCCTTCGACTATGATGAAGACTATCTACGACTACCTCGATTACCTACGACTAACATGATGACCTACTACGACTAAACCTACAAGTAAAAAATATAGCGATTTTTTTTCCATGGCGACCTTTTTTTAATCGCGGGCATTTTTTTAACATATTGAATAAAGCTCCATGACCTAGCTGAGGCCTCGAGTATGAGGAGACCACTCTCGAGCATGAAGGAGAGTTACGAAGACCTCCTCCAACCTCGTGTCGACCAACCATGCTGCGAGTACGAGTCAAGGGGAAACTCGCCAGAACTCACGGATTAGGTCGCCCAAGTGGGACAGGCCCTTGAAATTGGAGATTCTTTTCTGATTAAATAGTTGTTCCATGCAATCAAAGGTTTCAAAGTACCAATTAATTTACTTAAGTAAGTAATAAATAAAAATTATTAACACCTGACTTATTCAGAATCCACTTGCTGAACCCATAATGAGAGGTTTGGTAGCATATGGTGATAAGAACTTTATTTGGATTTTTTTGTAGATGTTTCATTTGCAATTGTTCAAGATAGGATATGTAACTAAAACACTGCATTCTGTGTTCATATTCCACTACTACTCAATATCAAGACATTCTTTAATGCAAGGATACAGTTCTTCATTTTATATATCCATGCTTTATAGAATTTTATACATTTCAATGAGTAAATCACTTTTAACGTTTATGAGGTGAGTCTAATCTGTATTCCTCACCTTGCACACGTTATTGTATATGTGCTAATTGTTATGGCACCAGACTAATTCAAACTAAGCCATGTATTCATTTGTCATATTTGTGGCTCAGTTGAATTCAAACACTTATGCACAACAATCTACTCTTACTTTAGGGGTCCCTGTCCTTTTAAAATAATATTGATACATCCCTTTCTAAATGTCCCAATGTAGTTGACAACCACTTCTTTTTTCTCTCGTTGCATTTCGTTGTCTCTGTACTGTACACTGACAATGACAATTAAAATTGAATCTGAATCTGAATCTGAATTCTTGGTATACTGTGTTGAAATACATGTACAACTGCCAATTTACACACTGACAACCACAATGTGATAATGACCAAATAATCTACTTTTGTGATGTTGATTGAGAGAAAACTCTTGGCTTTTTGTCATATAGATTTATTATTGTCACATGAATTGAGGTACAGTGAAAAACGTTGTCAATTGTAAAAGCCAGGAACTTTCCTCAACTTCCTTTTAAAATACTGGCTTTTCTTCAAAATCGTGCCATTGTTCTTTTATCATCGATCTGAGAAAGCAAGGTTCAGTTTAACGCTTCATTTGAAAGACTGAACCTCCAACATTGCAGTTTATCTAGAAAACTGCTTTGGAATGCCAGTCCAGATTTTTATGCTGCGATCTCAGAATAGGGCAGCAACCTTTAGACGGGGAGGTAAAAATGGTACCTTTAGACTTGCTGAAAATTGGACCAATTGAGACACCGTACTTCACGCTGCCTCGGCAAGGCAAGCAGTATAATCAAGGACTAGTTGCACCCTGGCCACTCCCTCTTCTCCCCACTCCCATCGAGTAAAAAGTATAGAGATGTGAAAATGCACACCTCCAGATTCAGGGACAGTTTATTTCCAGTTGTTATCAGACAATTGAATCATCCTACCACAACCAGAGAGCAGTTCTGAACCTCCACCTACCTCATTGGTGACCCTCGAACTATCTTTGATCGGACTTTACTGGCTTTTCCTCGCACTAAACGTTATTCCCTTATCATGTATCTATACACTGTAAATGGCTCGATTGTAATCATGTACAGTCTTTTTGGTGACTGGACAGCATGCAACAAAAAGTTTTTCATTACCTCAGTATACGTGACAATGCACTAAACTAACTAAACCACTGACCTGATATGAGACATTACCTGTTAATATTCAGAAAATGCTTCATCCCAAGGAATGTTATTCTCTTTTCATTATTTTAACCTGCCCTTAAACATCAATGGTCTTGTAGTTTTCTGGATTCTTTACTCATTTGGAAGCTATGCCACTACTACCCTCTACATGACAATGTGTTGGTCTTTTTATTCTCCATGAAATTCATTCTTTGGCTAAAATTCAAGATTGTGGCCAATTTATTCTTAAAAATAAATCTCAAAACTGATCTAATTTTCCAATTAATTGTCATGCATTCTATTAAACATAAAGAAATCGATATAGCACATTATGTTCTCCAAACAAAGATAACTTTGTACTACAAACAGCATTATAGTATAGTTATCTAAATGATCACAAGCAGAACAACAAAGCTCAGTCAAGTTGACAAAACCATAGTAACACAATCTCATTCATTGAGAAAGTGTGCATTGACTAAATGCAGAATGTTTGTCCATTATGACAATATAGCTTTCTTCTCTAATGATAAGAGATCTGACTGCTCCAGTCATGGTTTTGTTGGCCATAAACAGATTTTGTCTGCCCCATTAGAAACCACTCCAAGATGCAGTTGGGTATGGTACTACTGCAGTGTAATCTGAAGTGTTTCGTTGTTTGATAGAATAAATGTTATCTTTATGAAGATCTTGAGTAAAAGTGCTCATGAACAGGTGCATAATGGAAAATGTTCAGTGACTTTTGTCTGCAAAACGATCTTCATGCACATTAAATTCTGAAGACTTGGTTTGGAATTACCTCCGTGACCGTGGTCCTCCATATTTCCAACCTTCTCCAGTCCTACGGCCTTCACAGCATGGCTGTGATTTTCAGACATTTGATGATACTTTATGATTTTAGCAAAGACACGATGAGTATGGATATATATACAGAGGTATCTGTATAAATGTATAAAACTGTAAAAGGCAATATAATTGAAAACTGAAAATATTCAAAATACTGATTCAGCAAGTAGTTAGTACGTGCAGAGAGAAACAGTAAATGTTTCATGTCCACAACCTTTCACCTGAACTGGAAAAAACACATTTCATTAACATTGGAACAATTTAGATAAAGGTCCATAGAATAAGAATAATTTGTTTTTAAAGTGAATGTTAAGACTTAATGCAGATTCACAGAGTTATAAACTCACATCTTGCCTCTAGTTTGAAAACATTAAGCACATACAGCACAGAGACATACAGCACAGAAACAGGCCATTCGGTCCAACTTGCCCATACCATCCAAGATGCCTTATCTACATTAGTCCCACCTGTGCACATTTGGCTCATTTCTCTCTAAACCTTTCCTATCCACGTACGTGTCCAAATGTCTTAAATGTTGTTATAGTACTGGCCTCAACTATCCCCTCAGGCAACTTATTCCATATACCCACCACCCTCTGCATGACAAAGTTGCCCCCCAGGTTCCTATCTATCCCCTCTTACCTTAAACCTACGTCCTCTGGTTCTTGATTCCCCTACTCTAGGTAAAAGGCTCAGTGCATTCCCCTATCTATTCCTTGCATGCCTTTATATAAGATTACTCTTCAGCCTCCTGAACGTCCAGGAATGAAGTCCTAGCCAACCCTGCTTCTCCCTATAGCCCAGGCCCTTGAGTCAAGCCCAGGTTCTTCTCAGCCAAGAGCAGCGGAGTTGTGTAATAAATTAACAGGGAAGTTCACTGAAGTACAAGATAAAAGGACTAGACTGACAATCAAATGTTTCTGCAAGATGCAAGTGATACACTGGAAGTGAAGATTGGAAGGGGTGTTGGTCACGTGAGCTTGTTGAGTTGCAGGGCTCATTCTTGCCAATAATCATGATAACGCATGCTGGACTGGATAAGTGAAAGAACAAGGAAGGGGAAGAAAATGTGTTTGCTTTCTGTAAGATTAAAATAATGAAGCATAAATCCTGCGATTTAGTAGCACATAAATTCATTCTGACATTTTGAGTGCAGCTTGTTTCGCAGATAATCAAAATGGGGGGGGGGGAGGGGGAAGTTTCATTCAGTACTGACTCCACTATTGAGCCTGTCCCTTATCACCATGTTATCACTGCAAGATTGTCCCTTCAAATTGAATACTAAACTGAAGGTGTTACATTTTGATGCATGCAGTTTATGGAACAAAGTGGATGAGATAGTGCAATTAGAAGTTGGTAGGTACCACATTGTGGCAAAAGCTGAAGCTGAAAATCCAAGGATACGCATGCTATCAAAAAGACAGGCAGGTGAGCAGATGGGGAGGGGCAGCTCTTGAGAGACCATGATGGGAGTTATTTACAGGCCTGCGAACAGTAGCCAGGGCGTAGGGTACAAATTACACCAGAAGATACCATCGGCATGTAAGCACTGCAATGTTACAGTGGTCATGGGGGATTTCAATATGGAGGTAGACTGGGAAAATCGGATTGGTACTGGATTGCAAGAGAAGGAGTTTGTAGAGTGCCTTCGAGAGGGTTTCTTAGAGTACTTTGTGGTCGAGCTGAGTAGGGAAAGGGTAATTCTGGATTTGGTATTGTGTAATGAATTGGATATAATTAGAGGGCTTCAGACCTAGGCAATAGTGATCGTAATGTGATGACATTCAACCTGCAGTTTGTGAGGGAGAAGATAAAATCAGATGTGTCAGTAATATTGTTTGAGAAGGAACTGTAGATGCTGGAAAATCAAAGGTAGACAAAAATGCTGGAGAAACTCAGCGGGTGAGTATTATTGTTGAGTAAAGGTGACCACTGAGGCATGAGGAAGGATCTGGCTAATGTTGACTGGAAAGAGACCCTTGCAGAAATGACAGTGGAGCAGCAATAGCAGGAGTTTATGAGCTTAATTAGCATCATGAAAAACATGAATTGATAATAAAGATAACCATGCTAAAATTGCCAGAATTTATTGAGAATTATTCAAATACCTACTTGTATTATTAATCTTCGTTCACCTAGCTTTCTCATGTCAATTAAATCTTTGCTTGGTCAATATCGGCTGCTTAAAGTAATGACTTTGTTTAAATTGAAGGCTTAAAATTTCAAAAGTTATTCAACAGTCCACAATAACAAACTCTCAAAAAAATGAAATGCGCAATTTGATCCTAGTGTGTAAAATGCTGACGATGACTATTGTTTTGGACTAAAAGCAGAGCTGAAATTTCAATTTCAATGTCAAAAAATAATTATTTGAATTCATAAGTTCATAAGTCATTGGAGCAGAATTAGACCGTTCGTTCCATCGAGTCTACTCCGCCAATCAATCACAGCTGATCTATCTTTCCCTCTCACCCCTATCTCCTGCCTTCTCCCCGTAATCTTTGACACCCGTACTAATGAAGAATCCTGTCAATATTCACCAATTTTTTCATGATGCTAATTTCTTAGTTGATATATTCTGTGAGGCTTTCCTGCTTTTCCTGTTTAGCAATTTAACTTGGAAATAATTACTTGCATTGAATAAAAGTCATTTATTTCCCACGCTTTAGTACAATTTATATATTGTATGTTTTATAAGCCTTTGTTTATTGGAGCACAATGAAAGCAAGTCTATCGGATTTCCTTTTCGCTGAACACTTATGCTCAGTCCGCCTTGGCCTACGCGATCTCCCGGTTGCCAAATATTTTAACTCCCTTTCTCATTCCCATACTGAGCTTTCTGTCCTGGTCCTCCTCCACTGTCAGAGTGAGGCTACACACAAATTGGAGAACTGCACTTTGTACATCGATTGGGCAGCTTACAACCCAGTGGTATGAATATTGATTTCACTAATTTCAAGTAACCATTGCATTCCCTCGCATCCCCACTCTCCCACTCTAGTCATCCTACTAGTTCCACTGTTTGCATTCTTGTATCCCTTCCCTATCACCCCTTCCCCAGCCAACAGTGGGCCATTATGGGCTTCACCCTTCCATGGTCATCTGTTGCCAATCTTGCTTTGTTCTGGCTTTTTCTTACCTCCAGTTCCCTCCCATTTACTTTCAGTCTGAAGAAGGGCCCCGACGCAAAACATTACCCATCCTTTTTCTCCAGAGATGCTGCCTGACCCGCCAAGTTACTCCAGCATTTTGTGTCTATCCTTCTAAACCTTTCCTGTCCATGTACTGTGCAAGTGTCTTTTAAATGCAATTACTGTACCTGCCTTAACTACATCCTCTGGTCGCCTATTCCATATACCCACCACCCTCTGAGTAAAAATGCCGCTCCGCAGGTTCCTGTAAACCTCTGTCCTTTGTTTCTTGATTTCACTGCCGTAGGTATAAGATTCTGTGCATTCACCCTATCAATTCTCCTCAATATATATGCCTTTATAAGATCATCCCGGGTCAGTGTGCACAATGGAATAAAGTTCTGGCTTGCCCAATCTATCCCAATAGCTTAGGTTTTTAATGTGGCAGTTAGACCATGAAGTATGATGCGAGGCTGTGGTAATGAAGAGGGAAACATTGCCAAGTCAATAGCATGGAGCAAAAATGACCAGTTCTGATATAGACTGTTTGAGTCCAGACAGCAGTAATGTGTTGAGAGGAGGAAGATGTTAATGTAAGTTCCCAAAAGCTTGCCACAGAACATTTAGTCATAGACTAGCTGGAGTGGCCATTCGGCGTCAGCTTGCTCCCCAGCAGCCAAAGCATTCAATTCATCACCATGGCTGATCAACTCTCCACTCAGTACACCGTGAAGTTGATTTTGGATTAATAGTCCCAAGATTCTGTTAGACCTAAGAGGTAACCCTAACTCTAGATTTGAACACATCCAGTGCATTGGCCAATCCACTGTTTTCTTCTGTGTTGAGAATTCCACAGATTCACCAACTGCAGTCAACAGATGGGGAAATGCATTTCCTCATCACAGTCCTAAAGGGATTCTGTTCTTTATGATAGTGGAGAGGCCATAGACAGTTTAGTCAGTGGCTTCTTCTGGGTGCCTTGACTGGTGCCACAGATTGGGTCCCTTTTAGGGAACTGTTCAGTTTATTTTCAAGGAGTTTAAGAATAACTCTTCGCCCACCAGTCTGAGTGACCAGCGATCCCGGCACATTAACACTGGCTACACACACACTAGTGACACTTTACCAAGTCATTAACCAGAAAGATGATCACCCTTCCTTCAGCTGAGCTCTGCCTGTCTGTTTGGTTTCTTCAGCATTGTGTGTCTATCTGAGTGGAGACCACATCTGTGTTTCACCAAATGCATGTCAACAGATGGGAGGAAATGCGATTGACAGATGGATGGTAGGAGTGTTAAGGGCCTGTCCCACCAGCATGCAATTGCATGCGTCTAGCGTGACCAAACGTGGTCGCTTAAGGCGTACGGCCTCGCGGGGCCAGTCCCAATGGGAAACCGCACAGGATTATGGAGAATTGGCGGAACTGGTGTTCAGTTTACTCACCAATCAGTTTAGAGAGGAGCGCGGCCGACTGGATTTGAAACAGGCCCTTCGACCCACGCGTGACGTGCATCACGACCAGCGATCCCTGCACATTAACACTATCCTACACACGCCACGGGACTATTGACACTACGCCGTCAAGACGCAGCGTACACCCGTAGAGGCGCTGCGTACCAATTCCTTCAATGCGACATGCTGCCCTGTCCCGTGTGACATGGGCTCCAGGACAGTGCAAGATTTTCGGAGCCCCCGCGCGTGTCGGGACCAGCATCTGCACAACTTCCTACGCCTCCATGCCAATTGAAGTTTTGGTCGCGCTCATGAAATCCCATGCTGGTGGTAGGGCCCTTACTGCCACTATGACTTGATGTGGTTCTGTACTCATTATCAGTGGAACTGTAAATGCAATTAGGATCGTCATCATAAAGCATGCACTTACAGCCTTATCCTGGAGGAAACATCAGTGGTACAGCAGCTGTGAGTCTGGTGCAGCTGGAAGGAATGTATATGGTCATGCCCTGGCCTACAATGTTTAACCGGGGAAAAAAACGGTACGGGGTTCTGATTTTGGATGATCAGCCATGATCTTATTGAATGGTGGTGCTGGGCTCGTAGGGCCGAATGGGTTACTCCTGCACCTATTTTCTATATTTCTAACCCTACAGCAGTGAAGGCCATCATCTATTGTGCAATGTATGATGACCCAGTGGAAATGTTATCCCATGGATTCCCACTGATTTCAGCTTTACTTAGTTTCCATGATCAAAACTGCCACGATGTCAAGGACACTCTCATCTAACCTATGTTTGAGACAAGTGTGCAACTGTAATTTGAGCTGGGTAGCTCTGACAGAACTCTAACTGTGTACTGACTAAAACTGAGCAAAAAAACAACTTGCTGGAAGAATGCAGCATCAGGGGAGCATCAGGGGAGGGAAATGGATCAGGCAGCATCAGGGGAGGGAAATGGATAGAAGATGTTTCGTTGGGACCTTTCCTTACAAAAGGGACACAAATCGGAGGACCAGAGGAGGATGCGAAAGACAAACACACCAGAAGTGTGAGTTACTTGAAAGTGGAAAATTCAATCTTCATACGATTCCCTGACCAGATGAAATATGGAGTGTTGCTCCTCTAGGTCGCGTTACCACTCCTCAACTTTATTTTCTCTGATACAGCTCCTTGGCTCTTTCTCTACTACATTGACAACTGTATTGGTGCTGCTTTCAAGCAGAACTCATCAATTTTATCACCTTCACTTAGATCATTTCTGACACCCCCCCCCCCCCGCCTCCCCCCCCCCCCCCCCCCCCCCCCCCCCCCTCCGTTACCATTTCTAGATCTCTGTCTTCATTTCAGGAGAGAAACTATTCACTGACATTTACGGTAAACTCACTGACTTCCACAGTTACCTCAAATACACCTCATCCTACACTTCTCTTTTAAGGATGCAATCCCTTCAACCCATTATCTCCGTCTTCATTCCCAGGACATCTGAAATGTCCATCTTTTCAAGGTAGGTGACCCTTACACAATGGTGGACCAAAGCCTCTGTGCTATTTACTCTGTTCCTCACTCCGCTTCTCTCATCCCACCTCCCTGCAAACAGAACAAGGGTATATCTCCACAAGTCCTCACCATTCATCCCACCAGCTTCCGCATCCAGCACTTTACTCTTCTTCATCTCCATCAGCTGCAATGAGATCCAACCACCGGCCACATCTTATCCTCCTCGCCTCTTCCCACGTTTGACAGGGACCACTCCCTCAGAGTCACTCCTTGTCCGCCTATTGCTCCCTGACCCCTTGCATTTTCCCGTACAACTGCAGGAGGTGCAACTCCTGGCCCGACACCTCCTTCCTCACCACCTTTCAAAGATCCACATAGTTCTTCCAGGTGAGATAGAGATTCACCTGCACCTCGTCACCTGTACTTGGTGCTCCAGATGTGGCTTCTTCTATATCTATGAGACCAAGTAAAGATCAGGTGACCGATTTGCAGAGTACCTGCACTCTGTCTGTACTGGCCATGCCAAACACCAGGTTGCAGACCGTGTCAATTCTCTTTTCCATTTCAACACCAATCTATCCATCCTCAGCCCAATCCACTACCAGGGTGAGGCCCAATGCAAAATGACACCTCATATTCTGCCATGGTGCTCTTTACCCGCCATCCTCTCCCAACATTCTTCCTCCCCGACTTGGCAAAATTTGTCCATCATCCTTCATCCCTCCTCAGCCCACCCACTGGTCCCTCTCTCACCTCTTCCCCTCTCTCTTTATGCTGGCTCTCTTCCCTCTCCACATTGTCCTGCAGAAGGGTTTTGATCCAAAACATTTCAATTATTTTCCCCCACAGATGCTGCTCAACCAACTTGAAGATTGTTTGTTGCATGTAAATAATTTGAATAATTCATTCTTTCTACCTACGTAGACCAGAGTTGCCAAAAGGACAAAGGTAGCAGATGTGCAGGACTACACACTGCCTGCAGATTCCTCCAAGTCACCTCGTCTCCTGACTTGACACTTCATTTTTACTCCAAAGATGAACAAGTTTGGAAGTTATTTAGACTGGTAAATGTAAAAATTGTCCCTAGAGGGTGTAGGATAGTGTTAATGTGCGGGGATCGATGGTCGGCGTGGACCCGGTGGGCCGAAGAGCCTGTTTCCGCGCTGTATCTCTAAACTAAACTAAACACGTAACTGGGTTTAAATCCTGGAACACCTTTTCAAACAGCACGGTGGGAGTCTACAAATCAAAGGAAGGGGTGTGTTTCAGGTAAGTGGCTTCAGACCACTCCTTCAAGGGTAAAACCGGTATGTATTATCAGCCGGATCTGCCTATGTCACTCACTCAGCATGATAAACAAAGGATAACTCTGCAGAATTAAATCTACTCCCCTCTCGAAGGGTTGATAGTTCCACACTGACAATTTCTTCTGATTAGGAATGCATGCCATGAGCTCTTAAATTGAATGACTCATATGCCATGGCCATATGAGGACTAATTCTTGACACAATATTTCTTGAACTGGTAATTTTTGGCTCCCTTCCCCTATAAATGAATGACTCATATAAAATGAAAATCACAGTGTTTATTAAAATTACACTGCAGTACCGATGTTGCCAGTTAACCTACCTCAAGTCAAACCGAAAAGGCTGACTACTGTACGATCATTTATGCAGAATCACTGTAAAATGCAGCTCGATTTGATTATCATGATCAAAACTCAATGCTCACAGTTTATTTACTGAAGCAGCTGCTATGACCAGTAAATAAGGAGAATAATAACCAAAAGGTTAAATACCCTGCGGGGCTAAACAAACATTAATATTAAATAAGTCAGGAGTGTTTGTGTTGCTGTAAAAGCAATCATAACCTGATAAAATATCCTCAAAATGTTTAAATTAAAAATGTAAACTGCATTAACACCCTGTCAATCCATTAATTCATGTTTGCCTTTTCTCCTGTAATTTAAATTCTGATCCAATAGTCTCAATTTTGGGCTCTAGTGTTTTCCTTTGCAACAAAAATCAGATTTCCGTTGTGCATGCATTTTCTCTTCTCACCATCATTTCGTAACTGGGATCATTGGTATTTTCTCAGTGTTTGGAGAGTCCAGTGACTGAGAAGTGATCACACAGCTTGTGAAACCCAAAATGATTTTGTTGCAGCATTTGGGGACTGGTTCCTGGTTCAAAAGCAAATGCATGTACTACTGATGCACTGTTTCACCAAAAAGAAAGAATTCCAACTGCTGCAGTGATTGCCGTCGCCCAAGGATTGGCAAAACATTGGCCGTGTTTCCATTTCGACAGAAGATAGACACGCAAAGCTGGAGTAATTCAGCAGGTCAGAAAGCATCCCTGGAGAAAAGGAATAGGTGACATTTCAGGTCGAGACCCTTCTTCGGACTGAAAGTCCCTTTCCCCTGACTCTCAGTCTGATGAAGGGTCTCGACTCAAAACATCACCTATTCCTTTTCTCCAGCGATGCTGTCTGACCCGCTGAGTTACTCCAGCTTTGTGTGTCTATCTTTAGTTTCAACCAGCATCTAAAGTTCCTTCCTACACATCTATTTCCACAGATACAGCATGATCTGCTGCATATTTCCAGCACTTTCTGGTTTTACTTTAAATTTTCAGCATCTGCAGTTGTTTTACATTTTCACAACCCTAATGCATTTGCTATACCTAAAGATATTTTAAATTTATTTTCCTCATGAATGATGCAATGGTGGAGCAGCAAATGACTCTACAAAGTTTTTGAATATTCAATATGAATATGACCAGGCCTAAAATATTGCTTCTTTGCAGGGAACAAGTTTATTTTTTACAGAAAAGATCATGTCATAAGGTCATTAGTGATAGTAGAATTAGGCCATATGGCCCATCAAGTCTACTCCACCATTCAATCATGGCTGTTCTATCTCTCCCTCCAAACCCCATTCACCTGCCTTCTCCCCATAACCTCTGACACCTGTACTAATCAAAAATATATCTATCTCTCCCTTGAAAATATCCACTTACTTGGCCTCCACAGCCTTCTGTGGCAAAGGATTCCACAGTTTCACCACCCTCTGACTAAAGAAATGTCTCCTCATCGCCTTCCTGAAATAACATTTCTTGAATTCTAAGGGTATGACTACTGGTCCTGGACTTTCCCACTAGTGGAAACATCCTCTCCACATCCACTCTGTCCAAGCCTTTCACTATTCTGTATGCTTCAATGAAGTCCCCCTCATTCTTCTAAACTCCTGAAGAAGGGTCTCAACCCGAAACATCACCAATTCCTTCTCTCCAGGGGTGCTGCCTGTCCCGCTGAGTTACTCAGCCATTTTATGTCTACCTTCTAAACTCCAGTGAGTACAGGCCCAGTGCTGACAAATGCTCATCATAGGTTAACCTACTCATTCCTGGAATCATTCTTGTAAACCTCCTCTGTTCCCTCTCCAGAGCCAGCATATTCTTCCTCCGGTATGTTGCCCAAAAATGCTCACAATATTCCAAATGTGGCCTTAGGAATTGGTCTACTTTATCTGTTAGGAGGAATCGCATTTCTTCAAGATGTAAGGTTTCCAACATGTTTGAAATCCACATTTTAAGCATTGGTATTGATGTATTTTTCCAAAATGTCAGTATATGTTTTTTTGCCGTTGTTAAACCATAATTAAGGAAAGATTTTTGAAACATATTCAATTTATTCTCGTCTTCCAGTAATCCGAATATAATCAATTCAGTGTTAGGATCCAGTTTTATCTTAAGTAATTTTGTGAAAATTTCAAAGATTTTGCTCCAAAATGTGTGTAGTTTTATACAAGAAACAAAAGAGTGTGTTATAGTGGCATTCTGAGATAAACATTTGTCACAAATGGGGGAGGTATTTGGGTAGAATTTGTGCAATCTAGTTTTCGAATAATATAATCTGTGTAGAATTTTAAATTAAATTTAGTTATGTCTTGCATTAATCGAACATTTATGTATATATATCAAGTGTTTTTCCCAAGTTTCTTTCGAGATTTTTATCAGTAGTTCTCGTTCCCATTCTTCTCTAAGTGCCTCTGTTGGTGGTAATTCTATATTTAAAATGCTATTATATAAATATGATATGAATTCCTTGACTCAGCCTTATTGTACATTGCTTCTTCCAGTGAGTCTAGAGTTAAAGTTTGGTATCCTTGTATATGTTTTTTCAGGAAGTCACGGATCTGGAGGTATTTAAAATATTAGCCTTACCAGCACCTTATAGCACCTCAACATTACACCCCTGTTTTTGTATACAAGCACTCTTGAAATAAATGCTAGCATTGAGTTTTCTTTCTTTACTACCGATTCGACTTGCAAATTAACTTTTTGCGAATCCTGCACCAGCACTCCTAGGTCCCTTTGCACCTCTGATTTCCGGATTCTCTCCCCATTTAGAAAATATTCTATGCCTTTATTCTCACTACCAAAATGCATGACACCACACTTTGCTACACTATATTCCATCTGCCACTTCTCTGCCGACTCTCCCAACCTGTCCAAATGATAGACACAAAATGCTGGAGTAACTCAGCGGGACAGGCAGCATCTCTGGAGAGAAGGAATAGGTGATGTTTTGGGTCGAGACCCTTCTTCAGACTGAGAGTCAGGGCAGAGGGAGACATAGAGATATAGAAGAGTAAGGTGTGAAAACATCAAAGGGGACGAAGCTCAAGGAAAATGTAGAGTAGGTCATAGTGACATGGGGAAGCTGACACCGAAGTATACACAGATAAAATTGAATCAGGAGGGTAGTCAGATGGGTCGGTCAATCAGGATGGGGGAGGGACGGAGAAAGAGGATTACCTGTTAGAGAAGTTGATATTTATACCGCTGGGTTGTAAGCTGCCCAAGTGAAATATGAGGTGATCATTTTAATATGTTGAGTTCTACAGCTTCCCTAACTGTGAAGTACTACTTCACTCCTGAATTAGAGTGCCAGCCAATATTTCCATGATCACATAACTGGAATCTGCCTAGAACTCAGAACCTTCTGATTTAGAGGTGATAATGCTGCCCATTGAATCACTGAAACTAATTATTTCAGATTGCCAACACCTGTATTATCTTGCTGTTGCCTCGACGTTCTCTGCAACCCTCTGTGAATACTGTCATTGTTTGAATGATGGAATTGACCTCTGTCAATATGACAAGACAAGAATCAGTTTAATTTCTGGAGTGGTGCAAGGCAAGAACACTTGTGCCATATGCACCAGATGTACACAGCTCTCAAGGTCCATTTATTTAACTATAGCCTGCGGTTTTCAGACTAGATTGAAACACTTGTTTGGTTATGCAGACAATGAACTGGCACGTTGGCATGTTTTTAATGTGCTGTTCCTATGCATCCAAGGGTAAATTTCAAATCTTATAAAATATTCAAAATATATAGCCTGAATGTTGGCTCACCAGAAGCTCACATCAGAAATTCACAAAGGCATCTAAACCTCCAAAATGTGTTCTCTGCAGCGTTAGCAGTTCAGTGCAGTTCAGTCCAGAACTGCCGATGCTCCTGATAGCACATTTTGGAGGGTCAGATGTGTTTAGATGTAGCGATGATCCACGTGGACGAATCCTGCATGCCTTGTTAACTCCTGTACGGAGTTCTGTCATAGGGTGAAAGGAACGCAGGGCACCCAAAGAAAGGGTGCAAAGACTGTATCAAGGACCACCTCCAGCACACATGCCTAGCCCCAAATGAACTGGAAACCCATGACAGTGACAGGACTGACTGGTTTATAACTACCAGGAAGGTGGTCAGCCGTTTCGAAAACAATCGCCGAATGCGGCTCGTTAGTGCCAGAGACAGGGGGAAGGTTGCGGCCCTAAACTCCCCCCCCCCCCCCACAGTGGCCTTTACGTGCCCCATCTCTCCCGCGTGCGTGACTCGCGCATCGGACTCGTGAACCACACTCGATCCCATCGAGACTCACAACCATGCTATCATCATCTACGACAGGCCTACACCATGTGTTATCAACAACATTAGCAATCGACTCGGTGACTTCATTGAGGTAAATGGTTGCGGCCAACTGAAATGCATCACAAAGGACTAGAGTGCAGCACATGAGCATTAATGTGATTGTGTGATCATACTTCCAATTTGAACTGTTCCCCATCTTCCACGTGGAGTAGGTAGCTCCGTCT
The DNA here is from genome assembly GCF_028641065.1 of Leucoraja erinaceus. Taxonomy (NCBI): domain Eukaryota; kingdom Metazoa; phylum Chordata; class Chondrichthyes; order Rajiformes; family Rajidae; genus Leucoraja; species Leucoraja erinaceus. The sequence goes on from NC_073380.1 coordinate 18,680,482, forward strand.
TCTTTGGCCTCGAATGATTGACTCAGCTTGCCTCGATATTTATTTTTCTCTGGGAACTTGCGGGTTATAACATGGGCGCACTGGGGGAGAAAGTGGGGTTTATGGTCCTTTACCAGTGGGCAGGTTTTACTACCTGCCACCCGCTGTATCCTTTAAGGAGGATATTTCCCCTGCAAAGCATACAGCACATAATGCTCCAACATTTTCGCCATCTCCAAAGGGATCCCACTGCTCGCCACATCTTCCCATCTCCACTCCTTTCTGCTTTCTGCAGAGACAATTCCCTCCGCAACTCTGTGGTTAACTCATCCCTTCCCACCCAAATCACCTCCTCCCCGGATACCTTCCCCTGCAACCGCAGAAGATGCAACACCTTTCCCTCTATCTCCTCCTTTCACTCCGTCCAAGGACCCCGACACTCTTTTCAGGTGAAGCAGAGGTTCACTTGCACCTCCTCCAACCTCATCTACTGTATCTGCTGTTTGAGGTGTGGACTCCAATATATCAGTGAGACCAAGCGCAGACTGGACGATCGTTTCACTGAACACCTTCGCTCAATCCATCTAAACCTGCCTGATCTTCTGGTTGCTCCTTTAACTCCCCCTCCCATTACCGCACTGACCTTTCTGGCCTGGGCCTCCTCCAATGTCAGAGTGAAGCCCAGTACAAATTGGAGGAACAGCACCTCATATTTCGTTTGGGCAGCTTACACCCCAGTGGTATAAATATTGACCTCTTACATCAAGTAACCCTTGCTTTCCCTCTCTCTCCATCCCTCCCCCATCCTAGTTCTCCGACCAGTCTGAATGCCCCCCTGATTAAATGTTATCCCTCTTTGCTTCGTTGTCACCTTTTCCCAGCTAACAATGGTCTATTTTATATTTTCCTTGAACTTAATCCCCTTTGTCTCCTTTTCACAAAATGCAGGAATAACTCAGCGGGACAGGCAGCATCGCTGGATAGAAGGAATGGGTTAGGTTTCGGGAGGAGACCCTTCTTCAGACTGAGAGTCAGCAGAGAAGAACACACAGAGATATGGAAGGGTCAGGTGTGAAAACGAGATCAAAGGGGACAAAGCTCAAGGAAAATGTAGAATTGCTCATTGTTAACGAGGGGAAAGTGACAACAAATACAAAGATTAAATTTAATCAGGAAGACGGTCAGACTGGTCGAGAAGGGTCTCGACCCAAAACGTCACCCATACTTCTATCCAAAAATGCTGCCTGTCCCGCTAAACTACTCCAGCATTTTGTGTCTAGCAGCGCCTGCAGTTTCTTCCTGCTCACTTTGAACAACTTCCCTTTTGATTCCTCCTGCTTTCTACAACTCAAGGTTGTAGTCATAGACACTCACATGGGCTCTAATCCCCACCTCCTCATCTTCCTTTCTGCTGCCTAAGGAGTAGTCCTTGTTCCAAACGCCTTTGTTCGTTCCCCAACTCGTTCACTGTTACATTGACGACTGCATTGGGGCTGCCTCCAGCACCCATGCAGAACTTGTCAATTTCACCAACCTCACCACAATCTTCCACCTCACCTCAAATTGACTTGGTTCATTCCCAGCATCCCCTCCCCCCCCACTCCCCCCTTTATTGGTCTCTCTGTCTCTATCTCAGGAGACAATCGATTAGGGCGGCACGGTGGCGCTGCGGTGGAGTTGCTGCCTTACCGTGCCAGCGACCCGGGTTCAATCCTGACTTTGGGTGCAGTCTGTACGGTGTTTGCCCATTCTCCCCGTGATAGTCGAGGGTTTTCTCCAGGACCTGCGGTTTCCTCCACACTCCAAAGATGTGCCGGTTTGTAGGCTAATTGGCTTGGTGTAATTGTAAATTGTCCCAAGTGTGTTTAGGATAGTGTAAGTGTGTGGGGATCGCTGGTCTATATCTCTATATCTCTAACCTAAATTAGATCTCTAAACAAAAAAATTACTGCAAACCCACTGACTGCTACATCTACATCAACTGACTTTCTCCTCTTGTAAGGACGTTATCCTTTCTATTGGTTTCTCCTTCACCACCACATTGGTTCTAGAGATGAGGCTTTTCCACTCCATAACATCTGTAATGTCCTCCTTTTTCAGGAAATATGACACCCATCACTGTGGTTGATTGAGTTCTTGTATGTATCCCTCCATTATCTGCAGGTCACAAACGGCCTCCCAGACAGAACGAGGATAGTCCCTTAGCCCTTGCCTTTCACCTGAGAGTGGAGAGAGTGTCCAGCTTTAGGTTTCTGGGCACACACATTTCAGAGGACCTCACATGGTCCACCAACCCCACAGTGCTGTTCAAGAAGGCACAGCAATGACTGTTCTTCCTGAGAACACTGAAAAAGACTGGTCTGCCCCAACAGCTGCTGACAACCTTCTACCGCTGTACCACAGAGAGCATCCTAACATATGGCATCTCTGTGTGGTGTCTCAGCTGCACAGAGGCGGAGAGGAGAGCTCTTCAGCGCGTCGTCCACAGATCGCAGAAAATAATTGGGACACAGCTACCAGCCTTGGAGGGCATCTACTGTATACAGTGCCTCAGTAAGGTCGTCAGCATTCACAAAGACTCCTCACACCCTTGTAATAGTCTGTTCAAACTTCTACCTTCCGGCAGACGTTACAATGCCTTCTACGCCCGCACCTCCAGACTTAGGAACAGCTTCATCCCCAGAGCTATAGCTGCTTTGAACCGGCGTGGCTGAGTGCCCCCATCCCCATGAACTGTCTCCCTCAAGATGGTCACGTCGCACATCGACCCGGCACAGACCTATTTGCACTTTAAACTGTTTTACTGTTTTACTTTTTTCTTATAATTCATGTTTCTCTGGGTATCTAAATTTTAGTTGTTTAAGTTATGACATCGGTGTAAAGTGACTTACTACACACACAAGTCTTTTTACTGTAACTGTTTATTAACTGAGAGTTAACACTAGGCTGTAGCTGTCCATGGTCATCACTGGAGCTAGAGAGCGAGCTAGAGGTGGGGACACTACAATTATACTGGAGACAATGGGGAGTGGTTAGTAGTGGGGAGGTCACTATGGTTAAGGGAACATGCACTGATCTACAATCGGATGGAAGCTGCATACCAAATCTCGTTGCAAGTATGTGCAATGACAATAAAATATATTATTATTATTATTATTATTACCAGCCACCGCATTAATTATTCGACCATTCCACCCGTGCTCTGTCTGCCATGGCATCTGGAGCTCCTGGTTGCAAACCGTTTTCATTCCTCTTCCCATCCCAATTGAGGTCACTGCCAGGGCGAAACCAGACACAAACTAGAGAAAAAAACACCTCAGATTCCACTTGGGTAGTCTACAACTGGTCAGAGAGGGCTTTGAATTCTTCAATTTAAATAAAAACTGCTTTCCCTCTACCCCTTTCTCTCGCCTTTTGTTCCAGACAGGTCCTCACGTATACCTTTCTTTCTAGCCACCATTTCCCTCCCCCCCCACCCCACTCCTTCTCCAGCCCCAAGCCACCCAGTTCCTTTCCTATCCTCCACCCATTCCCTTTGTCCATCACCCATAGGCTCATCCCGCTTTCCCCACCCCATCCTACTGTTCCCTTCTGCCACCCAACTTCCTTTATTTGGTTCCACACTTCCTTTCCAATCAGATTCCACAATCTACAGCCCTGTATGTCTCTATTTGTCATTTTCCAACCTCCGTCACTATCTCCACCCTTTCCTCTCCCACCTGAATCCATCTGCCAATTTACCGTTCCTCGTCTGGATACACTAATGCTTGCCAAGTTTTTCCGAGTTCCTCCAGCAGCTTGCTTACTGATCCAGGCTATTTTGCACCAGGTATTGTGCAACGAGACGGGATTCATTACTGAATACATTGTGAAGGTGACCCAAGGTAGCAGCAATCATGAAATGAGTTCTTCATTTGGATCCAGGGAGCAAAGAATAGATCCAGGTCAAATATAAGCATCTATAATAACACAGGTAGTTGAAGTGAACTGGCAAACCAGGTTATAATATCGGTCAGTCAGAATGCAGTAGCCTATTCAGCTGCAGCAAGTAAGAATTTTATTTTTTCTATTATTGGTGCATATGACAATTAAACACTCTTGTTTTTTGACCATTGAATGGAATAGATTTGTTCCAACGAGAAAGATAAATTCCAAAGCGAGGACCCAGCACTTCCCCTTTTTCAATTTCTGTTTTCTTCTTTTTTTCTTCTTCATTTATTTTTAATTTTTATTTTTTCCCCCTTTTTCTTCATTTATTTCTTTTATTTTTCTTCCTCTTTTCTTTTTACTTCATTTTATTTTATTTTCTTCCGTTACTGTGAGTCTGGGGAGGGGGCCCGACCCGAGGCATTGCCTGTCCATTTTCTCTGGAAATTCTGCCTGACCTGCTGTGTTTTGTGACTATCTTTGGTATGAACCAGCATCTGCAGTTCCTTGTTATTACGTTTCAACCACGGGGGAGCACCGGTGTGGATACCACATGGCAGCACCCACGAGAACAAGCGACTGGTTTCTGGAAATTGCTGCATGCGCAGTGGCGCACTGCTAATGAGACTACAGTGACACGCAACTTGGGAATGAAGCAGTTGGCTTAAAGAATTGCTTATACAGTGCATTATACAGTATTCTGATAGCTTGCTTTCTACGTTGCATCTGGAGATGTAGATAAGAGTCGAAACATGATGAACTTCCTTAGTCTTCTGAGGAGGTAGAGGTGTCGGTATGCTCTCTTGGCCATATCTTCAAACTGGTTGGTCCAGGACAAATAGTTGGTGATATTCACACCTGGGAACTCGAAGATCTCATAGAAACATAGAAAATAGGTGCAGGAGTAGGCCATTCGGCGCTTCAAGCCTGCACCGCCATTCAATATGATCATGGCTGATCATCCAACTCAGTATCCTGTACCTGCCTTCTCTCCATACCCCCTGATCCCTTTAGCCACAAGGGCCACATCTAACTCCCTCTTAAATATAGCCAATGAACTAGCCTCAACTACCTTCTGTGGCGGAGAATTCCAGAGACTCACCACTCTCTGTGTGAAAAATGTTTTCTTCATCTCGGTCCTAAAAGATTTCCCCCTTATCCTTAAACTGTGACCCCTTGATCTGGACTTCCCCAACATCTGGAACAATCTTCCTGCATCTAGCCTGTCCAACCTCTTAAGAATTTTGTAAGTTTCTATAAGATCCCCCCCAATCTTCTAAATTCTAGCGAGTACAATCCGAGTCTATCCCGTCTTTCTTCATATGAAAGTCCTGACATCCCAGGAATCAGTCTGGTGAACCTTCTCTGTACTCGCTCTATGGCAAGAATGTCTTTCCTCAGATTAGGAGACCAAAACTGTACTCAATACTCCAGGTGTGGTCTCACAAAGACCCTGTACAACTGCAGTAGAACCTCCCTGCTCGTATACTCAAATACTTTTGCTATGAATGCTAACATAACATTTACCTTCTTCCTGCTGCACCTGCATGCCTACTTTTAATGACTGGTGTACCATGACACCCAGGTCTCGTTGCATCTCCCCCTTTCCTAATCGGCCACCATTCAGATAATTCAATTCAATTCAATTCAACTTTAATGTCATCGCACAAATACAAGTATCAGTACAACGAAATGCAGATTTGCGTCAGTCCGTAGTAGTTGTGCATAAAAAAATTAAAAAAATAGAAAGAGAGAAGATACAGAATAATCAAAAAATACAGAATAATTAAACAATGGGGACGGAGGGACTGGAGAAATTTATCGGCGGGTCTCCGAGTTCAGCAATGTGATTGTATTGTTGTAGAAGCTGTTCTTCATCCTACTAGTACGTGACCTGAGGCTCCTGTACCGCCTCCCTGATGGGAGGAGGGCAACCAGTCCATGGTTGGGGTGTGAGGGGTCAGGATCAGGATCCGGGGGGACAGGTGGGCTTTCTTGAGCCTCCTCAGGAAGTAAAGGCGCTGCTGTGCCTTTTTGATCAGCTTGGAGGTGTTGAGGGACCAGGACAAATCCTCCGAGATATGTACTCCGAGGAACTTATAGCTGGAGACGCGCTCCACCTCAGTCCCATTTATATGGATGGGGGTATGATTGCCTCCTCTGGTCTGCCTGAAGTCAACAATAATCTCCTTCATCTTCTTGGAGTTGAGGATGAGGTTATTGTTGGCACACCAGGCTGTCAGATGCTGGATCTCCTCCCTGTAGGCCGACTCATCGTTGTCGCGACAAGATGGCACGACAAGATGGTGTCGGGTGCACAACGCGAGGCTCTGCGTCTCCGTAGTTTTTGTAATTTAGTTATTTTTCTATTAATAATTACCCTGTTTTTCGCCCGGAGCACCCGAGCCAAGACTCTGTACGGCCGTCAGGAGCTATTGGAGCTCGGCCGTCTCTGTGTAACAAGCCCCAGAAGCGACTGTCAACTGCCGCCGGAGATCGCCAGGACACAGTGGTCTAGCGGGTCAGCGCCCCCGACAGGAAGTACCCAGAGGCGGCGCAGGGACCGCAAACAAAGGCGTGGGAAGCGGGGAGGCCATCGAGCTAGGCTGCAATCAAATCCTCACCAGCCAGCTCTGCCCAGCATTTTCCTCGCGAATGTCCGGTCCCTGGTGAGTAAAATAGATGAACTAAGGCTGCGGATCACCACACACAGAAGGATCGCCGACTGCAATGCCATGGTCTTCACTGAAACATGGCTCAAGGACAACATCCCAGACAACGCCATTGAGCTGGAGGGACGCACTGTCTTCAGGGCCAACAGATCAGTGGAGGACTCCGGTAAGACCAAGGGCGGCGGACTGTGCATTTATGTGAATAACACATGGTGCACGGACGTTGTTAAGACTGGTAGTCACTGCTCTGCTGACCTGGAATACCTGATGTTAAAGTGCAGGCCCTTCTATTTGCCCAGGGAATTCACATCGACTGTTATCACTGCAGTCTATGTTCCCCCGGACGCTAATGCCAGGCTAGCAATGGAAGAGCTGCAAGCTGCTATCAGCAAACATCTATCTGCTCACCCAGAGGGGGCATTTATTGTTGCGGGTGATTTCAACCACTCCGACCTTAAAACTGTACTCCCCAGGTTCCATCAGCATGTTTCCTGCCCAACCAGAGGAAACAATGTTCTGGACTTAGTTTACACTAATATTACTGAAGCCTACAAAGCCCTCCCCCTCCCCCACCTTGGACAGTCTGACCACCTCTCCCTGTTCCTGCTCCCCAAATACACACCTCTGATCAGACGTGTGAAACCTACCATGAGGACAGTGAAGGTTTGGCCTGAGGGGGCTGTCTCTGATTTACAGGAGCAGTTTCAGCAGACAGACTGGAGTCTCTTTGCTACTCAGTCCACCTTCAATTCACAAGTGGACATCAACTCGTACACCTCAACAGTTCTGGACTATATAAAATTCTGTACCGATAATGTCACTACCCACAAGGAGATAAAGACCTTCCCTAACCAGAAGCCGTGGATGAGCAGGGAGATCAGACTCCTACTGAAGGCTCGCGATGCCGCTTTCAGATCTGGCGACGTTGAGGGATACAGCTCATCCAGGGCCAATCTGAAAATGGGAATTAGGATTGCTAAACTCAATCATAAACGGCAGATTGAGGAGCATTTCCATAACAACTCTGACCCCAGGTGCATGTGGCAAGGAATCAAATCCCTTGCCGATTACCAGAAAGTTAACACCCCTCCCCCAGACAACGCCACCCTGCCTGACGAGCTAAACCACTTCTATGCTCGCTTTGACCGGGACAACAAAACCCCAGCCATTAAAGTTGCTCCACCCCCGAATGAACAACCTCTCAGCCTCTCCACCTCTGCTGTACAAGATGCACTGAGCAAGGTGAATGAGCGCAAAGCTGCCGGCCCCGATGGCATCCCTGGCCGGGTGCTTAGGGCATGTGCTGGACAACTATCCCCAGTCCTCGCCGACATTTTCAATCTCTCACTGGCCCAGGGTGTTGTCCCCACTTGCCTCAAGACATCAACCATCGTGCCAGTGCCCAAACAGTCAGCTACAGGGAGTCTCAACGATTTCCGCCCAGTGGCACTCACCCCTGTCATTGCTAAGTGCTTTGAGCGGCTGATCTTGGCTCACCTCAAAGCCTGCCTCCCCCTCCCCACACTGGACCCCCATCAGTTTGCCTACCGGACCAACAGGTCTACAGAGGACGCCACATCGGCGGCCCTACACTCTGCCCTGACCCACCTGGACTACAACAACTCCTACATCAGGCTGCTGTTCATTGATTTCAGCTCTGCTTTTAACACCGTCATCCCCGCCAGCTTGATCACCAAACTCAGCGGACTTGGCATCTCCACCTCCCTCTGCAACTGGACACTGGACTTCCTCACTAACAGACCACAGTCTGTTAGGGTCAATAACCTCACCTCCTCCACTATAACACTGAACACCGGAGTGCCAAAGGGCTGTGTGCTCAGCCCTCTCCTCTACTCCCTCTTCACCCATGACTGCATCCCAAAGTACGGATCCAACGCCATTATTAAGTTTGCTGACGATACCACGGTAGTAGGACTGATCACCTTCTGATAATAGTCTACTTTCCTGTTTTTGTCACCAAAGTGGATAACCTGACATTTATCCACATTGTACTGCATCTGCCATGCATTTGCCCACTCACCCAGCCTATCCAAGTCACCTTGCAGCATCCGAGCATCCTCCTCACAGCTAACACTGCCCCCCCAGCTTCGTGTCATCCGCAAACTTGAGATGTTGCATTCAATTCCCTCGTCCATATCATTAATATATATCGTAAATAGCTGGGGTCCCAGCACTGAGCCTTGTGGTACCCCACTGCCTGCCATTGTGAAAAGGACCCCGTTTACTCCTACTCTTTGCTTCCTGTCTGCCAGCCAGTTCTCTATCCACATCAATACTGAACCCCCAATACCGTGTGCTTTAAGTTTGTATACTAATCTCTTATGTGGGACCTTGTCGAAAGCCTTCTGAAAATCCAGATATAACACATCCACTGGTTCTCCCTTATCCACTCTACTAGTTACATCCTTGAAAATTTCTATACGATTCGTCAGACATGATTTACCTTTCATAAATCCATGCTGACTTTATCCAATGATTTCATCACTTTCCAAATGTGCTGCTATCCCATCTTTAATAACTGATTCTAGCAGTTTCCCCACTACCGACGTTAGACTAACCGGTCTGTAATTCCCCGTTTTCTCTCTCCCTCCCTTTTTAAAAAGTGGGGTTACATTAGCTACCCTCCAATCCTCAGGAACTACTCCAGAATCAAAATAGTTTTGAAAAATTATCACTAATGCATCCACTATTTCTGGGGCTACTTTCTTAAATACTCTGGGATGCAGCCTATCTGGCCCTAGGGATTTATCGGCCTTTAATCCATTCAATTTACTTAACACCACTTCCCGGCTAACCTGGATTTCACTCAGTTCCTCCATCTCATTTGACCCCCGGTCCCCTGCTATTTCCGGCAGATTATTTATGTCTTCCATAGTGAAGACAGAACCAAAGTAGTTATTCAATTGTGTGCCATGTCCTTGTTCCCCATGATTAATTCACCTGTTTCTGACTGCAAGGGACCTACATTTGTTTTAACTTATCTTTTTCTCTTCACATATCTATAAAAGCTTTTGCAGTCAGTTTTTATGTTTCCTGCCAGTTTTCTTTCATAATCTATTTTCCCTTTCCTAATTAAGCCCTTTGTCCCCCTCTGCTGGACTCTGAATTTCTCCCAGTCCTCTGGTAGGCTGCTTTTTCTGGCTAATTTGTACGCTTCATCTTTTGTTTTGATACTCTCGACCATCTCCACTTGAACCCCATTGAAGCTGACTGCGTCGTGTACACCACCACATTTCCTTAAGTTAATAATTAGCTTCTTTGTCTTGCTGGCATTGAGGGAGAGGTTGTAGTCTTGCTACCATGCTACTAAACTCTCTATTTCCATCCTGTCATTGTTCGAAATGTTGTTCACTCGTTGGTGTCCTCTGCAAACTTGTAAATGGAGTTAAAGCGGGCCGGCGGTCGGAGCTCTTCTCCGGGGTCCCCAACGACGGATCCCAGGCTCCGGACGCCGCGCCATTTGGCGCTCCGTTCGCTTCAGGCTGTCGCGGGCCAGTGAACGGAGCGCTCCCCTCCGGCGACCCCCGGCGAGGGCTCGCCCCCTCCGTGACGAAAGAGTCCTCGCTGCAACCGCTGCTGAAGCCCCGGACGCGTCTCCGGGAAAGGCCGCACCAATCCTCTATTTTAGGCAACGAGGGAGGCGACATGGAAAAAGTCGCCTCTCCGTGGAGGAGGCACAAGACACACAGAGAAACATTAAAAACACACATTGAGACCCACTAAAAAAACATAAAAAGTAACGCTGCTGGCAGGGCAGCCGGCTCGCAGCGCCCCCACCGACTACAAAGACATTCCTCCTCATCTCCTTCCTAAAGGAATGTCCTTTATTTTTGTTGCTATGACCTCTGGTCTTAGACTCTCTCACCAGTGGAAACATCCTCTCCACCTCCACTCTATCCAAGCCTTTCACTATTCAGTACGTTTTGATGCATGAACTAAGTGAATGGAAAGATTGTTGCATGTTTTTCAGATTGGTTCTGGGAGAATGTTGAATTAATCTTCTAGCCCAGATGGAATAGGATGTGACTGAATGATTCTGCTCCTCTACGTTAAATATATTTGGAATATCTCTTGTATCTTGAGGTAGTGTCTCTTTAAGAAGTTGTGTGAGGAGGGAGGGGGGGGGGGGGGGGGGGGGGGCATCCGACCCATTCATCTTTTATTCTTTAGATATTTGTTAGAAGCTTTCAACGTTGTAAGTAACTTTATTCTGACCAAAAAAAGGGTTTGCGGGAACTCACTAGGGGAGACAAACACACAACTGTCAAGAAAGTAGTTTGGGAGTGAAACAAATGTGTCTGGGTCGGAGTGTATTAGTCATCAGGAGGGGTTGGACAAACTTATTTTGTTTCTCTGCAGCATCGCAGGCTGGGTGGAGGAAGAGGGAAATGGAGGTATTCTGATTGTATATGAAATTATGACAGGTATAGATAGGCTGGATAGATTCGATTTTTACCAGAGGGAAAATGTCAATATAGATTTAAGGTGACGTAAAAATTATAGCATTAAAAATTTACTGCGTCTGCTCTAAACACGAGACTTGCCATTCGAGAACATCAGAGATGTCCTTTTGCTTTAGTGAGCATGGTTTCCCTCCTTGTGTCATAGATGGATCCTTTACCTGTCTCCTCTGGATCCCGTAGTTCATCTCATGCTCCTCCATGCTCCTCCACCCCCCCATACATGCATCAAGGATAGAGTTCCCATGGTCCTCACCTTTCACCCCACCAGCCTCTGCAACCAGCACATCATACTCTGGCATTTCCGTCACCTCCAATATGATCCCACCACTAGTCACATCTTCCCATCTCCACCCCTTTTCATCTGCTGCAGGGAACGCTCCTTTCGCACCTCCTTGGTTCACTCATCTTTTCCCACCCAAACCGTCCCATCCCCAGCAGGGGCGGAAAACCCGGGGGGCCAGAGGGGACACGCCCCCCCCCCCCCCCCATGTTTTGAGAGGTGGGGAACATCCCCCCCCCAAGTTTTTGTGATCCAGATTTTAAAACCCGGTGAAATCTCCGGTTTCCGCGAGACAGTGGGGGTGGTACTGATGATCGAGGGCACAGATTGGATGAGGGAGACGTCGATCAGCAGGCAATGGGTGCGGGACATCATGATTCAGCGTGATTATTGCAGGAGGGAGGAGTGGGACTGAGGATAGAATGCGGTGATTGGAGGAGGGAGACGTGGAACTGACCTCCGCCTCATGTGCAGCCAGGATTGATCCCGGCCGGCTCTCCGGCACTGTCCCGAGCAAAGATCCTATAGCAGAGCATAGGATCTTTGGTCCCGAGTGCCACCCCCACGGGTGGCCAGAGAGGTCGGCAGCAAAGATCCTCCACTATAGGATCTTTGGTCGGGAGTCAGACGGGCGCGGTGCTCCCAGCCCACCGCCAGTGCGGAGAAGTAGCGCTAAACCAAGCTCAACTCTGCCTGTCCCGCCAGGTGAACCTACAGCCCTTCCTGGACTCACGGGAAATATGACCAGCACGGTGAAGCAGCGCTAGTGTCCCGTCAGTCCAGACAGGGCTGTAGTTAACCAGGTGAGACAGGCAGAGTTGAGCTGCACTTAGCGCTGGATTGAGCCTCCAAAGCCTCACGCATGTGTGGGTGTGCGCATGCGCGCGTGGCCGCCAAAAAATTGTGTCCCCCGGTCCCCTCTGTTTTGATAGCGAGTTCGGCTCTTGATCCCCAGCTACTTTTCTCTGGAACTACATGAGCAATAAAATGTATTTTAAATAATAAATAAAACTCTCCAAAGCAATAAAAGATAGGCATCTTATTGTGTTCAGTTCTGGGCACCATGTTAGAGGAAAGATGTTGTCAAGCTGGAAAGGGTACAGAAGATTTACGAGGATGTTGCCAGGACTTGAATGTCTGAGCTATAGGCAGAGGTTGAGTTGGCTGGGGCTATTCCTTGGAGCGCAGGAGGATGGGGAGTGATGTTATAGACATGTATAAAATCATGAGAGGAATAGATCGGGCAAATGCACAGAGTCTCTTGCCCAGAGCAGGTAAATCATGGACCAGAGGATATAGATTTAAGTTGAAGGGGAAAAGATTTAATAGGAATCTGAAGGGTAACTTTTTCACACAAAGGGTGGTGGGTGTATGGAACAAGCTGCCAGAGGAGGTAGTTGAGGCTGGGACTATCCTAACGTTTAAGAAACAGTTAGACAGGTACATAGGTGATATAAGCCAAACGCAGGCAGGTGGGACTTGTGTAGCTGGGACATGTTGGCCAGTGTTGGAAAGTTGGGCCGAAGGGCCTGTTTCCATGCTGTATCATTCTATGACTATGATATTCGAATGAGGAATCTATGTTTAGAATGACTTAAGCAGTAACATAAGACTTGGAAGGTACACAAAAATGCTGGAGAAACTCAGTGGGTGCAGCAGCATCTATGGAACGAAGGAAATAGGTGACGTTTGACCCAACGTCACCTATTTCCTTTGTTCCATAGATGCTGCCGCACCCGCTGAGTTTCTCCAGCAGTTTTGTGTACCTTCGATTTTCCAGCATCTGCAGTTCCTTCTTGAACATAAGACTTGTCCTTGGCTTCAATTATCTTAACTACCACTGCCTGTACAAAGTGAGACCTTATGGTTTCAAGAGAAAAAGCACAAGGATTGGATTGTGCTGAGGGGAAAGAAGGACATGTTGCACTATCTGCATCTCAAGTCTGAAGAAAACTGTAATCGGAGGAAATGTGATGTACGAAAGAGGATTGAGTTGGTTTTTTTTAATTTCACCCACTAGGCAGCCACAGCCAGGCAAATGCCCCTCTTTTGATGGTCAATGCTATCTCATCCATAACGGGTGAAACACAGATCTCTGCCTCTCCCTTGCAGTTTGTTTGTTCATGCTCCCTCGGGCTGCACAAGCAAGAGGGAAGTACATCAATGTCTTTTGGGCAGTCAGTTTGGGAGAAGCTGACCCAATGTGTACAAGCAATGCAGTGTAGTTCCGAGGCCTGGCATTGAGGGTGAAGAGAACCAAGATGGATTGGATGTGATTTCAGAATAAGAGGAAGTTTTTAAATGCAGGCAAATGGGATTAGATCGGGTAAACATCTTAACATTGGTTACCATGGAACGTGTTGAGCAAAAGGGCCTGTGTCTGTGCTGTATATCTCTCTATAACTCTACAACTAGTATTTGAACCACCAAGCCCTCTAATATTTTTAATTACATTGGACGCCTTCTAATGCCGACAACCAATTAATAATGTGATAATATGTAGACGGATGGAAGCCATCAACTTTATTACTGACATATGCCGTCGGTGATCCTGGCATTTACTGATCCAAGAGGAGTTTTTCGAATTGCATCACAACCACAATTTTGAACATTGACTTGTCAGTGAAGGAAACTTTACTCAGCCGGTCAGATAGCATCTGTGGAGAAAAGGAACAGGTGACGTTTCGGGTTAAGACCCTTCTTCTAACTTTATAAGTTTCTAAGTCCGAAGGAAGGTCTCGACCCGAAACGGCACCTGTTCCTTTACTCCAGAGATGCTGTCTGTCCCACTGAGTTACTCCAGTTTTTTGTGTCGGTCTTCGATTTAAAACATCGTCTGTAGTTACTTCCTATATAAGGAAGCTTTACTGTTGCGCAACTAAGATTGCCCTAGAATTGCATTTTTCTCTGCTGTGCTAATGCAGGTAATATTTTAGTTCAATGGTTGTGGGGAAATGTGAAACCAGAGTTTAAAAAAAGCAAGTCAAATTGCTGCTACGTTTTCTGTGCTGACAGCATATAGATGGTAGGTCTCTGCAAATCAAAAATGCCAAACAGTTACTTCAGTGTCTGAGTTGGTAATGATCAAATTCAGAAACACTACTGCTACGTGAAGATTCTTTAATGCCAGTCACTTTTAAATTAAAGGCATTGAAGGCAAATCCCAGGGCTTTCAATACATTTACTTATTTCAGTTCAGTTTAGTTTAGTTTCATTCAGAGATCAGTGCTGAAACAGACCCTACGGCCCACCGAGTTCACACCGACCTGCGATCCCTGCACATTAACACTACCTTACACATGCTGGGGATAATTTACAATGATATCATGCCAATTAACCGACAAACCTGTACGTCTTTGGAATGTGGGAGGGAACCAGAGAAAACCCACTCTGGTCAAGGCGAGAATCTACGCTGACCACGGGGAGAATGTGCAAACTCTATACAGACAAGCACAGTGATGTAGTCAGGATTGAAGCTGGGTCCCTGGCTCTGTAAGGCAGCAGCTCTACCACTATGCCATTGTGCCACCTGTGTTGTTCTGCCAAAAAGGAATTAAGTTCAGATCCAAAGCCTACAAACCAGTCCTGTGACTAAACAAAAAGAGAATTGAAACATTGTGCATCATTCCATGTATTGAACAATGTCCATTTTCAGTTTGATTTTGGAGCAGGCAGCATGAACTTTGGGAATGCCATGGTGTCTGGCAACACCTGGGGAGGGGGTAAGGTTTTGGGTTGGTTAAATAAATGTAAGGAACACAGATAATCTATTCAATGTAATCTTTAAATTTCCTCCTGCCAACCGCTACTGTTTGCCCTTTAAAAGAAGGAAAGGCACCAGACAATAGGTGCAGGAGTAGGCCATTCGGCCCTTCGAGCCAGCACCGCCATTCATTGTGATCATGGCTGATCATCCCCCAATCAGTACCCCATTCCTGCCTTCTCCCCATATCCCCCGACTCAGCTATCTTTAAGAGCCCTATCTAGCTCTCTCTTGAGAGCATCCAGAGAACCAGCCTCCACTGCACTGAGGCAGAGAATTCCACAAAGACTCACATAACCCTGAGAAAAAGTGGCTTTTTCCTCGTCTGTAAGCCAACTTTCAGTGAATGGCACCTCCCCCTTATCTAACCTACCCCTTATTCTTTTGTTAAACTATCTTTGCCCTATCTAGCTCTCTTTTGAGAGCATCCAGAGAACCAGCCTCCACTGCACTGAGGCAGAGGATTCCACAGACTCACAACTCTCTGTGAGAAAAAGTGTTTCCTCGTCTCTGTTCTAAATGGCTTACCCCTTATTCTTAAACTGTGGCCCCTGGTTTGGACTCCCCCAACATCGGGAGTGCTGAATTTATTAACCACACAAAGTCAGGTTGACAACTCGTGTTAAATGTAATCCATTGAGTGAGATGTCATGGGAACATGGCACGCATGTTGAACATGGAACAGAGTGGAAGCATGTGAGTGGGATCAGCAGGAATTGGGTACCTGTTATGAATCACTTGCAAGTTAATCTGTCATGCAACTGTCATCAACAGAGTGAATCGTCAAGAAAGGAACACCTACTGGTAACAGGTATAGCTTGGACCCAATAGCAGCACAGAGTATTAACACAGGAATGGGTACACCATACTCACACAGAGGCTCAGGATTGAGCGAGGGTTCCAAAGAGGGGCAGGCAGGAGACGTAGTCGGGGTAGCGGAAGGTCCGGTAACCAGGAGATCCAACACACGATGCAAACAAACCAGCGAGGGACAGACGAAAGGGCGGAATGGTCAGGGGCAGGCAGGTTCGAATCCGTGTAGGCAGTCGGGAAATCACTGGAGAGTCTTGCATGAATGCTGAGAACAATCTGGCACTGTCTGAATGGTGAGGAGAGTCTATATACCGGGTTAATTGGTGATCAGAGGCAACTGAGTGCAACAGGTGAGGAGAGTTGGGCTGATGAGAGGGGAGTGGAGTGGCAGGCGAGGAGAAGGAGGGACCGGTGGAAAAGTACTGGGAGGTGAAGTGGATGAGAATGAGGAGAGGGCAGACTGTGACAACTGGTGTCTAAACACAAAAGAGCCAGTGTACATGGCACATAATAACTGGGACAGATTCCATAATCAATGGGTGAGAATCTAGGAGGATTTGTTGTTTTTGTGTTGGACTTTCTACAATTCTCTGCATGAATGCCACCTGGTTCAAGATTCCAGCACAGATGTGGCTCTCTTCTTCATGTTTTCTATGTCGCTCTATGTTTTCTCTATGTTTTCATGCTGCCGCCCTTCATTGGCACTTCCCTGACTTTGCTTCTACGAAGGACTCCACATGGAGTACAATGGCTAAGTATGCTCTTCCTGCAGGTCCCCAGTTCCTGCACTGGAGAATCTGCAAAGTGACCCTGCACCAGATGAAGAAGAAGAAGGGTCTCGACCCGAAACGTCACCTATTCCTTTTCTCCCGAGATGCCGTCTGACCCGCTGAGTTACTCCAGCTTTTTGAGTCCATCTGCACCAGATGAGGCCTGCCACACAGAAATTGCAAGCATATTCATTTCAACAGGAAAGAATGACAATGAGATATAATTTTTTAACTGCTTTTCTTAATGTTACTGATTATTTTTAATATTTTAAATATTCAAAATGTTTTAACTTTTTTCATCTTCATATTCTCGATTGGCTTTTACACATTGCTGAAAATCATAAGCATTTAAAAACATTCCAATGCTGGGTCGATTTGACAGCTGCTTTAACCCCTCATGGCTCACTGCAGCCAACATCATCCGAGTAAGAGCTGAGAAGCAGTATTGACAGAAGTTAAAAATCATTCATTGCTACTGATTTGGTCGCAGTGTAGTAAATAGAATAGAAGAAGGGTTTTGGCCCGAAACGTTGCCTATTTCCTTCGCTCCATAGATGCTGCTGCACCCGCTGAGTTTCTCCAGCATTTTTGTGTACATCCTCAAGATATTTAATGGTTTCCTCATCCAATGGCCAACCCTCATCCACTCATATTTATTGGGTGCTTTTTGTAGCCAGGATTTCCACCAAGAGTTGTGACATTATCATCATCTTAGAATTTCTGTGACCTCTTTCTCTGTGTGTCGTTATCTTTCTACCATCCATGCTGCAGCCTTGGGTTATGATTTTTTCGCAGGTCTTGGGTAAATAAAGCTTGTGCTAAGGATGTTCAGTGTAGGACGGAACTGCAGATGCTGGTTTACACCGAAGAATTACACAAAATGCTGGAATAACTCAGCTGGCCTCGCAACATCTCTAGATAGAAGGAATGGGAGACTGAGTTGAGTCCCAAGAAGGGTCTTGACCCGAAACGTCACCCATTCCTTGTATCCAGTGATGCTGCTTATCCTGCTGAGTTACTCCAGCATTTTGTGTGTATCTAAGGATGTTTAGCATATTTTGTGTGCAATATAGTATAATTAGTATATAGCCTGAAGAAGGGGTTCGACCCGAAACGTTGCCTATTTCCTTAGCTCCATAGATGCTACCTCACCCGCTGAGTCTCTCCAGCAATTTTGTCCACCTAGTATAATTACGTTTAAGTTTGTATTTGAATGTGCATAGGTTTTTATATTTACTTTGTCAAGAAGTGAGAAAGGGTGGACGTGTATCTGCACTCAAACTAACTTGGTTTTCTATGAAAGGCAGGCCTGTAATTATACAGTGCATTCAGAAAGTATTCAGCCCCCTTCACTTCTTCCACATTTTGTTACGTTACAGTCTTATTTTAAAATGGATTAAATTCTTTTTTTTTATCAGCAATCTACACACAATAGCCGACAATAAAAAAGCGAAAATAGGTGTTTAGAAATGTTTGCAAAATAATTAAAAATAAATAACTGAAATATCACATTTACACAAGTATTCAGACCCTTTACTCAGTACTTTATTGAGGAACCTTTGGCAGTGATTACAACCTCAAGTCTTCTTGGGTATGATGCTACAAGTTTGGCACACCTGTATTTGGGTAATTTCTCCCATTCTTCTCTGCAGATCCTCTCAAGCTCTGTCAGGTTGAATGGGGAGTGTTGATACACAGCTATTTTCAGGTCCCTCCAGAGATGTTCGATCGGGTTCAAGTCCGGGCTCTGGCCGGGCCACTTACGGACATTCACAGACTTGTCACAAAGCCACTCCTGCGTTGTCTTGGCTGTGTGCATAGGGTCGTTGTCTTGTTGGAAGG